>NW_024517096.1:452942-783606 GCF_017590135.1 Pyrgilauda ruficollis | reverse complement strand
CCCCCCGGCCATCAATGCTCCCCCCCCCTTTCCCCCCCCCCCCTTTTTTTTCCTTTTTTCCCATTTTCCCCTCTTTTCCCCCCTGCACATTCCCCCTCACTCCAAATCTTTATCCCTGGAAGTGTCCAAGGCCAGGCTGGACAAGGCTTGGAGCAACCTGGGATAGTGGAAAATCCCAAACCATTCCATAATTCCATGTTCTCCCTATTTACCTGCAATAAAAAAATGGGATTTACAGATCCCAATCCCAATTCCCGAGGTGGGAATGTCGCATCCTTAAAAATCTCCTTCCAAACCTCTCCACAGCCTAAAAATAAATTTATCTTTCTCTCCATCTATTTTTTCCGGAGGAAATCCTGATTTGCGGCTCAGGAGCCAGGAGCAGGAAGTTAATTTATAGCAGCGGATCCATAAATCCTTGAATTTTACAGGAAAAACCTCCCAGTTTGGCAGCTGATCCATTTTTCCAGGAGCTCGGATAATGGATATTAAAATGTTGGTGTGGCTCATTCCCATCCTGATTCCAGGGGGAATTCTGGCTGTGGTTTGAAGCTCTTTTGTTCTTCCTGTTCCCAAATATCTTTGGTGGCTTCTCAATTTCTTGGAAACTTGCTGAAAAAATGGAAAAACCATTAAAAAAGGCCAGAAAAATCTCACAATTAGTGACCTTTTATGATCATTAATGACCATTAATGTTGACTGATGACCATTAATGACCTTTAATGATCAGTAACAACCATTAATGAGTATTGATGATGATTGGTGACCATTAGTGACCACTAATGACCATTAATCACCATTAATCACCGTTAGATATCATCAGTGACGATTAACAACGCTTAATGACCTTCAAGGTCCATCCTGATCCAACCCAATCCCTGATTCCCGCCTATCCCTGCAGCCTGAAGCTTCCCGATGTCCTGGGGAGGGCATCCAGCACCCACCTGGATCAGAACCTGTTCCGCTTCCGGAGCACCCACCTGGAGCAGATCCTCAAGGTGGCCCTGAGGCTCAAGCACGAGAATTCCAGCCTTTCCCAAATCCTGGATCAGGCGGAGGATTGGCTGTGCCGGCTCCAGGCCATGGCGGAGGAGGTGACTCTTCCTGGTTTTCCCATTGTGGTTTTTGTGGGAAGCAGGGGTGGTGTTCCATCCTGGCTCCCAAATCCAAGGGATTCTCCCATGGTGCCAGGTTTGGCTCTGATGGTTGAGGTTGGTCTTGCTCATGGATGAGTTGAGGTCAACTCATGGATAGGGAGAAGGGCTTGGAATGTTGGTGGGTGGGAAGCTCCGTGTGCTCCGGGCTGACCCCACAGCAGGAAAAGGGGGAATTCTGCCCCTCTGCCATGGAGACAGGCTGGGAGAGCTGGGAATGTTCCCTTGGAGAAGAGAGAATTCCAGGGAATGCTCAGAGTCCCTGAAGGGGCTCCAGGAGAGCTGCAGAGGGACTGGGGACAAGGCCTGCAGGGACAGCACACAGGGAATGGCTGCCACTGGCAAAGGGCAGATTGGGCTGGGATCTTGGCAAGGAATTCCTGGCTGGGAGGGTGGGCAGGGGCTGGGCTGGAATTCCCAGAGCAGCTGTGGCTGCCCCTGGATCCCTGGCAGTGCCCAGGGCCAGGTTGGATGGACTTGGATCCACCTGGGATAAGATTCCTCCCACCCCAACCCATTCCATGCTTTCACGATCCCGTTCTGGGCTGTGTTGGTGGATCCCTCCTAACGGGATCCTATGGATTTGTGTTTTCCAGCCCCAGAACAGCCTCCCGGACATCGTCATCTGGATGCTCCAGGGGGACAAACGCGTGGCCTTCGCCCGCATCCCGGCCCACCAGGTCCTGTATTCCCGGAACATCTCCAACTGCTGCGGCCGGAACTGTGGGAAGCTCCAGACCATCTTCCTCAAGGTACCTTTGGAAGCGTGTCCAGGTGGATTCTTGATTTTCCAAACAGTTTTTCCCCTAAAAATAATTGAAAAGATGGAAAAATCCAGCAGGGAAAACTCAAATCCCAACACTACTTTCAGCTCTGGTTTCATGGAATCATGGAATGTTCTGGGTTGGGAGAGACCTTAAATACTTGACCTTGTCCTTGCCCCTGATGTTATCCATGTCCTTTTCCCTGTCCATGTCCTTCTCCCTGACCTTTCTGTGACCCTGTCCATGTCCCTGATCCTGTCCCTGATCCTCTCCAGGACCACTGGAATTTTGAATCTCCTCAAGGTCAGCTGGGGACACATTCTAGGGATGCCGATGGTGGCATTGGGATGATCCTGAAGGTCTTTTCCAACCTCAATTCCATGATCCCAAAGCGCTCCACCCACTCCTGACATTATCCCATGACTGCCCCGTGTCCCACCTGCCCCGTTCAGGGATCTTCATTCCCAGCCTTCCAACCTCCCAGAATTCCCGTTAATCCCTTCCTGGGGGCCTTTTCCTTGGCAGTACCCACAGGAGGAGGTGATGGGGCCGCGGATCCCGGCGCAGATCCGGGTGCGGCTCTGGTTTGGATTGGCCGTGGATGAGAAGGAATTCAACCAATTCGCCGAGGGAAAACTCTCCGTCTTCGCTGAAACCGTGAGCATTCCCAAGGGATCCCCATCCCAGCAGGAAAAGGGGGTGGGCTAGACCTAAAACCTCATAATTCCCTAAAAACAGTGGGAAGGGAGAGCTGTTCCCACCAGCTCAGCCTGGAATGCTGAGGGGAAAATTGGGAATGAGTCATGGAGCTGTGTTGTCCCTTACAATGGGAAAATTGGGATGCCATGGTATGGGTTGGGCTTCTCCCAGGTGGTCTGTCCCTCTGCAGGGATTATTCAGAGGATTCTATGGGATTATTCATGGAATTCTGTAATTCCAACCCCAAATCCCTCTTTTTTTTGTCTCTCCCAGTACGAGAACCAGACCAAGCTGGCGCTGGTGGGGAACTGGGGCACCACCGGCCTCACTTATCCCAAATATTCCGACGTCACCGGCCGGATCAAGCTTCCCAAGGACAGCTTCCGGCCCTCCGCGGGATGGACCTGGGCTGGGGATTGGTTTGTCTGCCCAGAAAAGACGTGAGTGGGGCTTTTCCGCTGGGAATTCCCGAGAATCCCAAAATCCGGTGGCAAAATCTGGGATGCCCCTGTGGTTCCTCATCTCTGTCCATGGATGTGATTCCCCCTCGTCCAAATCCTGGGATGCTCCAAAAGTGAGGAGCTTTGGGGTGGGATTTTCATCCTGGTTGGGGTTTTTCCTGAGGAGGAATTTTGCTCGGAGGGGCAGGAGATCTTTGGGAGCGCTGAGGATGGCACAGGAGGAAGGTGGGATGGAGAATCCCTGATTTTGGGTATTCCCGGGATTCAGGTTGTTGCACGATGTGGACGCCGGACACCTGAGCTTCGTGGAGGAGGTGTTTGAGAACCAGGTCCGGCTTCCCGGAGGGCAGTGGATCCACATGACCGATTCCTACACGGACGTGGTGAGGGAAAACTGGGAATTCTGGGAGCCTGGCTGGAATCCCAGGCGAAATTTAGGGATTAGTTTGGGTGAGAATTCCCTGTGTCCCACAGAATGGGGAGAAGGTCCTGCCCAAGGATGAGATCGAGTGTCCTCCAGGCTGGAAGTGGGAAGATGTGGAATGGGACACGGATCTCAACAGGGCTGTGGACGAGAAAGGTACCAAAGACGGAATTTTGGGATCTGGGATTTTGGGATCCAGGATTTGGGAAGTTTGGGATTTCTTTCCATGGACTGTGGATGAAAACATTCCCATGGCTGTGGGAACTGGGTCAGGAGAAGGGATCAGGCTCTGGAGGATCCTTTTCCCTTGTCTCTGCTTGGAGCGGTGGGATAGGAATTCCCAAAGGCAGTGCTGGGATAATCTGGGAAGATCCTGGTGGAAAAGAAATGGAAAACACCGGGCTGGAGAGAGCTGGGATGGTCCCAGTGGTTGGAATGGCTGGAGGGAGAGAAGGAAGAGTCCCCAGGGTGGGATTTGGAGCCAAGGACACCACGGATCCATCCCTGAGCATTCCAGACGGATGGGTTGTGCCATAAGGAGGGAAATCCAACTGGGAAATTTTGCTGAGTTCAGCCACACCTTCACTGTTGGAAATTCCTGGTGGGAGCCAAGGTGTGGGGGGAGGCTCTTCTCCCACGTCCACCAGGTATTCCCTTCTTCCTAAGGCTGGGAATACGGGATCACGATCCCGCCGGAGCGCAAGCCCAAGGCCTGGGTGCCGGCGGAGAAGATGTTCCACACCCACCGGCGCCGGCGCTGGGTGCGGCTCCGCCGGCGCGACCTGGAGCACATGGAAGCCATGAGAAAGGTGGGATTGGCCGGGAAAAGGTGCCACTGGATCGGGATATGGCCCTGTCCCTCCGGGTGGGTGCCTGGCTTTGGCAGGATCTGCTTTTCCTTGGAGATTGAGGGGAGCTTGTCTTGGTTTCCAGTGGAAAACGTCACATTCCCAGGGTGGAGAACATTCTGGAGGGATTGACTGGGATGTGGGGTGGGATGAGGACATCCAGGAAAGCCCGGGACTGTGGGGATTGGGGGAGGGCCAGTGTCCCCAGCCTGTCCCTATCCCGCTTCCCTCTAGATGGTGCCATTGGACCGGGAATGCTGCTTCCGCTCCTCAGTCCTTCCCAGAAAATTTTTGGGAAAACTGTAGCCACTGTCACCCTACTTGCTGTGGGTGTCACTGGGAGAAAAACCTTCCAGGCTTGGGGTGGATGGTCCAGGGAGAAATTCCAGAGGTGGCAGAGCCATGGGAGGGGTCGGGATGATGGCAAAGGGAAAAGTGGGATGGGAAATGGAGCTGCTGGAGCTCCACAGGCCTGGGCAGGATCTGGCCCCAGCCCAGCGATCCCGCTCCAAGTGGGCGTCATCCCAGGGATTGCTGGAGGGCTGCATTCCCAGGGTGGATCCAGCAGTGCTAATGGTTGGATTGGGAGAATCCAGCTCCATCCTGGGAAGTGTCCAAGGCCAGGTTGGACATTGGCTTGGAGCAATCTGAGACAGGGGAGGTGTCCCTGACCATGGATGGGGTGGAATAGGATGGGATTTGATCCCTTCCCACCCAAACCATTCCGGCATTCTGGGAGAGGTGGGAATGTTCCCCTGGAGAAGGGAAAAATCCAGGGAATGCTCAGAGTCCCTGAAGGGGCTCCAGGAGAGCTGCAGAGGGACTGGGGACAAGGCCTGCAGGGACAGCACACAGGGAATGGCTCCCACTGGCAAAGGGGAGATTGGGCTGGGATCTTGGCAAGGAATTCCTGGCTGGGAGGGTGGGCAGGGGCTGGGCTGGAATTCCCAGAGCAGCTGTGGCTGCCCCTGGATCTCTGGAAGTGTTCAAAGCCAGGCTGGATGGCTATTGGAGCACACTGGGATCGTGGGAAGTGTCCCTGGAAGTGGCTGAACTATAAAGTCCCTTCCATCCCAAACTATTCCATGATTCCATGATGATCTCCAGGGCCTTTCCCAACTGAAACCAAATGACCTCAGAGATCTTTCCCAACCTGAATATTCCTGTGATTCTCCGAACAATTCCATGACTCCATTCCATAATTCCAGTCTGGGGGAGACACAGGGAAAACCTGGGGTGGATCAACCATATCCAACAACATCCCAAAAACCCTAAATCCAGCTTTTGGGTCAGTCTGGGAAAACCTGATCCCTGTGATCCCTGTCCGGCAGCACAAGCAGGAGGATCTGGACGGGGATGGTTGGGAATATGCTTCCCTCTTTGGCTGGCGCTTCCACCTCCAGCAGCGCCGCTCCGACTCCTTCCGCCGGCGCCGCTGGAGACGCCGGATGGAGCCTCTGGAACGCACCGGCCCTGCTGCCGTCTTCGCCTTGGAAGGGGCTCTGGTAGGGAACAGCCTCTCCCATTCCCAAACTTCTGCTTGGGAATGTTATCGGCCACTCGTTATCTGTTTCCCGTTATCCCGTTATCCGCCCTGTTTGTTCCCTGCTTTCCCTCCTTGTTCCTGACTTTCTCCACACAAATTTTAGGATTTCCCAACCCAGCACTTTTCCAATGATTCCATGAGAGGCAAAGCAGTACAAAACTCCCATTGTGTGTTTTTATGGAATTTTTTTCCTCTCCTGATTGGCTTTTCCCCCCCTCTTTCCTTGCTCTGTCTTTCCCTCCAATCCAGTGTTGATCCCTCTGGGATAAAAGCGGCTCTGTGGTGTTTTCCATGGGCTGTTCCCATCCCAGGGGATCCTGGCTGCCTCTCACCCCCAGTGCTCCCGGCGGGATTGTTCCTATTCCCCTTTTTCCCATGGGATCCGCAAATGGGAATTCTCAGGCTTGGAAATCGCTCCTTTTCCCACAAATATTCCAAGGCCAATGGGGAATTAGGAGAACTCAGGAATCTCCAAGAGCTTTTCCAACCTAAATTTTAGGATTCTGGGGAACACTGGAACCCCAGACTCCTCTTGGACACCCCAGAGAATTCCATCCCATGGGGAATCCTGGCTCTGGAGGTGATCCCAGCATTCCCGACTTTCCATTGTTTTCCTTGCAGGGAGGAGTGACGGATGACAAGAGCGATGACGGAAAATCCGACGGAAAATCCGCATCCACCCTGAGTTTTGGAGTCAACAGACCCACGATCTCCTGCATTTTTGACTGTAAGGACCCCAGGGGAGCGGGAAAGGCATTTCCCATCCCTTTCCCAAAAAAAGATGGAAAAATAAAGATGGAAAAAGGGTAGAGGGGAGGATGGTGCATATGGGAACATCCACAGGCTCCAGGATTGGAGCTCGGGATGTCCTGGGGGGATTAAACTGGGATTCTCTCAGATGGGAGATGAGGAGTGATGGAATCTCCCTGGGATCTTTTCCACATTTCCCGTTCTTCTGGCAGCTGGGAACAGATTCCACCTGCGCTGTTACCTGTACCAGGCACGGGATCTCATGGCCATGGACAAGGACAGCTTCTCTGGTGAGTCCGGATCTACACCGGGATGGAATTCCAGGAGCAGAGGGGGAGCATCCACAGGCCAGGACACCTCCCACTGTCTGAAGCCTTTCATTCTCCATGCTGGATATGATGGAGCACAGGGTGAAACTTCCATGGGATGTGCCCAGGGAAAATTCCAGGGGGTGACAGGATTTTATTGGGACCTTAGCACAGTCCAGCCCCTTCTTCTCCAGCATCCTCAGGAAATTCCTTGTTGGATTTGATCCAGTGGAAGGTTCCCAGCCCATGGGGTTGGATCTGGATGATCCCTAAGTTCCCTTCCATCCCAAAACAGTCCAGGATTCCATTATTCCATAATTCCTTAGCATCCCCCTTCTCCTAGCTGCACAGGGGGGCAGCAGTCCCTGGGATTTGGGATTTAGGAAGGAGATTTTCATGGAAAAAAAGGGAATCCAGGTGGAAAACAGGGGCTGGCCTTTGTGGAGAAGTTTTCCACATTCTGCTGCTCCACCCTTTCCCAGCATAACTCCAGGGATTTCTGAAATTCCCAGGATTGTGCTGGTGTGGTTGGGACTTCCCACATTGGGTTTTTTTGGGATAAGAAAGAAGTCAGAATAGGAGAAGTCCTTTTATCCATGGGATTTCCATGCTGGAGCTGCTTGGATGGTTGGATGCAGGTGGGTCATCCCTTTGGAATGTGATTGAGAGGGCGATGGAATGCCTGGAATTATCCCAGCAGCCAGAAAATTCCACATTCTCATGCCTGGAAGCTGGGCCATCCCAGTCAGGTATTCCCATTCATGCTTTGGAGCTGGTAAAGCGGGAAAAGGGAATGTCACCTCCTCTGGATCAGAGCTCGGATAATGTGGAATGTCCCAAATCCTGGGAAAAGAGTACACTGGTGGGAGAGATCCAGCGCCCTCCAGGGCTATCCCTGCTCGATTCCCATGAGAATTCACAGAAGGATAAATTTGGGGGGGATTTCCCTCCAAATTCTGGGATTTCAACCCCACTTGGAACAACACATCTCAGGAATGATGGGAAACAGGGTCAATCCCAAAACTGGGGAAGTAGCTGGATCGTGATCTTGAGGGAATCCTGCTTTTCCCAGTAGTTGGAATAATGTGATTTTTGGGAATAAACACCCCAGAGCATCCAAAAAAAAATCCCCCAGTGCCTGCTCCCACCTGGAATTCCCACAAAAGGCTCCTTGTTGGGATGAGGAGGTGGGAGTGAGGTGAGCTCATGGCCCGGGAGGGGAGTCCGGAATGGTTTTCCTTTGGAAAAATCCTAGCCAAGGACAACACGAACAGCAACGTTCCACAATGTGGGATTGTGATTCCCGCTGCCGGGAATAAAGGAGTTCATTAAAGGGGCTTGGCAGTTGGAAAAATAAACATTCCCCGCTCCCAACAAAGGGGCTTTAGAGAGGCTTCCATCAAAAAAAAAAAGGAGGAGAAGGGAGGGAAAAATGGGGGGGGGGGGGGGGAGAAAAAAAGGGAAAAGCAACTCCAAATCCAGGGTTTTTTGTTTATTGTAAAGGATTTGGCTGAGGAAAAGTGGGAAAGGCTCTTCCCAAAGTGGGTTGTTGGGAACGTCTGAGTGGTTCTGGATTGTTAAGCGTGGATAGAGGGGGAAATCCAACCCCTGGTGCCCCAGTTCCTGGGGAAAAGGGGGAATGCTGCTGGGACCAGCTGGCCCTGCTTCCAGGGGGTGTGGGATAGTCCTGGGATCTCAATCCAGTGGTTTGTGGCATCATCCTGGGATCCGAATCCAGGAATGCGGGATTTTCCTGGGATCTGAATCCAGGAATGTGGGATGATCCTGGGATCTGAATCCAGGGATGTATGTGGGCTGTTCCGTGGATCTGAATCCATGGATGTGGGATAATCCTGGTATCTGCACCCAGGGATTTGTGGAATAATTCTGGGATCTGAATCCAGGGGGATGTGGGATAATCCTGGGAGCTGCAACTTTTGACTCCCATTAAAGCCCCCAGGGATGTGTGGGATGTTCCTGGAATCTGCATCCAGGGATGCGTGGGATGCTCCTCTACCTCCCAGCCAGGAATTCCTTCCCAGGATCCCAGCCCAATCTCCCCTTTCCCAGTGGGAAGCCATTCCCTGTGTCCTGTGCCTCCTTCCCTTATCCCAAATCCCTCTCCAGCTCTCCTGGAGTTCCTTTAGGCCCCAGAAGTGGCTCTAAGATTTTCCTGGATCTTTAGAACAATCCCAACTCTCAGACTGAGCCTTTCCAGCTGGAAAACCGCCTGGAAAACCAGGCAGTTTGGGCTTGGAATGCCGAATTCCAGGTGGGATAGCCTGGGCAGCTCCTTTCTCCTCAAGCAAGACCTGAGGGAATGCGGGGTGAGATGGAGTGAGCTGAGAAATCCCAAATTCTTTGGGAGCCGGTTCTGGATGTAGCTTGGAATTCTGGGAAGAGCCAGAGCTGGGATCCATCCCTGAGTCCCAATCCTTGAATCCCATTCCCGCAGATCCCTACGCCATCGTGTCCTTCCTGCACCAGAGCCAGAAGACGGTGGTGGAGAAGAACACCCTGAATCCCACCTGGGATCAGACCCTGATCTTCTACGAGATCGAGATTTTCGGGAATTCTCAGGACGTGGCCGAGTCCCCTCCCAACATCCTGGTGGAAATCTATGACCACGACACCTATGTGAGTGCGGCGATTCCCGCCGGGAATTCCCAGCCTCTGGAATGTGATGTCCAGCATCTCTGGGTGGTTCAGGCTTTGAGGTGGACATTCCAGAGGAGAAAAATTCCAAGGAAAATCCTGTGGTGTCCTTGAGGTCCCATTCATTGAACTTCCTCATTGTCATTTAAAGTAGGAAAATTAATGGAGTGTTCTCATGGAAAAACCTTGGGATAAAGCTGGATGCAGTCATGGAAGTAGGGAAATGCCCTCTGCTGTTTGCAGTGTCCAAAGGTCCTGGGAATAATGGAATTCTCGGGGGTTGGTGGCAGGAACTCGAGGTTTTTCCCAGAAAAAGCAGGCTGGAAAAACACTTGGAATACACCTTGGGAAGGGCTTGGGAATATCTCAGGAATCTTTTTCTCTCTCTCCTGCTCCTTCCCAGCAGGAAATAGGAAAGATTCCAAAGATCCCAGTGTGGAGCAGGGAATGGGATTTTTAGGAGCTAACGAAGGCTCTGAGTTTCTGCTCTGGAAAACCTGGGACAGGAATTCCTAAAAAGGTGTTCTTCTCTTAAAAAGGTGTTTTTCCAACCTTAGGAATTCCAGGGAGGAGTCGGAAAACTGGAGGCTCTATGAGCACTGATCCCATTCGTTTTCCCTGCCCCAATCCCATAACGGGATCATCCCTCGCTCTCGACTTTGGGCTGAGGGGGGGTGGGGGATGGATTTCTCTGGGAAAAGGGATGGCAAGGATGATCCCAATTCCCATGGTTCCCAATTCCCTGGAATTCCCTTTCCAGGGTGCTGATGAATTCATGGGACGCTGCATCTGCCGGCCCAGCCTGGAGCGCTCGCCACGGCTTTCCTGGTATCCCGTCCTCAAATCCGGCCGGAATGTCGGGGAGCTCCTGGCTGCCTTCGAGCTGATCCAGAGGGAAAAGGTGAGATCCATCCCTGAGTCTGGAATGCTCCGGAATTCCGGTTCTGCCCCAGGGTCCAACTTTTCCAGGCGGTGGGTTTTCCATTGGTGCCTTTGGAGCCTGCGAAGAACTGGAGGGATTTGGGATTTGTCCCTTTTTGAGGGATAATTCCATAGGATGAGGTTTTCCAGGTGGGAAAAGAGGTGGTTTAGGAGTGGCCTGATGGAATACTGCAGAATTCCAGGTGGAATGGGCTGGATGGATCCTTCTCTCCTTGGACAAGTCCTGGGGAAGTCTCAGGGATATCGAGGGAGCTGGGAATTGCCAAATCTCTAAGGAATGCTGCCCTTTCCTTGGAATATTTCTGGAGGGGGTTAAGGAGAGCTGAAGCCACTCCAGCTTTTCCAATGGCTGTATCCCAGATGTGCCAGGTGAAAAGGATGGATTGGAAAGCTCAGTCCCTGTATCCCACTCTTCCTTCCCAGCCCCATGGTTTATCTGGGAATGGGAATCCCACAATTCCCTCTTCCCAACCCAAACAGCAGGAGAAGGCCCCAAATATCCACATGTGGCCGCTTCCTCCTCCTCATTCCCTCAGAAGTGGGTGGGAAAGGCATTGGAAAAGCCTTGGAATGAGATGTGCTCCCAGAAGAGCTGTTTGATCCCAGTGGGAATCGTCGGGGTGGATTTGGTGCTTCCTGGCTGGATGAGAATCCAGGATTTTTAGAGCTGGGAACAGAAGGGGCTGAAGTTTCCCTCCTGGAAAACGAGGAGTTAGCAGTGGGAATATTAATGGGAATTATGTTCTCTCCCTGCAGCCAGCTGTTCATCACATCCCTGGATTTGAGGTAATTCCCGACTTCTCCTTGCAAATCCAGCACCATTCCCAGCTTTCCCAGGGATTTGGAGCCTGTTTCTAGCCCTGCAGCAATCCCTCCATCCTGTCTTAGGGAATTCTTTTTAGGATGAAGGAATCCTAAAGCATCGAGATTCTGATTTTCCTCAGCTGATAAGGAAAACTGGGAGTGGGGCAGCTCCTTCCTGACAGGGCAAATTTATCCCATTCCAGGATCCAGAGGATCCCATGGAGATACTCCACAGGCTCTGGAGCCAGGCTGGGAGAGCTGGGAATGTTCCCCTGGAGAAGGGAAAATTCCAGGGAAAGCTCTGAGTCCCTAAAGGAGCTCTAGGGACTGGGAACAAGGCCTGCAGGGACAGCACACAGGGAATGGCTCCCACTGGCAAAGGGGAGATTGGGCTGGGATCTTGGCAAGGAATTCCTGGCTGGAAGGGTGGGCAGGGGCTGGGCTGGAATTCCCAGAGCAGCTGTGGCTGCCCTGGATCCCTGGCAGTGCCCAAGGCCAGGCTGGATCCACCTGGGATAGTGGGAGGGGGTGTCTCTGGATGGGATCCTATGGATTTTTCCTCCCCAAACCATTTCATGATTCCCTTCGGATGTCAGCTCCAATTATAAACCTTGGGATGGGCTTAGGAATGAGAATTCCTCTAATTCCATGTTTTCCTCCTCTTTCCCAGAGTGATCTCTCCTCCAGCCTGGATGAGGTGAGTCTTTTGGAATTCCTTGTTTTTCCTCTTGGAATTGTTCAAATTTCCTTCATTGGGAAATCCTCTTTTTCCCGGATGGGTCAAGATGGGAGCATCAGGATTTTGGGAATATGAGTGACCTCTGGCTGGATGAGCGTTTCCTCATGGCTGGGAATGTTGGGATCCATTTATCCTCCGGAATGTGGTGTCCCATCTCAACCCAGGCGTGCCAGAGCCGGAATGCTGGGCTACCCGTGGGAAATCCCAATTCCAAACGTTCCATAGGAAATTTGCCGTGAATTGAGGATGTGCTGGACTGTTCCAGTTGTTCCGAAGGAAATTTTTGTCCCTCATCCCATGAAAAATTCAGGGATAGGTTGGATGGGTCTTGGAGTAACCTGGGATAGTGGAAGGTTCCTTGCCCATGGAATGAGATGAATTTTCTAACAGAAAACTCCATGAGATTCCGTGAGATTTGATCATTCCCATGATTCTGATTCCACACCCAGGATCCCAAGACTTTATCCTTGTGCATCCCATGGTGCCAATCTCAGGCTGAACCAAGAGTTGGGATGTTGGAAAACTCCAGACAGGGAATGGGAACAACTCTTGGAATGTTGTCGTGGCCCTTGGAGCTGTTAATCCCAAAATCCGGGAGATGAGCTAGGAAAGATCTGAGCCACATTCCCAGGAAAGTTGGATTTGATGGGATAAATACATTTTTACAATATTTTTGTCCTACCCAAACCACCTTTCTTTGGGAACTCATCCCGCTGTTCCATATTGTCCATAATCATCTCTCTCCTCTTTTTTCCTCCATTTCTTCCCACCGCTGGAATTCCGGGATGGGGCATTCCACAGCTCTGCATCCCTGCCTTGTTCTCGGAGGGGATCCTCCAATGGGTATCACTCTCTTCCCTTTCCTTCCCTTTTCCCAGAATCCAAGAAAATCCCAGCAGAGCCTTTCAGGGAGAGCGAGATTGCAGGAACCCCATCCTGAGAAAATTCCTGAGGCTGCATCCCAAGGATTGGTGGCAGCCAGAGCCTCCGGTGCCCCATGGGTGCTCCTGAAGGACCAGGCTGGCTCCATCCTTATCCATTTTTCTTGGGAATGGCCTTTTGGGGCTAAATTCCTACTGAACTCTGGGATTTATCTTTGGATCTCATTCCAGCTTCCATATAAACTGGGAATCTTTTCCAGCCTTTTTTTTTTTTTTTGGCCTCATCCATGTTGATTTTCACTCATCCTGGATCCAAATCTGGGTTGGAATCCCGATTTCCAGAGCTCCTTGCCACTTGGATTCCCTCGGATTTATCCTTGTTCAACCCATCCTGGCTCCCAGCAGGATTTTCATGGATTTTCCTCCCACCAGCCGGCTTTGTCTGGGAATTATTTTTTCCCAGTCCCATCCTGATCCTTCCTTGCTCCTGCCTCATCCCTGGCATTCACTGTTCATTCCCCTCCATTCCAATATTCCATCCTCTGACATTCAACTGGAATCCAGGAGAACGCCTAGAAAACCACTGGGAGAGCAGCAGGAAGGACTTAAAAAAACCTGGAATGATGCAGGGTTAAAATCCAAGTTGATCCTGGAGAGGATGGATGGGGAAGGAGCTCTTTCCCGAGGATTTCCCACTGGATTTGCCAAAGGATTGATCTCTAAAATCCCTTCCAGCCCAAACCATTCCATGATTTCAGGCCTGAGCAGGCTGAAATGAGTTTTTTTTGGGAATTAGAGTTCCAGAGGTAACCCAGGGAATGTGGGAATTCTCTGCAGCTCTCTCTTCTCCTTCAGGTTATCCCAGAAAAAATTCCCATTCCCTGCCAGCACTAACCCATGCTGGGAGCACGTGGATCATGGGATGGAGGAGTGGCTGCTCCATGTGGGAATCCCAGGCACCTCCTCCCACATGGAATTCCTGAAATCCTTTGGTTAACGAGCAGCTGGACTCAGGAACCAGCAATTCCCAAGGAAAATTAAAGCTTGGAATTTTATGGGAAAGGGGGGTTGGAACTTGGATGATCCTTGAGGCCCTTTCCAACCCCAACCGTTCCATGATTCCATGTGGAAAATCCCTTTGGAGAACCAATCCTTCACCCAGTCCCATAATTAAAACACACATCATTGAATCCAATAAAATTCCAGCTGGGAGAGAATTCCATGCTCCTGGGATGGATTTCCAGAGGTTTTGCTTTCATTCCGGACTTTCCGGGGGTTCTGGGAGATGCAGGAAAATAAAAAGGGAGGAATTCTGGTTCCCACTCTCCTCCTCCGGAAAGGTAAATTGGGAATTCCTTGGCTGCCTCCCAGATTTGGGATGATCCCAATGGAATTCCCAGGTAGTTTCACCTGAGCCCTATCCCATGGATTTCTGGATTATCCATGAAGTGTGGGATGAACCACAGCCCCTTCCCAGATCCAGAGGCGATGCCAATCCCCCATCCCATGGTGCTGCTCCCACTAAATTTTTTGGAAATTGCCCAACTACAAATCTGCTGCTGCTGCTTCATCCCTGCCGTTATCCCGGGAGGGATAGAGGCGGTTCCATCCCGTCATGTCATTCCCAAGGTTTAACCTTGGAGGGCAGATCCCTGGGAGAAACTCAGAAATGTTGGATCTTCTCCAGGATGGATTAAAGAGATAAAACCACTTTTCTGGCACCTCCATCCTGCCATTCCTCATCTCTCTCCTCTGGCTGTCCTGGATTTCCTGGGAGAGATCAGTTTGGCAAGGATGGAGATGCTGGGTGGATCCAACATGGAAAGGGGCTTGATGTCCCATCCTATCACTTCCTGATGTTTTCCTTTCCCTCTCCGCTCCCGCAGTCCGCGGATTCCGACCTTCCCTATCCGCCACCACAGCGGGAGCCCAACGTTTACATGGTCCCGCAAGGAATCAAACCCGTCCTGCAGCGCACGGCCATCGAGGTGAGCCACGGATCCGGGAACGAGAGCCAGGAATGGGATCCAAGAGAGGATTCTGGGGTGCGATTCCAAAAAAAGGAGGCTCCAGGGGGAACTCCTGGCTCTTCACAATTCCCTGACAGGAAGGTGGAGCTGGGGATGTTGGGATCTGCTCCCAGGGAATGAGGGATGGGATAAGGATAAGGATGAAGTTCAGGAAACGAGGGATGGGATAAAGATAAGGATGAAGTTCAGGGAATGAGGAATGGGATAAGGATGAAGCTCAGGGAATGAGGAATGGGATAAGGATGAAGCTCAGAGAATGAGGGATGGCATAAGGATGAAGTTCAGGGAACAGGGCATGGGATAAGGATGAAGTTCAGGGAATGAGGGATGGGATAAGGATGAAGTTCAGGTTGGATATCAGGAGGAATTTCCTCATGGAAAGGGTCGTCAGGCATTGGGAGTGCCCAGGGAGCTTTGGAATCCCTGTCCCTGGAAGTGTCCATGGAACTCCTGGTGCCGAGGTGGCGATCGGTCACAGGTTGAACTCCATGACCTTGGAGGTCTTTTCCAACCTCAAGGATTCCATAATTCCCACCACTGCTTGTCCTACATGGTTGAACCTCTGGGTTCTCCTCCACTGCCAAGGAGCCCCATGGAAACCTGGAAGCAGAGCTTTGGCTGAGGATTTGGTGTCCCCTCATCCCACAGATCCTGGCCTGGGGGCTGAGGAACCTCAAGAGCTTCCAGCTGGCCAGCGTGACCTCGCCCAGCCTGCTGGTGGAGTGCGGGGGGCAGCGCGTCCAGTCCGGCGTCATCAAGAACGTCAAGAAGAACCCCAACTTCGACGTCTGCGTGCTCTACATGGAAGTGGTGAGGCCCCAGCAGGACTGGGGTGGTTCAGGGGGAAGGGAACGTCCTCAAAAATGGGGTGAAGTACCTTAAAATCCTATAAAAATGGATCTGGTGAAGGACCTTGAAGTCCCGTAAAGGTGGATCTTGTGAAGGTCCCATAAAAACAGATCTTGGGGTGAAGGACCTCAAAGTTCCATGAAAATGTGTCTTGCGAATGACCTCAAAGGCCCATAAAATGGGATCTTGTATTGGAGGACCTCACATTCCCATAAAAATATATTTTGTGAAGAACCTCAAAGTCCCATAGAAATGGATCTTTTGAAGGGTTTTGGAGGTCCCATTAAAATGGCTCTTATGCTGAAGGACCTGGAGGTCCCATAAAAGTGGATGTTGTGCTGAAGGACCTCGAAGTACCATAAAAGTGGGTCTTGTGAAGGATAGTCCTGTAAAAACAGATTTTATGGTGAAGGACCTCAAAATCCCACAAAAATGCATCTGGTGAAAGACCTTAAAACCCCATAAAAATGGGTCATGTGGTGAAGGACCCGGAGGTGTCATAAAATTGGTTCTTCTGGTGAGGGACCTCAAAATTCCATAAAAATGGTTCTTCTAGTGAAGTTCCCGCTGCCCTTGGATTTTTGGGGGTGTTACAGAACTTCTGCCTTCCCTTTCCAGCCTCATTCCATCTTTCCTTCCCTCTTCCCACAGCGTCTGCCCAAGGAGAGCCTCTACAGCCCCCCCATTATCCTGAAGATCATCGACAACCGCCCCTTCGGCCGGAGACCCGTGGTGGGACAGTGCACGATCCGCTCCCTCCAGGAATTCTACTGGGATCCCTCCCAGCAGGACACGGGGGCACCCCAGGAGCAGCCAGGTATGTGGGAATGTTGGGATTTGTGTTCTTCGTGGAGACATGGAATGGTTGGGTTGGGAGGGAACTTAAAGATGATCCCGTTCCACCCCATCCATGGGCAGGGACACCTCCCACTGTCCCAGGTGGATCCCAGCCCCAATGTCCAACCTGGCCTTGGGCACTGCCAGGGATCCAGGGGCAGCCACAGCTGCTCTGGGAATTCCAGCCCAGCCCCTGCCCACCCTCACAGCCAGGAATTTTTTCCCAATATTCCACTGAAATCTCCCCTCCTTCAGTTCAATCCATTCCCCCTTGTTCTGGCACTCCATGTCCTTGTCCCAGGTCCCTCTCCTGACTCCTTGGAGCCCTAGATGGGATTGAGATCATGGGACTGGGATCTTGGAGATGAACTTTGTGTGGTGGGAAGTGTCTGGGATGAGTTTGGGATCAGGGAGATGAACTTTGGATGGTCTCAGGGGTCTGGATGAGATTGGGATCATGGAGGTGGGGTCTGGGAGATTACTCCTGGAGGTTGATCCCAAAGTTTTTGGGCTCTGGGATTCCCAAACCCCAGGATCACGGTGCCGCCCTGCTCTGGTTGCAGATGACGTCAGCCTCACACCCAGGGACGACGTCCTCATTGACATCGATGACAAGGAGCCCCTGATCCCCATCCAGGTACGGAAAACGCGCTGGGAAGATCCCAGATTCTTTCCGTGCTCCAGTGGATCTGGTGAGGGTGGGTCCAAGGTGCTGATGTGAGGCTGGATCCAGTTGGATCCATCCTTTTCCAACTTTCATGTGTTTTCCCCCCCTCTCCTCACCTGCACAACCCCAAACTCCTCCTCATTCCCTCTGTTGGGAATGAGGGGCTGGATTTGCTTTCCTGATGGAGAGAAATCCATGCCAGGTTCTTCCCAAGGAAAGCAAAAATTCCCTGAGCCTCTGTCATCCTTGCTCCATGGCCAGGTCTCCTTTTCCCAGTTTGGCTCCTGGCTTGCAGAAATTTTACTGTACTGGAATTGTGGAATCCCGAATCCGTGGTGGTGGGAGTGGGGAATTGGTGCAGTTCCAATGAATTTGAAGGATCTCATCATTCCCTTGGGAATGGATCAGGATGGACACATCCCTGGAGCTTCTGTTCTTCTGGAAACTTCCCATATCCACAGCCCTCAGGTTCCTTCTCCAGAAGAAGGAATCTTTGGGACAGACCTGTCCCGAACTGTGCATGGGATGCACGGATCCTGAGGCGATCCCTCTGGAGGATCTCTGTGCCTCTGGAGCAGCTGGGAATGGTGTCAGGAATGTTTGGTGGATCTTTTCCCAGTCTCACATCCCTTGGTGGGGTATCAAGGACTGGAATTTCCCTTCTCCCTGTTTGTGGAAGCCACAGGGCTGGAAAAGCTGGAGTTTCTGGAAGGAATCTGCCTTCCAGGTGTTTCCTGTCTCCGTTTCTCTGGCCTTGAGCAATTCCAGAGATGGAGGAGCTGCTTAATCCAAGATGACCAATTTGGGCATGGATTCTGCTCTTTATCCATGTCCTTGATGGCTCCTGGGGGTTTCTATTCCCAAGGATGTTCTGGTGCTTTTGGATATTTGTGGTGTATCCCAAGGAAGGCTCAGGCTGGGTCCCACATCAAGCTGGGAATCAGGAATTTGGAAAATTCCCAAAAAAACCTGTGGATGTGGCCCTGCTCATTCCCTCTCATTCTAAATCCTCATCCTTGGAAGTGTCCAAGGCCAGGATGGATGGGGCTTGGAGAAACCTGGGATTGTGGGAGGTGTCCCTGCCCATGGAGAGGGTGGAATGGGATGAGATTCAAGATCCTTCCCACCCAAATCATTCTATGATTCCATGATCCTATTCACAGCTCCGTTGGGACCTTGTCCTGAAATCCTTCAGCCTCCATTGGGATCGGGACAGGAGAATTGGGAAAAGTTGGCTCCAGTGAAAAGTGTGGAAAGGGAAAAGCAGCTCCCAAAAATGCTCCTGATTGGAGCATTAGGAAATTGGGAAAGCAGCCTCATTCCCTCCTTTTTGTTTCCCATTTAAGGATTTATCCTTAAAATTTACAGCTGGGCTTCATCTTTTATTAGGGAAGTAACTGGAGTGTGTCTGTGGAAAACATGGAATTTGGGAACAGGACTTTTTGTAATAAAATCCCCCTTTTTAAAGTCCAGGACAGAGAAACTTGGGAGAAAACTGATGGAATAATGTGAGAATCTGTGGGATCCCAACTTGAGATGTGGAGCTTGATCCCAGTTTCCCATGACCCGGATCTGGGGTTTCCCATGATCTGGAATTGGGATTTGCCACAATCCAGTGCAGGAAGTGCTCAGACATATCTATTGTCAGGATTCCCAGTTTGTCCCGTTTTTCTGAGTGGCCAGGATGGGGAGAACACCCTGGGATGCCCAGAGTGGGATCAGCCATGCCCACGATTCCCTGGAATCCTCTCCTCCGATTTCCATGATTTATTCATGGAAAACCACGTTGGTGGCAAACCTGTTCCCATTTTTTCCTTTGAGAATAAAACCTCTGGATAGGGACTCTCCTCCCTTTATACCCCCTAGAGCTCTGGGATCTGCTCCTGGGAATACGGGATCCCATCCCAAAGATTCCAGAGGAAGGAACGAGACAGCTTTGGAATCCTGGTGCTTCACTCCCTGGGATAATTTTATTGGAAACGTCTCCAAACTCAGCTCAAATTTAGGGGAGAGTTTAAACAGCAGGAAAAGGGGGAGAGAAACCATTCCAAAGTGGAAAATTCTGGCATTTTTTTCCTGGAAAAAACGTTTTCCAAACAATCCCCCTGCCACCAATGGAGTTCTTCAGTTTGATCCTGGATTCGTCCTTCTCCGTTTGTTTCTTTCCTTGTTTTTCCTGTTATTTTGGGAAAGGAGGGATCTTCTTCCTGGAGAGCCAACCCAAAATTCCCACCTCGGAGTTCTGGCCCTGGAAGCTGCTCCTCTCCTGGAGGTGGACATGGATTGAGGCGTGGATGGACTGTTGGGATCACTCTGCCCATCATGGGCCAGATTTGGCAGGTCAAGGAGCAATCCCGGCCTGCAGGGACCATCCTGCTCTGCTTTCCCGGGAAAAGGGATGGATCCCAAGCCAGCAGCT
The DNA here is from genome assembly GCF_017590135.1 of Pyrgilauda ruficollis. NCBI lineage: Eukaryota > Metazoa > Chordata > Aves > Passeriformes > Passeridae > Pyrgilauda > Pyrgilauda ruficollis. The sequence goes on along the minus strand of NW_024517096.1, from coordinate 763,829 downwards.
CGTGCTCAGGGCCCTTTGGAAGCAGGAGCCAGGATTTTTCATGGATGCATTTCCTTGTGTGGCTCCAGAGTTTTTCTCCCTCCTTGCCAAGCCTGGCTTTGGTCCCTGCTTGAAAGGATGGTTGGAACAAAGGATCCCTTTGTTGCTTTCCCTGGAAAATCGGGAAAACAACCAGAGGTGAAATCCCTCTACTCCAAGGTTCGGGAGCGCCTTATCCATCTCATCCAAGCAGGATCAGGAGTTCAGCTGGAGTTTAAAACCATTCTAAGTGCATGGGAATCACATCCCGATCACCCAAAGTGAGGAAAATCCTAAAAATCATGGCTTTCATTTTTTGGGAAAAGGACATGGAGTGGGGTTTTGGAAAGGTGGAATTTGTGGAAGAGGCTGCTGGTCAGGCCTTGTCCTGCCTGCTCTGCTCCTGGTGTGTTCTGAGTGTTCATTCCCATGGGAAGAGGCTTGGGAAGGACTTCCACAGCTCCATGGGATTTGTTCTGTCTGCTCGTGGATAAACCAGCTGGGAAGGAGCTGTTCCCAGTTCCCAGAGCCACGAGGGAATCCTGGTGGAAAATGATCCTCAGGGAATGTTTTCCCTGTGGAACAGCTGGAAATTGTGGAGTTTGGCCCAAGGATGCCGGTCTGGATCTGGTGGGATCAAAGCAGGGTTTTGGGAACAAGCCTGAGCTGGATAACCGGGAATGCTGTCAGGATTGGCCTGATCCTCAAACCTGGCTGTTTTCTGGGAAGAACCTCTCATTCCTCCCTCTTTTCCACATCCAAGGGATCCTTGGAATGCTGGAGCAGAGCTGCCGCTTCCTGCCCATGGAAGGGATCCCGGGTTTTGGTTTGCCTGGGATGAGCTGGGCTTGGATCTGGGCTTTGATCCTGAGCATTCCCAATCCCATTCTAAATCCCCCTGACTCAGATCCTTCCCTGGATTCCGGGATAACTCCTTGAGTTTGCAGCCCACGGTATCCAGGGGAAAGCCTCTCCTCCACTGGGAATTACTAACAGCTTTTCCATAGTTTTCCCGTTTAATATCCCATTTTTCCTCTACCTCAATCCAGCTGTTTGCTGAACATCCCTAAAAACAAACCCTGAGCTCATCCCAAATTTGCCTCATCCTGGGAAACCCCAGAGTTGGGAATATTAGTTTGGATTAATCCCTTTAATTGTTGCTTTCGCTGCTGCGTGTTCATCCCTGTTCCCAGAATTCCTTGGATAACGGATCATTTTAATTTGTAGCTTCCCGAGGGTTTGACGAGCTCAGCACTAATTAACATCCCGGATTCCCGGGCCCTGCCTCATGTAGGTATCGCTTCCTTTCTAATTGCTAATTAATTGCTTAATTAATTAATCGCTTAATTAATGACCTGAGTCCATGAGGATATGCGGATAAAGATGGAAGGAGGTTTTTCCTTCTGGGAATAATCCTGCTTGCTGCTTAGGAAAATAGAAATTCCAGCTGGCTGCGTCTGTGTCCTTGGGTTTTCCATTTTGGCCTGATCCTCAAACCTGGCTGTTTTCTGGGAAGAACCTCTCATTCCTCCCCCTTTTCCACATCCAAGGGATCCTTGGAATGCTGGAGCAGAGCTGCCGCTTCCTGCCCATGGAAGGGATCCCGGGTTTTGGTTTGCCTGGGATGAGCTGGGCTTGGATCTGGGCTTTGATCCTGAGCATTCCCAATCCCATTCTAAATCCCCCTGACTCAGATCCTTCCCTGGATTCCGGGATAACTCCTTGTGTTTGCAGTCCACGGTATCCAGGGAAAAGCCTCTCCTCCGCTGGGAAATACTAACAGCTTTTCCATTAGTTTTCCCCTTTAATATCCCATTTTTCCTCTACCTCAATCCAGCTGTTTGCTGAACATCCCTAAAAACAAACCCTGAGCTCATCCCAAATTTGCCTCATCCTGGGAAACCCCAGAGTTGGGAATATTAGTTTGGATTAATCCCTTTAATTGTTGCTTTCGCTGCTGCGTGTTCATCCCTGTTCCCAGAATTCCTTGGATAACGGATCATTTTAATTTGTAGCTTCCCGAGGGTTTGACGAGCTCAGCACTAATTAACATCCCGGATTCCCGGGCCCTGCCTCATGTAGGTATCGCTTCCTTTCTAATTGCTAATTAATTGCTTAATTAATTAATCGCTTAATTAATGACCTGAGTCCATGAGGATATGCGGATAAAGATGGAAGGAGGTTTTTCCTTCTGGGAATAATCCTGCTTGCTGCTTAGGAAAATAGAAATTCCAGCTGGCTGCGTCTGTGTCCTTGGGTTTTCCATTCATTCCAAAGGGAATGAAGCGGGTTTTGAAGGAATTCCGTGTGCAGCTCGGGGATCCCAGCACGGATGGACATGGAAATGTGGGAGTGATCCAGAGGACCAGGATGATCAGAGGAATGGAGCAGCTCTGCTGGGAGGAAAAGCTGGGAGAGCTGGGAATGTTCCCTTGGAGAAGGGAGAATTCCAGGGAATCCTCAGAGTCCCTGAAGGGGCTCCAGGAGAGCTGGAATTTGGGACAAGGCCTGCAGGGACAGCACACAGGGAATGGCTCCCACTGGCAAAGGGGAGATTGGGCTGGGATCTTGGCAAGGAATTCCTGGCTGGGAGGGTGGGCAGGGGCTGGGCTGGAATTCCCAGATTTGCTGTAGCTGCCCCTGGATCCCTGGCAGTGCCCAAGGCCAGGCTGGATCCACCTGGGACACTGCCCGTGGTGTCCCTGCCCGTGGATGAGGTGGAATGGGATGGGATTTGAGGATCCCTTCCCTTTTCCTTTTCCCTTTGTGTCTTTTCCATGGGAAAAGCAGATGTTGGGATTTTCCTGAGTTTTGTAGGGAGGGCAGTGGAGCTGCTTTGCCTTCTCAGGGATAACACTCCAGAGGAGCAATTCCCTTCATCCCAAATTCATCCCGATCAGATTCCCCATGGAATCATGGAATGGTTTGGGTTGGAAGGACCTTAAATCCCATCTCACTCCACAATTTCCATGGGCATGGACACCTCCCACTATCCCAGGTGGATCCAAGCCCATTCCAGCCTGGCCTTGGACACTTTCAGGGATCCAAATATTGTCCAGTGGATGGGTTTCTCCAGTCCAGAGAGGTGGCAGTGCTGGGATCCCAACTATGGAATCAAAAATTCCTGAAATAATCCCCCATCCCGCTGTCCACCTACATTTTTAATTTCCATGGATATGGTTTTGGTTTAGGACAAAGAAAATCCAGGGGAAAAAAAGAAAAAAAGAGGAAAAAGCTGCAAAGCATTAATTTAAAATCAAACGATGGGAATTTTAGGTGGGAATAAACCATCCCATTGTCCTGGTTCTTCCAGGATCCTCCAGGAATGGGAGTCAATATTATAAACCTCAGTTTGCAGAAAGAAGGGAATGTTTCCTTGGGAAAACCATCCTGGTTTGGAAAACTTGAGTTCCCATCTTCCTTCCCGGCTCGTTCTCCTTTATGGCTCGGGAGCTTCGCACAAAAGCAGGAGCTGGGAATGAGGCCCAGGGGCTGCAGCTGGGGAAATCTTGGAAAAAAGCTTTTCCAGCCAAAAAAACCCAGCTCCGTGCGGAGCGTGTGAGGGAGGTCCTGGATTTCACCGGGATCTGCCTCCGGCTGGGGCGTTAATGAGGAGGGGGAAGAGTTTAAACTGCCAGAGGGCAGGGATGGGTGGGATCTTGGGATGGAATTCTGCCCTGTGAGGGTGGGGAGGGGGTGGGATGGAATTCCCTGAGAAGCTGTGGCTGCCCCTGGATCCCTGGAAGTGTCCAAGGCCAGGTTGGACTTGGAGCTTGGATTGGGGCTTGGAGCCACCTGGGACAGTGGGAGGTGTCCCTGAACATGGATGGGGTGGGAATGGGATGGGATTTAAGGTCACTTCCAACCCAAACCATTCCATGATTCTGGAGCCCATCTGCTGTGGAGAGCTGGGAATGTTCCCTGGAGAAGGGAAGGCTCCAGGCAGAGCTCAGAGCCCCTGGCAGGGCCTGGAGGGGCTCCAGGAGAGCTGCAGAGGGACTGGGGACAAGGCCTGCAGGGACAGCACACAGGGAATGGCTCCCACTGGCAAAGGGCAGATTGGGCTGGGATCTTGGCAAGGAATTCCTGGCTGGGAGGGTGGGCAGGGGCTGGGCTGGAATTCCCAGAGCAGCTGTGGCTGCCCCTGGATCCCTGGCAGTGCCCAAGGCCAGGCTGGACATTGGGGCTTGGATCCACCTGGGAGGTGTCCCTGCCATGGAATGGGATGAGCTTTTATGTCCATTCCCATTCCATCATTCCATGATTCCTGGGCACCTCCTGGAGGAGAGGAACTCAGGAGGGACTCTCAGACACCTCTTGCGTTCCCTGCTGAGGAGCCCTACAGCGCGGTTACTCCACCGTTACTCCGCCGTTACTCCAGCTCACGCTACTTTCCAAATCCCCCATCCCAGCACACGTTAACGGAGCCGAGTGGAGCCAATTCCAGCCAATCCATGTCTGTAAACTATTTGGGATAATTGGTTGTTTGCTGTGTTTGCTCCTTCCAAATCCAAGCCCACATTTCACGGCTTCTCCGGTTACTGCTCCTTGGAAGAGCTCTGGGTGTTGGATGGCTCCTCCTGGGAATGGTTCCCATCCCAGCGCTGCCCCCCCCACCCCGGAATGTTCCTGATGGTTTTGATATTCCCAGCTGGGAGCCAGCCCATGGCACTGCCACTGGGTGGGGGGGGGGGGGGGGCGGGGGGGAAAGTATTCCCAGAGAAAACTCCAGGATTTCCACAGCCAGGGTTTGTAGGATCATGGAATGGTTTGGCTTGGACAGGATCTGAAAGCCCATCCCATTCCATGGGCAGGGACACCTCCCACTATCCCTGATGAATCCAAGCCCCAATGTCCAACCTGGCCTTGGGCACTGCCAGGGATTCTGGGGCAGCCACAACAAATCTGGGAATTCCAGCCCAGCCCCTGCCCACCCTCCCAGCCAGGAATTGGGTTGTGTCATTCCGGAGATCTGAGCACCATTGGATTTTAATGGAAAGATGGGAATTATATGGATTTATTAATTTTTCCGCAGGTTCTGTTGGGATGGGGAGGTTGGGAGGTGCTGAGATACAACCAGGAAGTTAATCCCTGTCTCCCAAATCCCAAAAATTTCCAGGGAAAGCCTAAAATTGGGGAATTTCAAGCTGTTAACACTGGAGTTAAATGGGTTCATTCCCTGTATGGTAATCCTGGGAAAACCACCCTCCAAGTGGCAAAAATTTCCCTAAAAATGCTCAAATTCTTGGAATATTCTTGGAGCTCTAGCTCATCTTCCCATGAGGAATAATCCTATTGGGAATATCCACGGTGGATGTAACACCCGGATTTGGGCTGGGAGCATCCTAAAAAAACTGGAAATCAGGGATGGGGTTGATGCAGTGTTCACTTCCCAAATCTGGGAGCTGCTGCTGTTTTCTGGGGATTTTTTTTTTTTTTTTTTTTTTTTTTTTGTGGAAAATGAGTAACTTTGGGACCTCTGGTTGCAGGAGGAGGAATTCATCGACTGGTGGAGCAAGTTTTATGCTTCCACAGGAGAGAGGGAAAAATGTGGATATTACTTGGAAAAGGGATTTGACACCTTGAAGGTGAGTGACTTCTGCCAGGTGTGGATGCTTGGAATTCCACTGTCCACAGTTTCCTTGGGATTTTTGGCTTGTTTTCCATCTGGGTTCAAAAAATCCAAAACATTTTCCCCACATGTGGAAAAATCTGTTTCCTTTGGAAAAGCCTTTTGGGAAACTTCTGGAAATTTTCCCGTGGGAAGTGGTGGAGGGGGTGGGGAACTGCCACCCTGGAAGGGTTTGGGAATGAGGAAAATCAGGGATTCCTCAGGAAGGAGTGAGGTTTAGGCACAAGAAATGCTAAATTTAATGCAAACTCTGAAATAGGGAAGATTTTCCTTGGTTTTAAGGAAAATATTCCCAGCTGGAAGATCTCTATCCATGAAAAACCCACCAGGAGACCTTGGCTTTGTCTGGGTCGTTGGGATGGGCTGGAATTTATTGTGGGATTCCCAATTTCTCCTCTTCTCACTGCTCCAGAGAGAAATAAGGGTGTAAATTCCCAGAAATTTCTCCTCATGCGTTGAATTTTCCCAGGATTGAGGAATTTGGTTGGAATTTTTTTCCATGATCCATCTTTTCCTCCTCAGGTCTACGAGACGGAGCTGGAAAATGTTGAGGAATTTGAGCATCTCTCCGACTTCTGCCACACCTTCAAACTGTTCCGGGGGAGATCCCAGGATTCCAGCGATGACCCCTCTGTGGTGGGGGAATTCAAGGTGGGATGGGCCCTCTCCCCATGGATTGTGTCCCTAGGGGTGGGAATTGTGGGATTATTAAAGTCCTTTTCAGCCCAAATCATTCAGTGAGTCCGGGAATTGTGGGAGTTGTGGAATCCTCATCCATGGAAGTGGCCAAGGCTGCTTGGAAGGGGCTTGGAGCCACCTGGGACAGTGGGAGGTGTCCCTGCCTATGGAAAGGATGGGAATGGGATGGGATTTAAGGTCTTTCCAACCCAACCCATTCCAGGATTGTGGAGCCCCTCTGCTCTAGAGCCAGGCTGGAGAGCTGGGAATGTTCCCCTGGAGAAGGCAAAAATCCAGGGAATGCTCAGAGTCCCTGGAGGGGCTCCAGGAGAGCTGCAGAGGGACTGGGGACAAGGCCTGCAGGGACAGGACACAGGGAATGGCTCCCACTGGCAAAGGGGAGATTGGGCTGGGATCTTGGCAAGGAATTCCTGGCTGGGAGGGTGGGCAGGGGCTGGGCTGGAATTCCCAGATTTGCTGTGGCTGCCCCTGCATCCCTGGCAGTGCCCAAGGCCAGGTTGGCATTGACTTGGATTCATCGGGATCAGGGAAGGTGTGGGATGAGCTTTCAGCTCCCTTTCCACCCAAACCATTCCATAATTCCACGATTCATTCCAGTCATTCCAAGCCTGCTCCCATCTCCACGTGTTTTTCCCTGAATTCCCCCGTGTCCTTCCCAGGGTTCCTTCAGGATTTACCCTCTTCCCGATGATCCGCGTGTTCCGGTGCCTCCCCGGCAATTCCAGCAGCTCCCGGCCAGGGGACTCCAGGAATGTCTGGTCCGGGTTTACATTATCCGGGCCTTTGACCTCCAGCCCAAGGATTCCAATGGGAAGGTATCCTGGTGGGAAAGCTCTGGGGTGGCTCCTGTAGTGGATTCTTGGAACAGCTCAGCCCTTATTGGTCAAAATTGGGTCAAAATTTACAAATTTGCCCTAAAATTTAGGATTTTTTCCTGTTTTCTGCCCCCCTTAGAATATCTGGGAAGTCTGGGAGGCAGCTCTTCCTTTGTCCACTGGGATTTTTCAGGATTATTTCCATGAGTTTTGGGCTTGGCTCTATTTTGTGGTTGTTTTTTTTTGTTTTGGTACTGAAGAGAATAAAATCCCATTTTTCTCAAAATTCCTTCTTGCAAAGGGTTGCTGCTCTGGAAGCAAAATTCTGGGAAAATGGGAATTGTGTAGATCTAAAATGCCGCAAAACTCAGGGAAGGGAAAAATCCTCTTCAATTGTCTTGGTTCCACTGGAAAAGAGGGAAAATTTTAAGTAATACTGTGTGAAATATATGAGGAAATATCTAGGAAAGATAGATGGGAAAATAGTAAATACACATGGAAAATTTGTGGAAAATAATGAATAGGTATGAAAATACATGGTAAAATATATGAAAAATATATGAAAAATAGGAAATACGTATGGAATATATGGAAAAATAGATGCAGAAATTCCAACCACTTTTGAATTTTCCCGTTTTTTAAAAATTGATTTGGAAGTGTTAATTCCTAAGAAATCCCCCATGAGTAATTTTTCCATTTAAAACCCCAAAACAACCAAAATTTGATCCCAAATTTCCTCTGGGATGGGAATTTTATGGAGGCTCATCCCAGCCCAAGGAATACCTGGGTGTTTATTCCATTCCCTGAGTGCTGTTTCCCATCCATTCCTTAAAAAACAAATCAGCAGGAAAAGGGAAATCTGGGAGAAGTGATGAGAAAACTTGGTCTGGGTGTTTTTTCCAGGGAATTCTTGGGTGTGGCTGGGATGGTGGATCCCTGTAGATCCAGGTAAAATCTTTTAGGTGGAATTGGATCTTTCCCTTGCATTTTTTTCCTTCTCCTGGCAAAAAATCCAACTTGAATTAAATCCCCCTGTTTCCAAATTGATCCTGAATTCCCAGAATAATTTTATTTGGGAGAGGGATGGGATTTTGGAACAACCTACAGAAAAGGGTGGGACTGGAATCCCATGGGATTTTTGTGTTTCCTTCTGTGCCCACCTCCAGTGTGATCCCTACGTAAAGATTTCCGTGGGAAAGAAATCCATAAATGACCAGGAAAATTACCTTCCCTGCACTCTGGAGCCTGTCTTTGGGAAGTAAGTATGGATTCCATTTGGGATCCATGGAATTTTTTGGGTGTCCTATTGAGGGAATTGTGCTGGGCCAACCGGAACTTCCCATTCCAACACCCAGTTCCAGGTTGGAGCAACCTGGGGTAGTGGGAAGTGTTCCCTGCCTGTGTCAGGGACTGGGAATGGGATGGATTTTAAGGTTTTTCCCATCCCAATCTATTCCATGATTCCCTTGTCTCTCATTCGTCAATCGATGGGATTTCAGAGCTGAGGATTGGGAAGCTGGAATTCCATAGCAGAGGAATCTGGATCATCCCATTGTCGAGAAAGAGTTTGGGGAATTTCTCTTCATCCAGGAATTTTGATCCAGCATCTGAAGGAAAAACGTGAGGAATGGGCAGGAATGGGGCACCTCCACATGTTCTGGAAAAGGAGTATCCATGGATAATTGAGTTGTTTCCCTCAGAAATGGGATAAAATTCCAAGGGTAATGGTTTATTCTGGGAAAAGCTGTTTGGCAAGGCTGGAAAAGAAGCAGGGAAACTGAGGGAAGCTCAACTCCACGGGGCTTTGTTCTCCCAGAAAATCAGAGAATCATGGAATAGCCTGGGTTGGACAAGACCCATAAGGATCATCGATCCGACTCCTTCCCAGGACAATCCCACCCTATCATGGGAACATTGTCCAAACGCTCCTGGAGCTCTGGCAGCCTTGGGAATGTGGCCATTCCCTGGGGAGCTGTTCCAGTGCCCCAGCACCCTTTGGATGAGGAATCTTTTCCCAATATCCAACCTAAACCTTGCCTGGCACAGCTCCAGCCATTCCCTGGGCCCTGTCCCAGAGATCGGGGCTGCCCCTTGGGATGAGCTCCAGGCTGCCAAAATCCAGGACTCGGGGCACAAACGGGGATCAAATCCTGCTTCCTGTAAAATCCATCTGATTTTCCAAGGCTGCTCCCACCAGTCCAGGCCACCAATGCCGGGACAGCTTCCCAACAAAGCAAGAGGGAGAGAGAGATGCATTTAAATGGGATTTTGGGAAGGAATTCCTGGCTGGGAGGGTGGGGAGGGACTGGGCTGAAATTCCCAGATTTGCTGTGGGTGTCCCTGGACCCCTGGAAGGGTCCAAGGCCAGGTTGGACACTGGGGCTTGGATCCACCTGGGATAGTGGAAGGTGTGGAATGAGAAGGTCATTGAGGGGTCTCCTGATCCAAACCATTCCATGATTCCACGATTCCTTGATAAACGGAGCCAGCACAACACAGCCCTGGCCTTGCTGGATCAAAGTGACACGGAAGCTCAGGGGCTCTGATCCATCCCGTCATCGGTGGGGTGGGATGGGGCGTGCATCCCATGGAATTCCAGCAGCATGATCCTCTTTTCCCAAGCATTTCCCTCTGCCCGTTTCCAGGATGTTTGAGCTGAGCTGCACCCTGCCCCTGGAGAAGGACCTCAAGGTCACCCTCTACGACTACGACCTGCTGTCCAAGGATGAGAAGATCGGCGAGACCGTCATCGACCTGGAGAATCGCTTCCTGTCCAAATACGGCGCTCGCTGTGGCCTCCCCCAGACCTACTGCGTGTGCGTTCCTCTGTGGGCTTGGGATGTCCAGGAATCCTGGGATTGGGATGCTGAGGTGGCCATGGGATCGCAGCAGGGTTGTCCTGGGGGACCTGACTGAAGCTGTGCTTCTCAGAATCCTGGTTCTCCTCCAGGGAGATCCCGTTCCATGCCTGGTAGCTCCTGGTGACCTCGTGCTGAGGACACCCCCAGAAAGGCTGTGGCTGTCCCATCCCAGGAATAGGAGATTTGGGTGGGATCTTGGGAAGGAATTCCTGGCTGGGAGGGTGGGCAGGGTCTGGGCTGGAATTCCTAGATTTGCTGTGGCTGCCCCTGGATCCCTGGCAGTGCCCAAGGCCAGGTTGGACATTGGGGCTTGGATCCACCTGGGACAGTGGGAGGTGTCCCTGAACATGGATGGGGTGGAATGAGATGGGTTTTATGGTCCTTTCCAACCCAGCCCATTCCAGGATTCTGGAGCCGCTCTGCTCTGGGAGAGCTGGGAATGTCTAGTCTGGAGAAGAGAAGGATCTAGGATGAACTTTGAGCCCCTGGCAGGGCCTGGAGGGGCTCCAGGAGAGCTGCAGAGGGACTGGGGACAAGGCCTGCAGGGACAGCACACAGGGAATGGCTCCCACTGGCAAAGGGGAGATTGGGCTGGGATCTTGGCAAGGAATTCCTGGCTGGGATTGGGCTGGAATTCCCAGAGCAGCTGTGACTGCCCCTGGATCCCTCGGAGTGTCCCAGGCCAGGTTGGATACTGGGGCTTGGAGCACCCTGGAATAGTGGGAGATATCCCAGCCCATGGCACTGGATGAATTTTTATGTCTTTCCATCCCAACCCATCCATGATTCCATGATTCTGTTTGGTTTCAGCTCCGGCCCCAACCAGTGGCGAGACCAACTCCGCCCTTCCCAGCTGCTCCACCTCTTCTCCCTGCAGCACAACTACAAAGCTCCCACCTACAAATCCGACCGGATCATCTTCCGGGATCAGGAATACATCCTCTCCGAGCTGGGTAAGATGTCAGGGATGATTTGGGATTGCAGAATTTCCTTGCTCCAGAGAAAGGGATGGAGCTGGATGTCATGGAGACATCACCAGGTTTGAGTGATGGCATTGCCCCCATCCTCCTCCTCTCTGGCCACGTTGGCTCTGAACCATTCCCAAGCTTGGCTGTGCCCCAAATCCTGGGATTGAACCCGGACCTTCAATCCAGGAGCGTTGGCCTTGAGTTGGACCAAACCCAACACCCCTGGATTAGGAGTGAGAAACTCCAACCTGATAATCCAAGTGCTGCCAGAGCCAGAAGAGCATCTCTTCCATTGGAATCTCATTTTGGGAATGGTCACTAGAGGGAGACAATATCCCACACACAGACCTGGGAATTCTTTCAGGATTTGGGGGAATCAGGGAACAAACTCAGTTCTACAAAGAGGAGAAAAGTCCCAGACTTTTGGGGAGGCATTTTTTGTTTGCCCATGGCACCTCCCTCGGACCCAACATTCCAGAGGCAGGAGAGGTTTTTTGGGAAAACGCTGCTTTAAGACACAAAAATAGGGTTTTAGTCCCATGAGGAGGTGAAATCCCACCGGGCCTGGCCCAGGAGCTGCACTTTGGAATCGTGGAATGGTTTAGGTTGGGACCATAAAGATTATCTCATTCCACCCTCTCCATGGGCAGGGACACTTCCCACTATCCCAGGTGGATCCACCTGTCCTTGGATACTTGCAGGGATCCAAGCGCAGCCACAGCTTCTCTGAGAATTCTCTTCCAGGGCCTCCCCACCCTCGGGGCCAAGAATTCCCAATATCCCACCTAAACTTTGATTTGATTTGTTAAGGCCACCACACCAGGGGTGTCGCCAGAGACACAAAACAAGGCACAACCCAGGGCTGATCCCTCTCTGCCCTCTTGGAAAACAAAGCACAAATCCCTTCAGGAATTCAGGTTTTCCCCTGAGGAGAAGGCCAGCAAGGAATCCTCATGGAAAAGTTTTCCATGGGAGAGCTGGGGAGGTGTTAAAATGTGTCCCCTCCGTGGCAGTGCCTGCTGTCACCTTCTCCAGCTGTAACGGCAGCGAGTTCAAACAGCAGAACAAAGCCCGAGGCTTGACCCGGAGCAGATCTGGAATCCAGCTGTCAGCTCCGGAGCCGGACTGGGAATAAACTGGAGCTGTTAAACACGAGAGCTGGGATTTTACAAGCCCCTCCCCCCAGCCCGTTATTCCATAACTCCCAGATTTTGTTGTTTTCCGAGAGGGGCTCGATCTTTTCTCAGCGCATAAAGCCACACGTGTGTGCACACACCGGAATTCCAGGGTTTGGGAAATGGTTGGGAATTAGCCCAGGTGGCTGGAGTTAAGTGTGTCCATGGCAAGGAAGGAGCTGGGGTATCTCACCGGGATTTGGTGGAGTTGGAATGATATTTATGGAATATTTATGGAAGAATATTTATGGAGCTTGTTGTCTTTCAAGTGTCCTGGAAGGTGCACGACCAGAGTGGGGTGAAGTCCACCAACCCCGTCCTGGGATTTTAGGATTGTTTGGGTCAGAGTCAGTGAATCAGGGAATCTTTTAGGTTGGAAAAGACCTTTAAGATCCTGGAATCTCAGAATTCAGATTGGAAAAGGCCTCCAAGATCAAATCCAACCTTGTCCAAGTGTCATGTCCGGTTGTTCCTTGGACACCTCCAGGGGTGGGGACTTCACCATTTCCCTGATATCCAAGGACAGGGCATCATGCCCCATCCCAGGAATGGGATGGGGAGGCAGGAGTTGGCCATTGGCTGTGCTGGGATGGATGGATGGATGGATGGATGGATGGATGGATGGATCCTGATCAGGAAGAGAAGGCAGGAATGTCCATTATTGAGGAATCTTGGCCCATCTGTGGCAGGATCAGGGGTTGGTGTGGAGTAGGTCAGGTGGAGGAGATAACTCCAGGTCTTCCTTGGATGGAGGACCACAAATATCCTGGTGGGATTGGAGCAGGGACTTGGACCGGAGTAGGAACTTGGAACAACCCCCAGGCTGTGCTGATGGTGTTTCCATGTGCTTCCTCCTCCTCCCATTCCTGTCTTTCACCCCAAATCCCACAGGGAAGAAATGGGATCCCATTGGGATCTCATTCCGTCTGCCCAGCTGAAGATCCTGGATGGCTTTAAACTCTGGGATGAACTGTTGGGAATGGGAACATTGGCAGAGGATTGATGGGAATCCTGATTTCCGGGACTTTAGGAGAGCTGGATTCATTAGATTCTCCTTTCCACGGGATCCAACTGGATCCTTGCCATGTTTCCCTGGCTGTGATTAGTGGGGTGGTTGCACAAGGGTTTCCATGGATTTTCCCACTGGGAATGGTATCCCTGTGCCCAGCAGGGTTTGTAGTGATGGATTTGGTAATGGAGGCTGTGCTGCTCCAGCTGTTCCTGGCTATAATCCATCCCTGTGGGATTGACTCTGCTCTCTTCCTGGTGGCAGAAGACGGAAAACCCCCGAATCCGCACCTGGGGCCGGTGGAGGAGCGGCTCGCCCTGGCCGCCCTCCGGAAGCAGGGATTGGTTCCGGAGCACGTGGAGACCCGGCGCCTTTACAGCCCCCTCCAGCCGGACATCGAGCAGGTGGGTCCTGGAACGTGTCCGGGATGAGCCCAGCAGTGACATCTCCTGATCCAGACGTATTCAGGGGGAGAATCCTGCTGGGAATGCCTGCCTGGGATATGGGATGTTCCCAGGGAGGGGAGGTGGTTGTTCCCTTCAGCATATGCCCCCATTTTTAATTTCATTTTATTTAGTTTAATTTAATTTAATTTTCATTTTTGGTCTAAAAGTCCTACTCAGGATTCTTCTCCCAGAATCCCAGAATCCTGGGATCACTGAGGTTAAAAAATTCCTCCAAGGTCATCGAGCCCAAGCTGTGCCCGATGCCCACCTTGGCACTCAGTGCCACATCCAGGAATTCCTTGGACACCTCTAGAGATGGGGATTCCAAACCTCTCTGGGCACTTCCAAGGCCTGAGCACCCTTTCCATGAGGAAATTCCTGCTGATGTCCACCCTGAGCCTCCCCTGGCCCAGCCTGAGACCATTCCCTCTTATCCTGTTTTTCTCTGGGATCAGATTCCAGATCGCACCTGGCTCCAACATTCCAAGAAGTTGTGGAGAGCCAGAAGGTTTTGCCCCTGATCCCTGTTTTTTTCCAGGCTGAGCCCCTTTCCCAGCTCTCTCAGATTCTCCTCAGGATTTACATCCATCAACATGTTCCCAACTATCTCTTAAATAATTTAAAAATAACCTTTAATGCCACTTTTCCATGGAGGAATCCTCCCTTCCCACCCAAGGGTCCCAGATCTCCCTGGGGAGGTTCAGGTGTTCCAGTCTGGAATTTCTCAAGGTTTCAGGGCTCTGTTTTTCCATGCAGGGAAAACTCCAGATGTGGGTGGATCTGTTTCCCAAATCCCTGGGACATCCTGGCCCCCCTTTCAATGTCACTCCACGTAAAGCCAAGAGGTAACTTCCCATTTCTTCCTCATCTTTTCCTTGGGAAAGGAGTTGGGAATGCTTGGAAGCCTTGGGTGGGGATGGATTCACCCACCTGAATGAGGGACGGGTGTAGAATCATCTCCAGGGAAATGGCTCCCATAGGGAAATCAGTCAGTGGGACAACCAGACTTCCAGGTGGATGAGTTTTCCACTTTCTCATGGTTTTATTCCCGGGATTTTCCAGGTTCTACCTGCGCTGCATCATCTGGAACACCAAGGACGTGATCCTGGACGACCTCAGCATCACCGGGGAGAAGATGAGCGACATCTACGTCAAAGGGTGAGTGTCCCGCTCCGGAGCCTCCCAGATTCCGGAGGCTGGAGGTTCTGGAGCAGCAGGGAAGGAGTTAAGGTGGTCCTTGGGTTGGAATTGCTGGGATAGACTTGGATTCTGCTGGGATGGAGGAACTATCATGGCTCTCCAGTCATGGATCCCTGAATTTCCAGCTGTGGATTCACATCTTCAAGTATGGATCCATACCTCTCCAGCTGTGGATCCACCCCTTTCCAACTATGGATCCACACCTCTCCAATCATGGATCCATACCTGTTTGACTATGGATCCACCCCTTTTCAACTATGGATTCCCATCTCTCCAACTGTGGCTCCACACCTCTCCGGCCATGGATCCACACCTCTCCATCCATGGATCCACACCTCTCCAACTGTGGATCCACACCTTTCCAATCATGGATCCACACCTCTCCAATCCTGGATAACCACCTCTCCAACTGTGGATCCGCCTCTCTCCAGCCATGGATCCACAACTTTCCAACCATAGATCCACACCTCTCCATCTCTGGATCCAGGTTTTTGGAAAACATGTCTCTGCTGAGGTCACAACCTTTTTCTTCAGACCTCTGGGATGATCCCATGGCAGTATTTCTCCTTGGATGTTCCCACAGTGGGATAAGATGTAGGAGCAGCCTGGCCATGGGGAGAAGAGCTCATTGTCTGCTCATTCCCAGCTCCTCTCCCTGACTTTTTCCATGCTCACAGATGGGATTGTTTGCATGGCTGCTTTCTTTGGAATTCCCTTCATTCCTGGAAACAGCCCTTCCCTTCCCTTCCCTTCCCTTCCCTTCCCTTCCCTTCCCTTCCCATCCCATCCCATCCCATCCCATCCCCATTTAGGATTTATCTTGTGTCTAACAGTGCAATCCCAGCCAAGGGAGTTCCTTTTTTTGTGCCTTTTTGGGATTTATGGGCAGGAAGAGGCGGGATTTGGGAACAGACTGTAAATCTCTGGTTTACAATCCCGATTTTCCCCCTGTAAATCCAGAATGCCGTGTGGCTTTCCTGGTATTCCCATCAAGTCCGTTGTTATCAGCTCTGGTTGAGCTGTTCTGTGTCTTTTGGGGCTCCTAAAAAGTTGAGCTGCTGGAAAAGTGGGAGCCTCCAGGGGTTGTTGAGATCCCTTTCCCAATCTTTTAGCATCCAAGAGGATCCTGCAAGGCTGGGAATGAGTAAAACCTTGCTCAGCTTCCACATCTTCCAGCCCAAAGGAAAGTCATCCTGAAAAACCCAATTGGGAATGGGTGAAATGATCCTTTTTGTGCCTGAGGATCTGCCTATGGATTGGGAATCCCATGGGGAACATTCCTTCCATCCATTGCTGCCTCTGGAATGGGGGCTGGAACCTGCCTATCCTAGATTGGGTATTAGGGAAAAATTATTCATAGAAAAGCTGTCAAGCAGTGGAAAGGGATTCCCAAGGCTTGGAGCACCTGAGACAGTGGGAGGTGTTCCTGCCCGTGGATGGGGTGGGATGGGATGATCCTTAAAACCCATCCCAAACCATTCCCTGATTCCACAGTTCTGGAGTTGCTAGCTCTAGCACTGATTCATCTCCCAGCCTTCCCTCTCCCATCTCCAGGTTTTCCCCACCCCCAGCAGCCACTGGGATCTGGAATATTCCATTTCCCACTCACGGATGTTGTGACATAGAGCGAGATCTCAAATCCTTGCCACGATCCCGATTTTCCATGGGCTCTGTTTGTCCCTGGCAGGTGGCTGGTGGGACACGAGGAGAACAAGCAGAAGACGGATGTCCACTACAGATCCATGGGAGGAGAAGGGAATTTCAACTGGAGATTCGTCTTTCCCTTCGATTATCTCCCAGCAGAGCAGATGTGCCATGTGGCCAAGAAGGTGAGTGGTCCTGGATGGAATTCCTGCATCCTCCTGGGAATTCTGGGGTGAAAAGGGAATTTCAGATCTTCCCAAGCAGAGCCGTGCAAAGCTTGGCCTTTCCGTGGTGTTGACAGCAAAAATTTGGGAATTTTGTTAAAAAATCCAAATTGGAAGCAAAATGGGGTCGGAATTAGAGGTGTTTTTTTGGAGAGACTGATCCCTCTGGGAAAGATTCATCTGGGCTGGAGCAGGAAAACTATTGGAGCAAGTGTCCAAATGCTCTTGGACAACAGGGATATTCCAAAGCTGGAGATGGTGATTCCTTGGGGATGGTTTGGTGGGAACCTCTATTTTCCAGCATGGAATAATGGGTGTTGTGCCTTGCAAAAACTTCCCAAAAAGGCTAAAAATGGGGAAAGGAAGGAGCTGCCTCCAAATTTCTGGTGGGAACATAGGTTGGGATGTGCCACTGGAAGAAAAGCTTTGGATTAGGGAGATGATTGGATTGGGAGTTGAAGTGGATGAAGATTTTTGGATGGGATTTTGATCCCCTCGTTCCTCCAGCTGCTCCTGGTGTTCCTTGGATCAGTTAATGGGAATTGCATGGATGGAAGGACACAGGAGTGACGTTGGAATGAGTGCATGGAATGACGCAGGGGAAAATTTAATGATGGAAATGATGGGAATTAGGGAAAACTGGGCACCAAACAATAGAGAACATAAATTAATTTGAATTTCCTTCACCTGGAGATTAAAAGGAATGAAAGGATTAAGAGGAATAATCCAATGGAAGATTCCTTATCCGTGTCAGGGGATAGAACTGGATCATCTTTGAGGTCCCTTCCAACCCAAACCATTCCATGATTCTGTGATTTTTGGCTCTTTGCGGTCTGTGGACACCAGGGAAAATCCCGGCTTCCCATGGCACCTCCCTGGAGGCTCAAAGTCCTTCATCCACCTCATCCTGAGCCTTCATCCCTTGAGTTTTTGGGACACCAGCAGGAATGTCCTCATGGAAAGGGTGGTAGGGCCTTGGAAGTGCCCAGAGAGGTTTGGAGTGCCCATCCCTGGAGGTGTCCAAGGAATTCCTGGATGTGGCACTGAGTGCCAGGGTGGGCATGGGCACCAAACAATAGAGAACATAAATTAATTTGAATTTCCTTCACCTGGAGATTAAAAGGAATGAAAGGATTAAGAGGAATAATCCAATGGAAGATTCCTTATCCGTGTCAGGGGATAGAACTGGATCATCTTTGAGGTCCCTTCCAACCCAAACCATTCCATGATTCTGTGATTTTTGGCTCTTTGCGGTCTGTGGACACCAGGGAAAATCCCGGCTTCCCATGGCACCTCCCTGGAGGCTCAAAGTCCTTCATCCACCTCATCCTGAGCCTTCATTCCTTGAGTTTTTGGGACACCAGCAGGAATTTCCTCATGGAAAGGATGGTTGGGCCTTGGAAGTGCCCAGAGAGGTTTGGAGTGCCCATCCCTGGAGGTGTCCAAGGAATTCCTGGATGTGGCACTGAGTGCCAGGGTGGGCATCGGTCCCAGGTTGGGCTCGATGATCCTGGAGGATTTTCCAACCTCAACGATCCCATGATCCCTGCTCCCTGTTTTTGCTGAGCCTCGGTATTCATGGAATATGAGGGGCCCAAAGACTCCTGCTTGCAGTGGGACCATCCCTGAAACCCACTGGGATTCCCAAAACCCCCCTGGGATCTGCAAAACCCCCAGTATTCCTGAAACCTGCTGTGATCACCAAAACCCCCGAGATCCCTGACACCCACCGAGATCCCCATCCCATCTTATTTTCCATGGAACCAGTGTCTCGGCCAGGAAGACGGCGAGCAAATCCCCCCATCCTAGACAATTCCCAGCTTCCAAAGTCCTTCCCGGGCAGTTCCAGTGATTGACAGAATCCCAGCCAGGCCCATTTCACGCTTCATATCCCACAAATCCCAAGTACAGGGTGTACTACATCCAATTATCCTCCTTAGAAAAAGCCAAGACCCCCTCCACAAACCCCTTTAAGCAAATCCATCCCGCTGTGCCGATCTGGAATCTTTTCCCACCACATGGCTTCCAATGCTGGATCCGAAAATAAACACCTTGTAAAAGCTCTCTGTAAAGGCCGGAATAATGAAGGAAAAGCCGGGTGGAGCATTCCGGCCCCGGGAATTTTTTGATCTCGCCATGTGCTGTTTGAACTCCGGCTTGGTTCCTGTGGCCGTAAAAATCCCGGCTGGAAAGGCAGGCGCTGGAAGATGGAATTTCAATCAAAGGTTGGGAGTGACTGTGGGGAATTGGGAGCTGCTCAAAACCACCTGTGCCCAACCGGGCCGGGAGGGAAAGAGTTTTCCAGTGGTTCTCCTTTGTTTGCTCCATGCTGGAGCTCCCAGGAGCGTGGCCAGGTGGATTAGGAATCATGGAATTATGCAACAATTTGGGTGGGAAGGGAGCTGAAAGCTTATGGAGTTCCATCCAGGGACTCCTCCCACTATCCCAGGTGGATCCAAGCCCCAAAGCAATCCCAGCTCTCCCAGCCTTTCCCATGGCAGAGGTGCTCCAACCCTCTGATCATCCTGGTGCCTCCTCTGGATTTGCTCTGAGAGCTCCAGGTCCTTCCCATGCTGGGAATTCCAGAGCTGGAATTCCTGTAGGTGGAGGCTCCATGGGTCATCCCAACTTGGGCTGCAAATACTCTCTCCTAAAAAAAAAAGGATGGTGCTTGATAACAGGGTGTCCATGGTATTTTGGTTTGATGTGAACACCTGGGGTGGTTGGGAGCCTGGAAATCCAGGAAAAACCAGGGAAAACCCAGGAAAACGCAGGTGCCACTCTTATTCCTGCCTTTCTTAACTTTCCGACCACTTCAGGACGGTTTTCCATAACTTTCCTGGCTGGATTAATGTTATTAAGATTTTTCTTCTCCTTCTGAGAGGGTAATTTCTCCCAGTCCAAGTTTCCAAAATATTTCCATGGAAGGGAAATATCCCCATTTTTTTTTTTTTTGAAAACATGGAAATGCTTTTTTAAAGCTTTTCTCAGCATTCCTTTCAAATTTCCGTCTTTGTTCCCGCTTTTTTTGATGCCATCTTTCTCTTCCTGGAAAATTCAAACCATGTTGGCTGCATGGGAAGAGCACATTCCCACGTTTTTGAGTCCTGCAGGAAAGCTGTTTCTGGGATGGAAAATGAGAAAATCATGGAATGATTTAGGATGGAAAAGCCTTCTAAGACCACCAGCTCTGCTGAGGCCACCACTGGCCGTGTCCCCAAGTTCCACATCCAGAGGGATTTTAAATCATTCCAGGGATGGACATTTCATCATTTCCCTGGGCAGCTTCTGCATGGCTGGAAAACCCTTTCCATTAAGGAATTTTCCCTAAAATCCAGCCTAAAATGGAAGTTTAAAGTTTGGATTCCCAGTTTAAGCCTGTTACTGGATGGGTCATGGGACAACCAGGACAATCTGAGGTCACCTGGATGTGGATCCCATTTTCCTGGGCATCTACTCGGGGAAAAGCTCAGCTTCCACATCCCAGAGGTGCCGTGGTGTGGGAAATGCATGGAATTGGTTTTGGAATGTTCAGCTTCCCGTGCCAATTCCAGCAGCAGCTGGGTTCGGCTGCCAAAACGGGATCTGGGAAGTTCTTTAGGGCAGGAAAGGGTTTGCATGGAATGTCACAGCAAACGGCATCTCCATGGATGTGCAGGGTCTGGTTCTGGGATTCTTATGGACATGGAGGTGCTGGAGCATGTCCAGGGAAGAGAATGGAGAATTCCTGAGGGAGCTGGGAAAGGGGCTCATCCTGGAGAAAAGGAGGATCCAGAGGGACCTTCTGGCTCTCCACAACTTCCTGGAATGTTGGAGCCAGGTGGGAGTTGGGATTTGATCCCAGGGAATAACAGGATAAGAGGAAATGGCCTCAGGATGGGCCAGGGGAGGCTCAGGGGGGACATCAGCAGGAATTTCCTCATGGAAAGGGTGCTCAGGCCTTGGAAGTGCCCAGGGAGGTTTGGAATCCCAATCCCTGAAGGTGTCCAAGGAATTCCTGGATGTGGCACTCAGTGCCAGGGTGGGGATCGGTCCCAAGTTGGACTGGATGATCTTGGAGGAATTTTTTAACCTCAGGGATTCTGTGACATCCAAGGGGAGTCTCCTGCATGTCCGGGACTCCCAAATTCCTGCAGGATGCGCCTGAAATGCTACTTTTTGGGAGCAGACTTCCTCTCCTTCCCAAAAATGAGGTTTCCTCCTTTGTATTCTGGAGCACATCCACAATGCAGGAGAAATGCAGCCTTGTCAACGCTTTCCCGGGAATTAGAGCCGATTTTTTCCCCGCTGCTTTATCCACAAAAATCCATAAAATATCCCTGAGCCTCCCCTTGCTTCGAAAACAAACCCCCAAACAATAATTCCAGCCTTTTTTCCCCGTGGTTTGGACAAGGCCAGGACATAAATTTCGCGCTCCGGGTTGTTTTTATAGGGAATGTTTGGAGCCCCATTTAATCATGGAAGCAAATTTCATGCTGCCTTGAAAGGGACCCATAAACTTTGCTCGGCATCAAATTCCCCTTCCCAACTCCCTGTTCCTTTTCCTGCCTTTCCAGAGGAGCTCTGGGTGTCCCCAGCTGGACAGAGCTCAGAGCAGGGAGGTTTTGTCTCCGGCTAAGTGATATTTTATGGTGTTTTTCCATTAAAAAAAAAAAAAAAGGGAATTTGGAGCAAGGGAGCATTGAATTCCTGCCTGAAAAGGGTCGAGCCCCACCTGAGTTGTTCCTGGAATGCCGGGATGTTGTTCTGAGGGATTGGGATGCAGAGGGTGCAGAGGCAAGGTTTTGTTCCCTTTTTCCTTGGGCATTGCAGTGGGAAGGAGGGAAGGTGGAATCCCAGAGTCTGCTGGGTGTGCCAGCAGTTCCATGGAATCGTGGAATGGTTTGGAATGGGAAGGACCTTAAAGCCCATCCAGGGACACTTCCCACTATCCCAGGTGGCTCCAAGCTCTGTCCGACCTGGCCTTGGACACTACTAGGAATGGGACAACCACAGCTTCTCTGGGAATTCCATCCCAGCTCCTCCCCACCCTCACAGCCTTCCCAAGTTCCCATCCAATCTTTCCTTCAGCTCCATTATCCTGAGGGATATGGATCCAGCTGGGATAGGTGGGAGATGATCCCAACTGTGAGGTTTTTCTCAAGTTTGGCTCCTCGTGGATGGGATGGGGCAAAGAGAAATTCCAATGAATCCTTGGGAAGTTGCATCAGCCCAGAAGGGACTGTGGGATGCGCCTGGAGCATGGACATATCCATGGAATGTGGGAATGATGGGATGAACCTCTGGGCCAGGAATTCACTGGGAAGAAGAGGCACCTGGAGGACATGGAGCTCGTGGAAGTTTCCTTTCCAGGAAATATTCCAGCCAGGAAATGAGGTGGTCTTGAGGGTCTCTTCCAGCCCAAACCAGTCCAGAATTCCATATATTTCCCCCTTTTCCAAGCCAAACTTAGGTGGGCACCTGGATTTCTCCCGGAAGGGACAATCCAAAGGAGCTGATGGTGTTCACCTTGGACATGGATCTTCTGCCACCTTGGAATTTTCCAGCCCCTCCTGAGGTCATCCCAGCTTTGTTATCCATGGCTCCTGGATCCCTGTGCATCCCTTCTTTCCCCAGTTTCTGAGAAAGGGAAGAATCAACATCAAGTTTTCCCCTTTTTTAGCGGTTTTAATTCGGAACGGCTGGAAAAGCTGGGAAAAATCCCCCTGGATAAACATCCATCCCAATCCACTGCAACCAGCAGAGGGGAGAGTGGGAATTTTCCATGGACTTCCTTTGGGATTCCTGGCTTATCCAATATCTCAAATGCATCCATAAAATGCTCCAATGCAAAATTCCTGGCACGTTTTCCCAAAACCGGTCAGGGAACAGAGAGAAATTGAAACAGAACCATCCAGGGGGATCTCTTAAAATGAATCCAGTGGGATTGGAGTGCCCACGGACTCCCAGCTGGAATATTTGTGTTCCTGTGGAATGTGACACGTTTTTCCTCCTTTTTTATAATTTAATATTGGATGAAATAATGAATCTGAGTCTTGGGGTGAATTTATGGAGCAACGGATGAATAAGACTGGAGTTTCCTGATTTTAATTAAATCCCGTCATTTCTGACACTTCCAGGAGGAATTGCTACCAGGACATCCTTGGAGGGGTGTCAGGAATCCCTTTGGGATTTTTCTGCTCTTTGCTGGAGCCAGGAATAACAATCCCAACAATCCCTTGGCTTTGGGTGGGATTTTGTCTTTCTCCTTTATCTCAACATTTCTTTTTGGACATCAAGAGGAATTATTTAAATGGAAAGTATGGTCAGGCCTAGGAAGTATCCAAGGAGATTTGGAGTCCCTATCCCTGGAGATGTCCAAGGAATTCCTGGATGCTGAGTTGGGGATTGGGCACAGCTTGGACTCGTTGATCCCGAAAGGCTTTTCCAACCTCAGGGATTCTGGGATTCTTAATCCTAACTCCCAGGCATCCCAACAGTGGTGTAAGATCCCTGTTGGAAAAAATTCCTGGTTTCACACATGGAAATGGTGATGTGGATGCTGTTTCCCAGGCAGTGGATATTCCTTACTGAGGGGTGCAGAACTCATGGATAACTTGGGAATGTTCCTCTGGAGAAGGGAAGGCTCCAGGCAGAGCTCAGAGCCCCTGGCAGGGCCTGCAGGGGCTCCAGGAGAGCTGCAGAGGGACTGGGGACAAGGCCTGCAGGGACAGCACACAGGGAATGGCTGCCACTGGCAAAGGGGAGATTGGGCTGGGATCTGGGCAAGGAATTCCTGGCTGGGAGGGTGGGCAGGGGCTGGGCTGGAATTCCCAAAGCAGCTGTGGCTGCCCCTGGATCCCTGGCAGTGTCCCAGGCCAGGCGGGACACTGGGGTTGGATCCACCTGGGACAGTGGGAGGTGTCCCTGAGCTGGAACGGGATGAGTTTCAGGTCCTTTCCCACCCAAAGCATTCCATTATTTTCTTCCCTGTTGTGAGCAGTGCCAGAGGAACCCAGAGCAGTTTGAGGGATGTTTTGGGGCTTGGAGCAACCAGTGTGATATCACCAAATTCCTAGGATACCATGGAATCTTCCTTTCCATATCCATGTTCCATGAATAAATTCAGGACCTCTGGGTGGCCTGAAGGTGGGACTGGCACTTGATGGTCTCAGGTTGTCCCACTGCCTGTGACAGAGCTGGGAGCAGACCGAAGCCATGGTGGATACGGAAGGGAAGGGATCCTTGGGAATTCCCTGCTGGAAGTGCTGATTTAGGCATCAATCCCATATTTTCCCATTAATTAAGAGGAAGATGAAGTTTGGCAGCGGTGGCACTCAACGCTCGTTGCTCTCTTCACCTTGGAGAGTCTCCCTCATTGGAATTGTGGGAATTTCTGTCCTTCTTGAGGATCCTGTTTAGGATCCCATGCAGCTGTTTCTTAAAGTGTAATAAGTTAAATTAAATTATTTAAATAAAATTAATTACATTAATTTAAATCATTAAATTAAGGCATAAATTGTTGCCAACACCTTCCAGAAGCATCTTGGGTTTTCCACTGATTATCCTTTTCCATGAGTTTTCCAGAGCCAGACCCTGCAGATCCACAGCAGGACACCCCAGGAATTCCAGGATTTCCAGAGCCAGGCTCTGCCCAATTCTCCTGATGGATCTTTAATTTTCCTGTGGTTTCTTTCCCGGTGGGATTTTAGGAACACTTCTGGAGCTTGGACAAGACGGAAAACAAGATCCCACCCCAGCTGATCCTCCAGATCTGGGACAACGACAAGTTCTCCTTCGATGACTATTTGGGTAAGTTGGGAATTTTGGGGTCCATCCCAAAAAAAGGGAAAACATCACCAGCACAGGTTGTCTGGGGAAGCTGTGGAAGTCCCATCCCTGGAAGTGTCCGAGGCCAGGATGGATGGGGCTTGGAGCCACCTGGGAGAGTGGAAATTGGGAGTTTGGATTGGGATGGTTGGGGTGGCTCAGACTCCATGGGATCAGGAAACATTCCGTGTTTTAAGGATTTTCCTACTTAGATGTCTCACTTGGAATGTTCTTCCCTGCAGGATCCATCCAGATGGATCTCAACAGGATGCCCAAACCTGCCAAGACAGCGGAAAAGTGTTCCTTGGATCTTGTGGATGATTCCCTGTCCTCCAGCCGCTCCGTGTCTCTCTTTGAGCAGAAAACCGTCAAGGGCTGGTGGCCCTGTGTGGCCGAGCAGAACCAGCAGAAGATCCTGGCGGTAAAGTGGCCTCTCCATGTTTTTCCTTGGATCTTTCACTCCAGTTCCCATCCCTGGAAGTGTCTAAGACTTTAAATTCCTGCCCAATCCAAACCGTTCCGGAATTCCCTGAAATCTTCATTCAGTTCAAGCCAGGGCAAGAAATTCCATTTGCAACTGGAGATTTTGTGGGTCCAGCCAGACCATCTGTGGTTGGCTGGAAGTTTTCCGGCACTGTGCAGAGGAACGATCGGTTTTGTGGGATTTTCACCCTGGTTTTTGGAATGTGCCACCAAATTTGATTCTGTATCACTACTCCCAACAACCTTGTGTCCTAAACACCAGGAAAAAAATTCCAGTTGTCCCAGCAATAGATTTAAAGGTGTCTGGGCTCCTGTTCCAGGTTTTGGTGACTGTTCCATGCAGGTGAGGGAATCCAGTTAGGGAATTTGGTGATTCAACCAAAAAACCCTGAGCTGGTTCCAAGGAAATAAGGAATCAGGGAATTGGGAAAGACTGGATGTGGCACTCGGTGATGATCGGTCACAACTTGATCCCAGAGGTTTTTCCAGCCTCAGTGATCCTGGGATTCTGTGGTTGTCCAAGTTTGGGTAAAAGTGGGATCTGGGATTTCCTGGAATATCTCCTGTGACAGGTGAAGGGTCTCTGGAATCCTGGGATCCCCATGGTCATTGTTTGGAGTGGTTTGGTTCTGTTCAAAGCATATTTTCTTTCCCTAATCCCTATTTTCCATCCCATGTTCATTCCTCACCTTCCCCCCTGTTTTTGGGGATAATAAGTAAGTTTTTGTTTAACCCATCCAGGGCAAACTGGAGATGACTTTGGAAATTGTGGCAGAACAGGAGCACGAGGAGCGTCCAGCCGGGATGGGACGGGATGAGCCAAACATGAACCCCAGGCTGGAGGATCCCAAGTAAGAACATCCCAAATGGAAAAGCAGCCACCAGGGCATGTAATTCTTAAGGACCAAGTGGGAATTCTGTGTTTCCAGCTGCAGGGAACTGGGCTGAACTGAGTTTGCACCTGGCTAGGATCCACTCTGAACTGGTGGGGAGTGGGATGGAGGTCTGGAGAGCAAGTTCTGTGGAATTGGGAAGCTGGTCTGGAGCACCAGTCCAGTGGGATTGGGAGGTCAGTCTGGACCACCAAGGAGGACATTGGTGGGATGTGTCCAGAAAGATGGAAGAGCTGAGACAGTCCGGGGGGATTTGGAGTCTGGTCTGGACCTTGAATCCAAGGGATTGGGAGGCTGGTCTGGATCACCAGTCCAGTGAGATCTGGACCATGAATCCATTGGGACTGGGAGATTGGTCTGGATCACTAAGGAGAATGTTGGTGGGACATCCTTGGAGGGATGCAGGAGCTGACACATTCCAGTGGGATTGGGAGACTGGTCTGGACCACCAAGAACATTCATGGGATGTATGCAGAAAGATGGAAGACCTGAGAGCAGTGGGATTGGGAAGCTGCTCTGGACCTTGAATCCATTGGGAGTGGGAGTCTGGTCTGGATCACCAAGGTGGAAATTGATGGGACATCCCCAGAGGGATGAGGAGCTGACAAATTCCAGGGGGATTGGGAAACTGGCCTGGATCACCAATCCAGTGGGATTGGGAGGTTGGTCTGGACCATGAATCCAGAGGGATTTCAAAGCTGGTCTGGGACCACCAAGGCGGGTGGGATTGGGGATCCAGGAGGATGAAATTCCAAGGTGACCTCCCCTTCCCTTGGCTCCAGGCGTCCCGAGACCTCCTTCCTGTGGTTCACGTCCCCGTACAAGACCCTGAAGTTCATCCTGTGGCGCCGCTACAAGTGGGTGCTGATCCTGGCCATCCTCCTCTTCATCCTGCTGCTTTTCCTGGGAATCTTCGTCTACGCCTTCCCGGTACGGAGCGGCTGGGAGAGGACAGGGATTGGCCGAGGTCTGAGGGGTGCTGGATTCAGGGGGATGGAAAGTCCTGTGCCGAGGAACACAATGGGTTAAAAAGGGACTTTTTTGGGTTTGGGATCCTCATGGGAAAAATCTGGAGGGGTTGGAGCGTGTCCAGGCATGGGAATGGAGTTGGGAAGGGGCTGGAGCACCAGGAAAAGCTGAGGGAAAGGGACTAATTCCAGAGAAAAGCGGGATCAGGGGGACCTTCTGGCTCTCCACAATTCCCTGAAAGTTTGGAGCCAGGTGGGATTTGGGATCTGCTCCGAGCGAACAGCCTTAGGTTGTCCCAAGGGAATTTTAGGTTGGATATTAAAGAAAATCCCTCATGGAAAGCACTGTCCAGTCCTGGAGCAGTGGTGGAGTTCCCATCCATGCAATTATTCCAAGAACATCTGGATGTGGCATTTGAGGACATGGATAATGATGAACAAAGGTTGGGGTTCTTTTGCAACCTCAACAATTCCATGATATCAGGAATGGTGGAGATCCCAAAAAAACATGGGAAGGTAATTCCTGGCATGTCCTCAGCAACACCAATTCCTGGCACTAGTGTGGCAAGACCCCAAGATTTTCTGGGATGCAGAGGGAAAAAATCTGGGATAGCTTTGCCTGCCCTGGTTGCCTTTGGCAAAATTCCATGGAGCTGCCAGCTGGATTTGTCCTTGGAATAAATGAGGATGGGGCAGGGCTGGAGGAGCCTCTCCCTGCTGGAAAGCTCTGCATTCCAGAAAATTCCTGGCACAGCTTTGGGAATGCTCCAGGACCCCTTTCCCAAGGGGCAGAACGGGTGATGTCCCAAATTTTGTGGGATCATGGGAAAAGGAGCTGTAGGGATAAAGGGCCAGGGGTTAGGTGGTGAATCCATGAGATTTGTGGGAATCCCAGAGGATGGGAAGGAGCAGCAGGATCCAGAGGAGAGGAAAATCAAAGAAAACTGGGAATGCTTCCCATCAGTTGGACACTGGGATGGTGCTGGAGGGAGGGGCCAAATTTATTACAAGGGTTTGAAGAGGTGGGAATTTCTCTTAAAAATTTTGGGAAGAGAAACCAAAATCCAGGAATGACTCCTGGTTCTTGTTAAATTCTTCCAATGATTCCCTTATTTTTCTCATAATTCCTTCATTTTTTCCAGTGATTCCCTCATTCTTCCAATCGTTCCCTTATTCTTCCAAGGATTCCCTCATTTTTCCAAGAATTCCCTTATTTTCCCCGTGATTCCCATGTTTTTCCATTCTTCCAGAACTACGCTGCTATGAAACTGGTGAAACCTTTCAACTGAAGCTGCTCCCGTGCCTGCCTGGGAATTTTGGGAAGGAATTTTGGAAATGGAGAAGGAAAAAACTCATCCAGGCCTCCAGCTGCTGCCAAAGACTCCACTTCCCTTTGGAATTCCACCCGGGAAGTGTCACCTAACCGAAGCCTCCACCAAAATATTCCTGGTTTTCCAGCCTTCTGTGTTTTGTTTGAGTTTTCCTGCTGCTCTGGTTGGTAAATCCCAAATTCCAGTGAAAATCTGAGGAGGGAGCAGGGAAAGGACCTTTCTGTTCAGAAGTTGGGAATGTACAGAGGATCCTCAGGGCAGGATTTGGGATTTGCTGGCCAGTGCAAATCCCACAGATTCCAAGCACTTTTCGCTCTCTGATCCAGCCTCAGTTTCCCTTTTCCCTGCGTTGTCCCATTTATGTATTGTAAACCTATGGAAAATGTGTTGGAAAACCAGAATCCCTGGGATGACACGTTGCATTCCCAAAGCTGAAATCATGGGAATGGGAAAGGCTGTGGTGCAAAACCTGGTATTTGGAGTTGGTGCTGCACAAAATCCCAGTTTCTCTTGGATTTTGAGGCCTTTGCATTCCATCATGGAATTCTGGAGCTGGTTTTCCCTTGGAGCTGCTCCACAATCCCACAGGTCTCCCATTCCAGCTGGGAGAGGAATCCCAGGAGCAGCTGGGCTTTGATTTCATCCTCTTCCGCTGTCTCCCAGCCACTTTTTTTGGGAATTCTTGGTCTTTTTAGTGTCAGTATTTGCAGAATCCCAGAATCCCTGAGGTTGGAAAAGACCTTTGGGATCATCCGCTCCAAACTGTGCCCAATCCCCACTGAGTGCCACATCCGGGAATTCCTTGGAAACCTCCAGGGATGGGGACTCCAAAGCTCCATGGGCACTTCCAAGGCCTCACCACCCTTTCCATGAGGAAATTCCTGCTGATGTCCAACTGGAGCCTCTCCTGAGACAACCTGAGGCCGTTCCCTCTTTTCCTGTTTTTCCCTGGGATCAGATCCCAACTCCCACCTGACTCCAAATCTTCAGGGAATTGTGCAGAGATATAAGGTCCCTCCTGATCCTCCTTTTCTCCAGGCTGAGCCTCACTGATATTCCTTTGAAATCAGCCATTTTCCCTTGTATTCCCAAAGATTCCTATGGAAAACATCCCAACCCATACTCACCGCTGCCAGGCATTAATGGAGCTAAAAACCTGTCCCGGGGTGGGATTTGTTTTCCAAACAAATCCATGATCCACAACCTGCTCAGCCTCCCGTGGATCTGATGGGAATGCTGGGACATTCCCGCTTTTGCTGTTCCCTCCTCTTGTCCCTGGAGCGGGATGATCCTGTGGGATGTGGCACCTGGGGATTTGTGACCTTGGCAGGGTTGGGCCTGAGCTCAGAGGTCTTTCTCACCTAATTATGGATGGTTCCATAATTCCATGATTCTCAGGGTTTTCCAGTGTTGGGAGGATGTTAATCCTCAAATTCTGATCCTGCAAGGAATCTTCTCCCATTCTCCCACCAGAAGAATCCCATTAATATCCGGCTGCTCCGGCACCTTTGCTGATTCGGGATCTCACTGTCCTCCCTTCAGCAGGATGAGATTTATCCTTGATTCCATGTTTTCTTTGGAGCTGTGTCTGCTGCAAACGAGCGAGGAGCTGGGAAAAGTGATCCTGAGGGATCAGTTTCCTGTGAAAAACCGCTGATGGCAGCTCCTGCCCCGCTCTGGCCGGGATTTTAAGCCTGTGCTTAAAAAATCAGGATAACAGCCCAATTGCTTTGTTGGATGGGGATGTAATCCATGGGGGATCAAATCCCAGGATTCTCATTGGAACATCTCCCAGAATGCACAGGGCAGCTCCTTTTCCGTGTTTTCCACATGGAAAACGCACAGCTTTGGGATTTATAGGGATTTATAGGGATTTATAACCCCATCCCTGCTGCTGAGCTTTGGCTGATCCATGGCCCCTTCCCAAAAGTTGGAGCGGAGCAATCGGCTCCGGATTTGCACATCCCAGGGCGGAGGTTTCATTTTCCATCGTTAAATGCTTCATTTTCCTTCGGTTTTTCCCTAAAAGCCTCCCAATGCCATTCCCACCCCCATCCCTGTTTATAGCCACCATCAAACCACCAGGATTCGCTCCAATTTTCCAGAGGTTTTATTATCCCAAAGGATCTGAGGAGCCAAGGACAAAAGTTGCTTCTGTTTGGCCCTTGCTGGGATTGGGAATTTGGGTTTTATGGGAATGTTGGTCCCTGCTCCTTTCCCACCACGATCCAACTGTATCAGAGGGAGTCTGGAATTCCCTGAGTGGAATTCTCCGAGTGGTCTCCTGGAATCCACAGTGGGAATTCAGGTCCAATATCCCTTTGATTTGTGGGGATTCTGGGATTTCCCATCCTGGTGTAATTCCCCATGATCCCAACCCAAAAATCTTGGAGCCAAGAGCCCCAAATGGATGTGTGATCCATGTTGGAATGCCAGATGTGGAACGTGGGGTGCGCATCCCATCAGGAACACTGCCGTCTATCCCAGAAAGACAAGGAATCAAAATCCATGCATGGGTTTCCTTTGGAACATCCAAGGCCAGCTTGGATAAGGATTGGAGCCACCTGGGATTGTGGAATGCCTGGAGTGGGATGGGCTTGAAAGTTTGGGATTCAGTCAAGAACACTTCCAGTGGGAAATCCTATTTTATTCCCAGAATTCCTCTGGCAAGCCTGGGTCAGCAGCAATGGGAGAGAAGGACCGAGGGCATCCAGTTCCATAAAAACGGATTTCCAGAAGGAAATCCGTGCTCCCAGTCCAGGTTTCATGCCAAGAGGATCCTGTGGGATTCCGGTGGGTAAATTCAGCTTGGAGCATCTGGAAAAACCAAGTCCATCCCATTTTTTTCCCCTGAACAGTGACATCCAGTTCCAGGTCTGGTTGTGTCTCCTCCAAATCCAGGTGTGCTCTGTGGAAAGAATTCCCTGTGGCTTCCAGTTATGCGGGGAATTGGCTGGAATTTGTTCTGGATCACCCGTGCCTGCCTTATCTGCAATAATGCCCAAAGCACTGTGATTCCCAAAGAAATGCTCAGAAACATTCCCGTTCCCAGTGTTTTGATTGTGGGGAAGGAATTGGGGCTCCTCTTGGGAGTGGGAATGGGAAAATCGGGGCTGCATAGAAGGGAAAAATCCAGGGAATGGATTTCCTGCCCATGCATGGAAGTTAATTGCCAAAAGTTCCTCTGCTCAAGTGCTTCCCTGATCGCGGATTTCCTCGGCCTGATGCCGGGAGTAATTCCAACCTGGAATTCCAAAGTGTGGGGATGCCTTTGGAGCCATCTGGAGACAACATCCCTGTTCTGTTCCCATTCCCTCTGGGAGCTGGAGGAGCTAGAAAACTTCCATCCCACACCGGGGCTGAATTCCCTAAATCTCCTGCATCTATCCCAAAAAATCCCAGGAATAAGCTGGATGGATTTTGCTCCCCAATAAGAACAATTTTCCAGGCAGTGCCCGGTTTTACCCGCTCTGAAGGGAGCGTTTTCCACCCTCAAACACGGATTTTGCCGGAGCAGTTGGAAAAGAGGGAGGTGGCGCAGGGAGAGCAGGATGAGAAGTGGGATCCAAGTCAAGGTGCTTCCATAAAGTTTTTTTTGGGAGCTGTTGGCAGCTGGATTTGTTGGTTTAACCCCTGTGGACAGGGCCTGCTGTGGGTTCTGCTCATTCCCGGGATCCAATGGGAGCACTGATCCAGTGGGATGCTCCCTAAAAAACACTGTTGTGGCCTCCTGGCTCCCAAATCCGTGAGTTTTCCAATGGGAAGCTGGAGATTTCCCTGGATTTGAGCAACGCAACTCATTTCAGCCTTGCCTTGAGGCCTGAACCCTTCAGGCTTTCCCAGGATGGTGATTCCTGGTGCTGGAACTTCCCCCCTGGAAAACGCAGTTGTGGAAAAGGTGGTGATGAATTTTTAGGCAGATTGATAACCCAAAATTCCTGAAATCGGCTTTTTCTATGGATAACTCTGTGTTGTGGGACAGCTGCAGTCGGGATTCATCCCAGAAAAGCCCAAACCCCGGGACTGAGGGATGATTTGTGGGGATCTGCAGGAGACTCCCAAGAAATGAGCCGTGAAACTGCTCCAGGTTTGGCTCCATCCGGAATCCGCTTCCAGAGGAAAATGAGTTGAATTTGTCCCATCTGCTTTTTCCATTCCCATCCGAGCCTTCCCAAAGAACCAATCCCTGAAATATGCTGGGTATTTTTATCCCCTATAAAAAAAGAGAGGAAAAGTCTCGGGATGCATCCAGGGTTTTATTCCAGCAGCTGAGGTTGGAGTGGGCCTGGATTTTCCCTCAAGGTTGGAACATTTTCCATGATCCTTCATCTTCCCAAGCTTTCCCAGAACCATGGAATCATGGAATGGTTCCAGGAAGGGACCTTGAAGCTCCTTCAGTTTCATGGGATCCACGATCCTTCATCTTCAGGCCATTTCAGGCCATGGAATTCTTGGGAAAGGTTTGGTGGATATTTGGGACATTGGGTTGAATTGTGGAAATTGTGGAATGGTTTGGGAGGGAATGGACCTTAGAGCCCATCCAGAACCTTCCCCTATCCCAGGCTGCTCCAAGCCTTGTCCTTGGACACTTCCAGGAGTGGGGAATCCAAACCTCCCTGGAAAACAGGATTTTGGATGTTGGATTTGGATATCTTTCCCAACTTTTAGGATTCCCTGAGTGCCCCTCTTTGGCATTTGGGATGATTCCAGGGAGACTCCCTGGCCCTTGGCTGCTCCATCCCTGCCAGCATTCCTTGTCCCATGGGTTGAACATCAGGAATTTCCACGCTTGGCAACCTTTTCCATGAAGGAATTCTTCCTGATATCCAATCCAAACCTCTCCCAGTGCTGTTTCCCTTTGCTTTCCCTTCTTTTTTGCATTTTCCCACTTTTCCCTCCATCCTCTCCACCTTTTCCACTTGTGGTTTGTATCCAGGCCCCATCCAAGTCCAGCATCCCAGGAAGGATTGGAAATTACAACCTCAGAAATTCGGGAAGTGGCAGCTCTCCCAAACCCAGCCTATTTTCCGCTCTTTTTCCTTCTTCCCAGAACTCATGGGAATGAAATTCATCCATTCTCCCACCTCAGTGCTGGGATCTCCTGGAGGTTTTCCCTGGAAACAGCCTAATCCCATGTTTATGAAAATCATGGAGCCAGGGCACTTTAACTGGATGGAATTCCTGGGGCCAGTGGAGGAGGAAGGAACCTCTTCATCCCTGTTTTTCTCACCCTTTGGAGCAGATTCCAAAGTTTCTGCTTCTGTCCCAAGCCAAAAAAGAAAAATAGGATTTGGTGGATATGGAAAAGTGGGAAAAATAAACCCCAGGAAACACCAGAGGTTTACAATTCCTCTTTGCCAATGAAAACAGCAGGAAGAATCATCCGTTGGCAAATCTGTGGCTGGAAAACAAAGCCTGGATTCATTGTCTCCCTCCATGGAAAACAGGGAACAATTGGGATGAGTCACCTCCAAAGGGTGGGAATGGCCTTGGAGCTTCCCAGCAACTCCAAAGAGGGACAGGGAGGTCATTGCAGAGGTTTGGAGTTCTCTGTGCTGGAATGCCGGGAAAAGCTCATCCCTCTTTTCACCCCAGGGACTGGGAGAAATGGGAGCCAGGCGCCTCCAAATAATTCCTGTTTTTTTTAAGGAATTACGCAATCTGAGGGAAAACAAACAGGACAATAACATAAATGCAGGTTGGATTTTATTTCCATTTTCCAGTTATCTGAATAATCAGGGATTGGGAATTCCATTATTTCCTTTGAAAGGATAAAAACCTAAAAATACGCCTATTCCCATAGGATAATGGAGCTTTCCTTCAGTTCCAACACCGTTTTTTTTTAAGGAATATCAGAAATCCCAAATTTTGTGGGTGATGGAGATATCTGGGATCATCTCCCTCATGTTCTGAACTCCAGAAATCCCGGAAATGTTGAAGACTTTAATAAATGAATTAATTATTAATTCATTTAGTATGAATTAATTAATTTTAATAAATTAAAATTAATTTTAATTTTAATTTTAAGATTCTCAACTCAGTCCTAAAAAATGAACTTGGAGAGGATCATTGCCTCTTTTTTACCTCTCCCACTTTCATCCCAATCAGGAATTAGCACAAAACAGGGATTTGTCCCGAATATTTAATTTCGGGAAATTCCAGCCTTCCTACAGAACTGGATGGGAGGGAGTTGGACATGGAAAAATCTGTAAAAAAGACAGGGAACAGAGCTGGGATATCTTGGAGAAGGGAGACTCCCTGTGGGATGAGATTGGAATTCCCAGGCTTGTTTAACCCATCTGCAACCAGAAAACAGCCGGCAATAAATCCTGGCCAAGCAGGAAAACCAAAAATTGGGATAAAATAGAGAGGAAAAGGCTGTGGATGCATCCTAGATTTTATTCCAGTGGGAGCAGCAGCCGAGTTGGGGTTGGGCCTTGACCTTGCCTCAAGGTTGGAATTTTTCCATGATCCTTCATCTTCCCAAGTCACAGGATCATGGAATCATGGAATGGTTCAAGGAAAGGACCTTAAAGCTCATCCCATTCCATGGGCAGGGACACTTCCCACTATTCCAGGATGCTCCAATCCCATTCCAGCCTGGCCTTGGACACTTCCAGGGATGGCGAGCTGCAAGTCCATGGGGAACCAAATCCCAAATTCCGGTGGTTCAGAGCTCCACTGGTGAGGACAATTTTCCATCCTCTCCTCACCACTGGGAAAGTTCTCCTTGGACAGCTTGTGGGCTCCATGGAAAAATTCCATACCTTTGTGTCCAAGTCCTCCCTGTGCCAAGAAGAAGATGAGGCTGGAGAGGGTCTGGAGTAGGAATTCCATTCCTGGTGTGCCAGTGGGTAGATGAGACATTCCAGGCTGGCTAATTCCAAGAGTTCTGCTTCCCATTAAAGTGCCGGCAAGCAGCTGGAGCTCTGGAGTCCATTAAATGCCACTTTTTGGGAATGGGCTTGGATTCCAGCTGTTTATTTTTATATCCAGGGAGCTGAGAAATGGATGTTGAAAAAAGAATAAAAATGGATAATGGGATGCGGGACGGAAAAAAACGCCGGAATATCAAACATGGATTCCCTGCTCCGACATCCCAGGCATGGAAAAACCCTTTTAGAAATATCAGCATCTTCATCAGCCGGAGGTAATGGAGTATCCAGAATTCCGGGATTGGAATAGCCAGAATTTGTACAGGGAGGTGTGGTTCTGAATTTCCCTGGAATGGATTGCCTGGGAATAGGGATGCGGATCCTTTTCCCAAAGGTGCTACTGGGGAGACATCAAAACGGGGAGAAACGGGATGGAATGAACAAAAATGGTTCCAAGTTCATAGTTTAGGAAGGAATTACTGGCTGTCAGATGAATGAGGGGCTGGGATGGTATTCCTGGAGAAGTTGTGGAAGTCTCATCCCTGGCAGCATCCAAGGCCAGGTTGGATACTGGGGCTTGGATCCATCTGGGATAGTGGGAGGTGTCCCTGCCCATGGATGAGGTGGGAATGGGATGGGATTTCAAGTCCCTTCCCACTCAAAACATTCCAGGATTCCCTTCCCACCCAAACCATTCCAGGAGCCCCTCTGGTCTGGAGCCAGGCTGGGAGAGCTGGGAATGTTCCCCTGGAGAAGGGAAAAATCCAGGGAATGCTCAGAGTCCCTGAAGGGGCTCCAGGAGAGCTGCAGAGGGACTGGGGACAAGGCCTGCAGGGACAGCACACAGGGAATGGCTCCCACTGGCAAAGGGGAGATTGGGCTGGGATCTTGGCAAGGAATTCCTGGCTGGGAGGGTGGGCAGGGGCTGGGCTGGAATTCCCAGAGCAGCTGTGGCTGCCCTGGATCCCTGGCAGTGCCCAAGGCCAGGTTGGATGGGATTTGGAGCTACGTCATTCACTATGCAGATCCCAGCACATTCCCAAACCAATCCCTTGGATCAGGTGGTTCACCAGTGGACCAAATCCAGCATTTCTCTACTCCAAGGATCCCACCAGCAGCTGGGAATTGGGATAGCTCCGCTTTTCCACACCCCAAAGAGTGGGAGCAAACTGGCAGCCGCTTTTCCAATAACTGTTTATGGGAAATCCATGGATTAACGTCAAAGGATCTCTCCTGGCCAGGTGGGAAGGTTGAGATCGTAACCTTTTATTGCTCCGGCTTCAGGGAATTGTTCTCCCACTGCCCGGCCTTGGACATTGGGAATGTGTTAAACCCAGGCCTCTCTGGAGCACCTTCCTCTCCCTACCCCACCATCCCAGTTACACAGGGAATGGCTCCCACTGGCAAAGGGGAGATTGGGCTGGGATCTTGGCAAGGAATTCCTGGCTGGGAGGGTGGGCAGGGGCTGGGCTGGAATTCCCAGAGCAGCTGTGGCTGCCCTGCATCCCTGGCAGTGCCCAAGGCCAGGCTGGACATTGGGGCTTGGATCCACCTGGGACAGTGGGAGGTGTCCTTGCCCATGGATAACGTCAGATCTCTGGGATTTAAGGTGCCTTCCCATCAAAACCATTCCAGAATTCCAAGTCGGAGCTCTCCCAGGTGCAGAATTCCACACCTGGAAGAGGCTTCAGGTGCTCCCAGAGCGAACAGGGGGATGTGATCCAAAGTGGCTTCCCAGGGTCATTCAGCACTGTCTGCAGGGAAATTTGGGAAAACTAAAGAATTCTAAAATCCCAGACTGGCTTGGGTGGGAAGGGCCAATAAATCCCATCCCTTTCCATGGGACACCTTCCACTATCCCACATTGCTCCAAGCCTTTTCCAACCTGGCCTCCTGAACTCCTGGGTCCATCAGCTGATGGTGACATCACAACCCCGAGCTGTCAGGACATTCCCGACTCCCAAAAATATCACTTCTCCAGAGGCCAGGAAGCAGCAGCAACCCATCCATCCTGTCAGCACGGCTATTCCCAGTTTTCTTCTGGCTCTGGGAACACAGGGACGGTGGGAAGTGTGAGGGACGGGGGGGTGGTGGCACATCTGGATGCACTCGGAGCCGGGGTGGTGGCAGCTGTTCCCTCATCCCGGTCGCTCTGGGTCTGGAATCAATTTCCAAGGGGTTTTTCCTGCCTAAATTGGAGCCCATAGTCTGCTTGGCTCCTTCTCTCCCGGTTTTCCAGCTGGGATTTTATTCCTTGGTCTTGGGAGGCTTAAAAATAGAAGTGGAAAAGGAGACTGAGCCACTCTTCCAGAGGGAGGGAAAGGAGGGAATTCTGTGCTCGTTGGAGCAGGGAAGGGGAGAATTTCTGGCAGGAGATAACCCTGAGCCAGGTTATTCCCAAAGGGATTGAAAATCTGCCTCTCCCATTCCTGGTTTTTGCTGGAAGCCACTTAAAGTGACATTGAATTCTGGGAGTGGGATGAAATCCAGGATTTTTCCTTGGAAAAATGGCATTGCAGGGGCTGCTGATGGAGCCCTATGCTCTGGGGAAAAATCCAGGATGGGATTTATTTAACTACGTCAGAAATTTGACCAGGTAAATCCCCTGGAATTCCAGGGGGCTTCCTTGTGTAAAAACTGGGAAAGGGGTACCCAAAAGCAGATTTTTGGCAAGGCGGGATATGATCCAGAGTGGAAAAGGATCTTTGTGTCCAGATTGGGGTGGAATGTGCAGCTTTATGGGAAAACAGCTGATTTATGGGATTGCAAACAGTGAGGGACAGGACAATTGGGAATGGCTTCCCACTGCTGGAATACAGAGTTGGATGGGATTTTGGGAAGGATTTTGGGGAAGTTTGTCCCAAAAAAGCACCGAAACCCAGGTGGTTTCACAGGTTTTCCATATCTATGGGTCAGATTCCCACTGGGAATTCATTCTACGGGGCCTTCTCCAGCCGCTGCAGGGGATTCATCCCAATAGGGTTGGGAAGAGTCACTGGGAGCTCATCAGTTCTGGAGCATCTGGATTTTGGAAACAGGAGCAGCTCCCTGGTGACATTCGTGCCCCTGGAGAGGTTCTTTCATCCCAGGAGAAAAAAAAAAAAAAAGGGGGATCATGGAATGAGTTGGGGTGGGAAGGACTTAAAAGCTCAGCCAGTTGCATCCAGGAACAGCTCCCACTGTCCCAGGTGGATCCAACCTGGCCTTGGGCACTGCCAGGGATCCAGGGCAGCCACAGCTGCTCTGGGAATTCCAGCCCAGCCCCTGCCCACCCTCCCAGCCAGGAATTCCTTGCCAAGATCCCAGCCCAATCTCCCCTTTGCCAGTGGGAGCCATTCCCTGTGTGCTGTCCCTGCAGGCCTTGTCCCCAGTCCCTCTGCAGCTCTCCTGGAGCCCCTTCAGGGACTCTGAGGATTCCCTGGATTTTTTCCTTCTCCAGGGGAACATTCCCAACTTTCCCAGCCTTTCTCCCAGCAGGGCTGCTCCATCCCTCTGATCTTCCCGCTCCTAAAAATAACTGGGGGCAGTCTCTGGACAGCCATTCCAAATCCTGATCTTTGCTCCTAAAATATCCATGAGGAGCCTTGGGAAAAGCTGGGCTCTGGAAAAGGTTTTTTGGGAGTGCTGATGGAGCTTGGGATGGATTTGGGCTCTTCGCTTTCCTGCATGGAAGAAAAAGTCCCAAACAAATAGCTCCCCAAAAATCCCAACAAAAAATTAGGCAGAAATGTTAAAAATGAAAGGATTATCCACCTTTTCCAGCTTTCCAGCTTTCCTTCCAGGAGTTCTGGATCCACATCCCATTTTAGGGCCTGAAAAGGGAATTCCCAATCCTCATTCCTGCACTTCCAAGTGTGGGAATTCCACTGGAAAAATCCAGATTTCATCCCAAAATCACTTGGAAGGATGGAGAGGAGTCTTGCAATCCTTAGGAAAACTCGGAATCTGCGGTACAAAATCCGTGTGGAACAAATAGTTATTTTTAGCCATGGTCAGGCTCCATCTGTTCCTGCCAGATTTGGGATTTAAAAATCCAGGGCCTCTTTCTATCCCTGCTCCTCTCTGGAATTCCAGGTTTTGTGGTTTTTTTGCCTAAAACCTCAGCTTTCCCAACAATGTTTTCCTGTTTTTTTGCCCCAAGTCCAGCTCCACTTCTTCCTCAGGAAGAGTTTTCCCGTCTCTGCTCTGCTTTATGGGATTTCCATGCCCTGACGCGACCCCCATTAATTCCCAAATAAAAAATCCGACTGAAGACAAGAACTCCTCTGGTTTTTCCACCTTTTTCCCCCCTTCCAATCCTTCTGTTTCTGGGCTCATAATTTTTTATGAGCTCGGTGATTCCAAGCGATTTCATTTCCCAGCTCCCTTCATTATTTCCATGTTGGGAATTTTATTGGCAGGGAAGGTAAACAAATAACATTTGTTTTCCCTAAAATCCACATTCCTCCCTTGTTTTCCTGGTTTTTCCCAGTCTGGCTTCTGTTTGTCTCATATTCTGTTGCCATGTGGAAGGGATGGAGATGTTGGAATATTTTGGATCCCTGTTTTCTTGGGTAAGGTTTGGGTTTGGAATGGCGGGAAGGGGGGAAGGGGTTTTGGGGAAAATATTTTTTTGGGGGATCCATGGTGGATCATTCCCAGAGATGTTGTGGATGTCTCATCCCTGGCAGTGTCCATAGGCCAGGTTGGATGGGGTTTGGAGCACCCTGGGATAGTGGGAGGTGTCCCTGCACATGGACTGGGTGGAATGGGATGGGATTTAAAGCCCCTTCCCAACCCAAAGAATTCCATGATTTTCTGACAGATACGGAAAATTCTCCACCAGCAGCTGAACTCCCAAAAGGAAGCAGCACATCCAGGGAATCCCAGAATTCCCACATCGAGCTGGAGCTGTGTGCACACCCCGAAGCAGGACCTGTCCATCCCATCCCATCCCATCCCATCCCATCCCATCCCATCCCGGGATTGGCAGGGAAAAGCTCCCCACGGGGCAGCATTCTCAGCGTCATCCTATCCCAAAAATCCAGATCCATCCCTGGGAAGAGAGAAGGGAAAACTTTGCAGCGAGAAACACTCGTAGGGGATTTCAATGAGCCGCCCTCGTTCCGTTGGCTAGAAATAAATCCATGGAGCACAAAAAAGCTCTCAGGGACTCACAGGTGCTCGGAGCCTGTTGAAATTTTCCGGGACTTGCTTTTTTTCCCCATGAAAATGGGATGCAAATCCATCCAGGGCATGGAAGAGCCCTTGAAAAACACCCACGGAGCGGAGACATCCTGCCCCGAGCTTGGATGAAAAGTCCTTGATTGGAGGTTTCTTCCCATTTTCCCTCTTGATCCACAGGAAAAGCGGCTCCTTTGACGTGTTTGTCAATGCCTCGGGAAGAGGGAATGAGCGCAATTAGCCCAGGAATTGTTGCCGAATAAAGGTCAGCTCGTTAGCGCACAGAATTAATTCCCAAGTGGTTTTTCCAGGAGGCTCTCCAGGCCCTTGGGAGGCTCAGCCAGGTGAGGCCGGGGAAGGACGGAATTGTGGCTTCTCCACTGCCTCTGGCATGAAACAGATCCGGAATTTTCCTCTCGGAGCAGCTGCACAAGGCAAAACTGGAGGCAGCTGTGGGGGGGCAAACATATCCCTGTTTTCACAGAATCCTGGGAAAGTTTGGGATGGGATGGATTTAAAGCTCAGCCAGTTCCAGCCAGGGACAGCTCCCGCTATCCCAGGTGGATCCAAGCTCCAGTCTCCAACCTGGCCTTGGGCACTGCCAGGGATCCAGGGCAGCCACAGCTGCTCTGGGAATTCCAGCCCAGCCCCTGCCCACCCTCCCAGCCAGGAATTCCTTGCCAAGATCCCAGCCCAATCTCCCCTTTGCCAGTGGGAGCCATTCCCTGTGTCCTGTCCCTCCATGCCCTCTCCAGTTGTTTCCAGATGGATCCCACATGGGATCTGATCCCAGTCCCTCCTGTCCTCATGGTTAATGGTTCCTCCTCCTGGAAAAATGAAAGGAGCTTTATTTCCTCCCAGAATTCTGAGTGGAGTGCATTCCTTTTTTATTCCCAGCTTTCCTACCTATTCCGGCTGGGCTGGAGTGGGATCTAAGCCCAGCCTAAAGCCAGGCCTAACCTCCCACTGGCCTGCATGGAAATTCCCTGAGCTGCTCCCTCACACCTGTGAAATTCCTCCTTGGAATGGCCCATCCTGGTACCAAAGTTGGCTCTGAAGATGTGGAATTCAAATTCCCACACCACCCTGGGATTTTCCAGCCACAAAGAGGAAGTTTAACCTTTCCCTCACCTGGGGAAGTGGGATTGGGAGCAGGGAAAAAAGCCTTCATTCCTCACTTTTGCTCCATGGATTTCCTTTCTGGCTTTAAGGAAGCCCTGGAATTGCTGTTTTCTGACCGACCACAGGGACAGCTGAGCAGAATTCCCTCCAAATTCCAGGAAATGTTTTTCGGAGATGGAGCTAAGAGTAGGTAAACAAAACCCTAACCTCGGAGTTATCCGGGAATGTTGTCCTGAACTCCACCAGCTCTGGAGTGGCTCCTCTGGGATTTGCCAGCAGCAAGTTGGTGTGGATGTTGGGAATTTGGGATTTTTTCCTGCCAGGAGCAGGGATGGTCCCTGCCAGGTCTGGATGCAGCATTCTGAGGAGCTCATGCCCACATCAGAGCTGGGATTTCCATGAGACTGCAGTGTCCATGTTTTCCTTGGATTTCCACTGGGGGAACAACCACCCAAGGTTGGATAAGGCTTGGATAAACCTGGGATAGTGGGAGGTGTCCCTAAACATGGGTGGGGTGGGAATGGGATGGGATTTAAGGTTTAAGTTCTCTTCCCACCCAAACCACTCTGGAATTCCATGATTCCACAAAAGACTTTTTTCCTCCTGCAGTTCCCCCTCAGAACATTCATGGGAAATATCCCAATCCTGTCTCTTTAAATCCTGGTTGCATCTGTAGCAATAATCATGGAATTTGTTCTCCTCCAGCACATTTATGCCTGCTCAGGTTAAACAGGAATCAGGACTTTTCCAAGACCTCTCTGAGCACTCCGTTCCTTGGCCCCATCCAGAATTCCATGTTTTTTCTATTTGTTTTTGTAATCAGGAGAAACCTAATTCACCAATAATAATTTTTAAAAATAATAATAAAAGCTGAAACAAACAAACAAACAACAAGACCCAGTGGGAATTCTCAAGTCCTCCTTTGCCAGGTCGGTTTTGGGAGGGAAAAAGGAATTTTCCTGGGATGGAGCCATTCCCTTACACATCTGGGATGCATCCATCCCTACAGCTCCTCTGCTGGAGCACCTCTGATCTTCCAGGGAACAGAGTGCTCAGAGAGGTCTTGGAAAAATCCTGATTCCTGTTTAACCTGGGCAGGCAGAAATGTGCTGGATGAGAACAAATTCCATGATTATGGCTACAGATGCGACCAGGATTTAAAGAGACAGGAATGGGATATTTCCCATGAATGTTCTGAGGGGGAACTGCAGGAGGGAAAAATCTTTCATGGAATCATGGAATTCCAGAGTGGTTTGGATGGGAAGGGAACTTAAATCCCATCCCATCCATGGCAGGGACACCTCCCACTGTCCCAGGTGGATCCCAGTCCCAATGTCCAACCTGGCCTTGGGCACTGCCAGGGATCCAGGGCAGCCACAGCTGCTCTGGGAATTCCAGCCCAGCCCCTGCCCACCCTCCCAGCCAGGAATTCCTTGCCAAGATCCCAGCCCAATCTCCCCTTTGCCAGTGGGAGCCATTCCCTGTGTGCTGTCCCTGCAGGCCTTGTCCCCAGTCCCTCTGCAGCTCTCCTGGAGCCCCTTCAGGCCGTGGAAAAGGCTCCAGGTTTTCCCTGGAATCTTTGGAGAACACTTTTATTTGATGACCTTTTGCTGGACATTTCTCTTGTCCCTGCATCCCAAAAAAGCCTTGGATAGTTCCTCATTCAGAGGGCAGGAATTTCCTCAATCCACAGGTTTCCCTTGGAGATGGTCCTGTGGCCGTGGAAGCAGCTCTGGAACTGCTGCATCCCAAAAATCCTCTCTGGATCTTTTCCGTCATTTTCTAGAGGGAAAACCTCCCGCTCCTATTGGAAAAGGACTGGGATCCCAGGTTTGGTATTGGGATATTTCCCAACTAGGGCTCCCATCCCGCTGGACATGGATAAAATTCCCTGGATGGATTCTAAGCACGGAATTCCACTCTCTCAGGTGGGGATCACTGCATTGCTTTCCCAGGGAATATTTGTTTCCCTGGGTTTCGGAATTCAGGATTTTGGGAATCAGAGTTTCAACCTCTCTTGTGGTGTCCATGAATGTTTGGGATATTCCAACGAGGAACTGGATTTTCATGACTCTAGAAAAGAATGGGGATGAGCTTTGCCCTTCCCTCTGGAGCAGGAAAGGTGATTTTCCTGGAAAAGAGTTGGGGAGAAAAGGAGGAAAAATGGGAAAAGCGGGAATTCCTGGTGGCACCAGAGGGAGCTCTTCCATTGCAGATGAGGCCAGAATCAGTAAATCCTAATCTCCCTTTCCAAGTTTTTCCAGGATCAGATTCCACCTGGAACAGCTGGAGCCTCTTCCCGGTCCCTGTCACCCGAGGCTCCCAAAAAACTATATCCCGATATTCCTGAAAAATGCCTCCACCTCCACCTCTTTAAGGATCCCCTCCCCATATTCCCTTTAAAATTCCCATTCCATGGATATTCCCAGTTTTTTTTT
Source organism: Pyrgilauda ruficollis (assembly GCF_017590135.1). NCBI lineage: Eukaryota > Metazoa > Chordata > Aves > Passeriformes > Passeridae > Pyrgilauda > Pyrgilauda ruficollis. The sequence goes on along the minus strand of NW_024517096.1, from coordinate 720,056 downwards.
GCTGGACTGAAAACTGTCTCTGAGGCTGATGAGAGAGAAGGATCCTGTCAAATCCTGGAAAATTTCCAATTTTCCAAAGAATTTCATTGGGAAAGGATGATGGTGGATCCCTGAGCTTTTCCTGTTCCCTCCGAAATTCCTGCTCTGTATAAAAGATTTTCTGAGCCCTCCCAAATGTTTATCCAAGTGTGGATCCATCTAAGGAATATTTTTCCAGGGATTTATCCAATTCCTTTCATCCCAAGATCATCCCGAGTTCCTCTCTCCAGCCCTTGGCTCATCCCTGTTCCCAAAAGCCCCAGTTCCTCGTTTCCATGCCCTTTTCCTGATCCCTGTCCCAGAGTCCTTTCCCAGCCATTCCAAGTGTCCCACATTTCCTCTTCCCAACCCATGGATCAGATTTGGGCCTTTTCCAACCTCAGTAATTCCATGATTTTATTCCTTACCTGTTTTATCCCTCCTCAGATCCAGCTGCGCTCCCTGGATCTGCTCTTCCTTAGCAGAGAATATTCAGAACAACGAGGCCTTCCCAAATCTGTGAATTCCAGTGGATTTGGAGCATCCTGGAAATTGGGAAGACTGGCCAAGAATGTGGAGAAGTGACCTGGAGGAGCAGGAAAAGCAGCCCAGATTCCACAGGATCATTCCAAAGGAAAGCTCCCAAAAAATTGCCTGTGGATGGGATCAGGTAGGAACAGATCCACGCTGGATGCACAACGGGGAATCCATAGGGAATCACTCCCTGGTTGGATTGGGATTATTCCCAGCTCCCTGCTGTTACAACTCCTGGGCTAGGAATTCTCCAGGGAATGTGGGAAGGTGCTTTGTGAGTTTTGGGATAATGGGAAGTGGGGTCACATCATCCACGAATAATTAGGGATGAGGGAGGGATTGGTCTCCAGATCCCAGAGGGAGCAGAGTCGGGATGTTCCCATTCCCATGGGAAGATGTGGCTGCCAAAGGGCTCAGCAAATTCCAGGAGAGCTGCAGAGGGACTGGGGACAAGGAAGATCCAAAGATCCCGCATGGACCATTCCCACAGAAATCCAGGAGCAGCATTCCCTGCTCCAAAGGTTCCAGAAAACCCTGAACCTCTGGGAATTTTCACTCAGTTGGAATCCCAAGCTGAATTTATGGGAAAACTCCAGCCCTGGAAGCATCTAACTCCTGCAGGACTGGGAGCATGCTCCAAGGAGGTGTTGGGAAAAGCGGGTTCTTGGGATTAGGGAGTGTTTCTAAGCAAGGCTGGAAGTTTGGATACAATAAGAAGCTCCAGGAGAGGTGCACGGTTCCTTTGGAATATTCCAGCATCCATCTCTGGCCATCCCGATCCCAGAAACTGGAGCTGCTCCCCTGGAGAAACTCCACATCCTGACGAGTCTTCCCTGCAGCCAAACATTCCAAGGAATCTCAGTTCTTCATCCTCTACACCCTAAAATTCCCTCAATTTTTTCCCAGTGGAGAAACTCCAGATCCCGATGAGTCTTCCCTCCAAACATTCCAAGGAATCTCAGTTCTTCATCCTCTACACCCTAAAATTCCCTCAATTTTTTCCCAAAGGTCTTGAGAAAAAAGCACAACTCATGGGAATTGTGCTCCAAAGTCAGGCAGGGACATTCGAACACCTCTTCGTGACCAGGTCAGAGAATTCCAAGCAGGAAGATGCTAAATCCAAGTTTTTTTTCTCAGAGCAATCCTTTCCAGTAGGATACTGTGGGATCCCGATGGGATTTTCAAAGGAAGAGTCAGGAACACAAAGCCAGAGCAGCAGCAAAGCCCCAGGGGCTCTGTCCATCTTCCTCCTCTATCTCCACATATTTCCCAGTTTTCCAAGAGCTCTGATTCCCTGCCAGCCACTGGAAATTCCACCTGGAGCACAGGGATCAAGTCCAGGCCTCATTGGGATTTGATATTCCCACTGATTGCTTTTCCAGGATCCTGGATCTGGCTCCGAGGGAGCCGAGGGTTCAAAAATCCCATAAATTCTCTGGCAGATTTATCAGCTCCCAATATTCCTTTATTTTGCCACATGCCCTCATTCCCACTGGGATCCAAATTAAAAGGCACCAAAAATTCCAACATCGCATCCCTGATTTTGTCACATCCCCAATTTTTTCTTGGGATGCTGCTCTGTGCAGCAGGAAGCAGGAGCAGGTTGGAAAAATCCAAGAATAAAGCTGGTAGACGGAACAGCAGAGAAAAATAAAAGGGGGATAAAAAAGGAATTTCCACCCCCCATCCCACTGTTTTTCCCGGAATTTTCCTCTGGTTTTACACCTCGGAGTTGGAGCTGCCAGATGCCTGCAGGCAGCTTGGATTCCAGGGAATCATTAATTCCAAGTGCAGCTTTTCCCACTGTTCCAGCTTCCAGTCCCGCATTGGCATGCAGCTGGACAGGGAAATTCAGGAATACATCCATAAATCCACCCCCAAAATCTGTGAATGTGAGGTTTGGGACGTTCCCAAAATTCAACTGTCCTGGAGATAAAGGAGAGGAGCAAGGAATTTCCTTTGTTCCCAAATTTTAGGCATGAAACGGAATCCAGGACAGACAAAAAAACCTCCTCAGCTTCTCCCTCTGCCCTGGGATGTCTCGGGAATGTGCAGGAATTCCCTTTCCTCACCTGGAAAACCGAGCTGTAAACTCGTCCTTTTGTCTATGGAAGTTGCACTTCTAAGGGAAAATTCCTGGAGAAATCCTGATTTCCCAGAGCCAACAGCACCTGGAACATCCTCCAGGCTCTCCAAGGCCTCAATTCCATGTGGAATTGGCTTGGGAAAAATCCTTGGAGAAGTGGAATCCCTGTTAAAACTTGGACTGAATTTTAGCAAAGAAGTTTCTCCCACAGCTTCCAAAAATCCCTCCGGTTAGATCCCGCCTTTGGGATATTTCAGGAGCAACATCTCCTTTCCCAAGTTTTCCCTATTCCTCTCCTCAATCTCCTCCCAAACGAAGGAATTTCAACCTCCCAAAATTCCCTCGGTCTCTCCCTGCTGTTTTTCCAGGGATATGGGATAGAGCGGGATAGCAGTGGGCACTTCCCACCTCCATCCTGGGTCCCAAAACCTCCCATCTTCCCAGAAACTGGGATAAAATCTCTAAAAAATTATGTTTTCCGCATCAGCCACTTGAAAGAGCCCAGATCACCTCCAAGTATTTTTATGGAAGGAGTTTTCCTCTTATTCCCGATTGTAAATCCCTGATGTTTTCCAGCTGTTGGCTCCTCATCCAGGGGTGGAAGGTGTTGGAGCAGCTGCACCGGGCAGGTGGCAGCCACTGGGAAGCTCCACAGCTGCTGGAATGGGAAGAACTGGAAGCAATTCCCAATCCTAATGGAGATGGTTCCTCATTAAACGGGAAGTTCTGCGGGCCTGGAGTGGATTTGCTTCCAGAGGCAATTCCTGCCCAAAGTTTTGGGAGCCAAAGGGAGACAGGAGATTTCTGGGAGTCAGGAAGGGATAGGAGGCAGCACCAGAGGGAGGTTTTGGGGTGGATTTTTGAACACGAATCCATGGATGAGGGAACACTGGGAAGTCTTTTCCAGGCTGATGGAAGATCTTGGAAGACACGAGTGAAGGAATGAGGATGGGATTGGGAATGAGGAAGGGAGAAGGTTGGACTCACCTGGAGTTTTAGGAATTAAGAGGAGGGGAAATATTCCCTTAGGCTGGGAGAATCCAGGCGCTAAATTCCCTAAATCCCACTGTGGCATGGCACGATCCCAGCCCACACCAATGCCTGATTCCACTTCTCCTGCACTTCCTGATCCTGAGATTCAGGACCCAGCAGAATCCTGGAATGGGACTTTAAATCCTATCTAGTGCCATCCAGGGACACGTCCGACTGTCCCAGGTGGATCCAACCCCAGTGTCCAGCCTGGCCTTGGCACTGCCAGGGATCCAGGGCAGCCCCAGCTGCTCTGGGAATTCCAGCCCAGCCCCTGCCCACCCTCCCAGCCAGGAATTCCTTGCCAAGATCCCAGCCCAATCTCCCCTTTGCCATTGGGAGTCATTCCCTGTGTGCTGTCCCTGCAGGCCTTGTCCCCAGTCCCTCTGCAGCTCTCCTGGAGCCCCTCCAGGGACTCTGAGCATTCCCTGGATTTTTCCCTTCTCCAGGGGAACTTTCCCAGTTTTCCCAGCCTGGCTCCAGAGCAGCTCTGAGGCCTTCTCTGGATTTGGTCCAGCAGCTCCATGTCCTCCTGAAGTTTGGATCTGGGAGCTGGGATCCACCTGCAGATCTCTGCAGGTGGGCTCTCACCTGAGGCGGCACAGGGACAGAATTCCCACCTTTCTTTTGGGATCTGCCCAGGGCATGGAGGGGTCTGGCCTGGGCCATTCCAGCCTCATCCACAACATCCCAAATCCCTCTCCCAGGGCTGCTTCCCATCCTGTGTCTTGGTGGAAAGACCTCACTGAGCTGGTGGTGGTGTTTTCCATCAGGATGAGATTCCATGCAGGGAAAAAAGCTCTTCTGGAAAAATTTGCTTCCAGTCATCCTTGTGATTCCATAAAAAATGTCGTGTCCTCATCATTCTCTAATAACCAATATTGGGATTATCCCTAATTCATGGGATGTATTCCCATAGGTTTTCCATGTCTTAGGATCCCAAAATCTTTTAAATATTAGGATTTATCTTCTGTTGCTCCCTGCTCTTCCCAAGGAGCCTGGGAATACCAGGAGATAGGGAAAACCCCCTTTTTTTTAGGAATTGCTGCCTAGGGCGTCCTTGAGGGAATTATAAATTATAATAATTCTGTATTTAAGTGTTTCCAAGGTTTCTTGAAGCCACATGTTTGGATGGAGAGAGCTGGGAAATAATTCCAGGGATAGTTAAATCCATCCAGGAAAAAGAATTCCTGGTTTGGGATTCGGTGGGATTATTTCAGGTGGAGAAGAGAGATAGGAGGGAGAAGGAAAATCCGAAAGTGAAATCCTGTGGGAATTCCAAGATTTAAAAAAGTGACTCTCTGGCAGTGGGAAGCCATTCCCACTTTTCCTGTCGCTCCAGAGCCTTATCCAAAGTCCCTCTCCCGCTCTCCAATATCTGTCCCACATTGATCCCATCCACCACCACATCCCTTCATTCCAGAAGATGGGATCTTCCCACAAAATCATGGAAGCTGCAGCTTGCACAAGGAAACAAAGGGAATTCTCACTTTTGGATTTGCTGTCCCACATCAGCTGATTGGAATGTCCTTGGAATTCCTAATTCAGCTCATTCCCTCCATTCATCCAAGATTCGTGAAGGGATCCAGAGGTTTTTTTTTTAAAAAAACAGCGATTCCATGTGGTTCTTGGCCTCCTGGGAAGGATTTAGCTCCTTTGGGAAAGGTTTAGGAAACTAAACTTGGATTTCATAATCACCCACTGGAGGTGCTCGTGAAGGGATCCAGAGGTTTTTTTTGAAAAAAACCAGAGATTCCATGTGATTTTGGCCTCCTGGGAAGGATTTAGCTCCTTTGGGAAAGGTTTAGGAAACTAAACTTGGATTTCATCATCACCCACTGGAGGTGGGGATAATAATCCCACAACTCATCGCAATTCCCACCACATTCCAGAGCGAAGCATCTCTTTCCTCATGGTGGGGGAATAATCTGGACAGGAATGGGAAAATGCATTCCCGAAAAACCAAGGATGCCAAGGACAGAGATTTTTGGGATGGGAGAATTTGATGCTGTAATAGGTGACATCCCCTGCATTTGCATGCCTTGGGGTTTTTTTGGGAATGTCTTTGTGGAATCCAACAGGTGCATTGGATTTGGAACAGATTTTTTCCATTATCTGTTGAGGGAGCTTCGAGTTATCCCGGAGATCCGTCAGAGCTGGCGGAGGTTTCCAGGGAGTTTCTGGATGGAATTAACTGCAGACTGGGTCAGTGCCAGTGGCCTCTCCATGAACTTGGAATCCCGGCCTTGGAGCAACAACTGGGAAAAATCCATGAGGAGCTCACCCATTTTCCTTCCTATTTCTTGGGAGATCCGTTTTCTTCTCCCTTTCCCTCATTTTTGTGTTTTGTCTGTGGCCACGGAAGAAATGGAGTTTGGGAATTATGTGGGAAAGAATCCTTGGAAAGAGACAGAGCTGGAATTCCTCTTTGGAGAATTTTTTATCTCACACGGAGCTGAAAAGGACTCGAAACAAATCCTGCTGAGGCATGTCGGGAATCAGAGAGAATTTCTCCATGGAAAAGGTGAATAGATATTGGGATGTGCTGCCCAGGGAGGTTTGGGTCCCTGTCTGTGGAGGTGTTGAAGGAATTCCTGGATGTGGCTCTCAGTGCCAAGGTGGGGACTGGGCACACCTTGGACTTGATGGCCTTGGAAGGGTTGTCCAACTGAAATCTTTCTGGGATTCTGGGATATTTTTCATTGTGAGGGTGGGGAGGGGCTGGGCTGGAATTCCCAGATTTGCTGTGGCTGCCCCTGGATCCCTGGCAGTGTCCAAGGCCAGGCTGGACACTGGGGCTTGGATCCAGCTGGAACAGTGGGAGGTGTCCCTGGGTGGAACTGGGTGGGATTTCAGGTCCATTCCAACCCCAACCATTCCATAATTCCATGATTGGGATTGGGGTTGAGTTTGTCCAGCACCCAGAGGTTTTTTTCAAGCTCACGTTGAGAATAATCAACCTGATTGAGATGGGAAAATCATGGAATTGCTGCGAATTCTGGGTTCTGTGGGACAACCTGGATTTGGACTTGCTCAGGTCAATTTTGGCCCAGGGCAGCTCTTGGTGCATCCCTGTATCCCAAAATTCTAGGTGGGACTTCTTTGAGACCTCTCCTCTGGTTCTCCCTGAGCTCAGGTTGGCTCCAGGGGTGTTTTCCATCTTTTCCTTGGGATGAAACCCCAGAGACTGAGCTGAACCCTTTGTTCTGAGGCACCTCCACATTCCATGAGGATCCATCAACAAGATCCAGAATTAAGGGACAAGCTGAAGATGAGACAACTGGAAAAGAGGTGGAAAATTGTTAATCCTTGTTTATCCATGGAAAAAGCGTGTTTTAAATAACCCAGGTCTATTTTATTTAGAACGAATTCTCTGGGAATGGCAGGAGCTGCTCGGGAAACCATGGATGAAGAGACTCCAGGGTGGGGCTTGGATCCTTGAGGTTCCTCCAACCCCAAATTTAGGAATGGTTTCCTTCATCATCCCATGACTTCATCATCCCTCCCCTCTTTTGCCAGATTCCAAGGGAAGCCGTGGATATCTTCCAGCCCATCGGCATGATGGAAGAACTGGCACATCCATGATGGACCCATAAAATGAGCTCATCCCGGGAATGTTTGCTGTGGTTCAGAGGAGTTCAATTCCTTTTTCCTGCTCCCTTCTTCCCGCCTCCTTCCCATTTTGTGGCTTCTTTGGTGTTTCCCGGCTCCAGCTGGGATCAAAAGCCGGAAGGGGGTGTTGGAAGGATGGATATTTCAGCAGTACAAGGAAAAATGGGGTTCTTTCGGGAAATCTCAGTCAATCCTTTCCCCACAAAATCAAAACCAGGGATGTCTTGGAGCAAGGGATGCTTCCCCTGAGCTGTTGTTTGGGAAAGATCCAGGAATTCAACGTTTTGTTCATTGATGAGCTGAAGGTTGGATTAATCTGTTCCAGACTGGCTTAAAATGGCCGGGATGAGATCCAGCCCCCTTTGTTCCAGAGGTATCTGGAGATCTGGGGGGTCCTGACAGATTCCAAACACAAATTTTAAAGGAAAAAATTTCCAAGGAGGGATTGACTGGAAGGCATTAATAGCACCTTAATTTTCCCAGATTTGCTGTGGCTGCCCCTGGATCCCTGGCAGTGTCCAAGGCCAGGTTGGACTTTGGGGCTTGGAGCAGCCTGGAACAGTGGGACGTGTCCCTGCCATGGATGGGGTGGGAATGGGGTCTGATTTAAGGTCACTTCCAACTCAAACCATCCCAGGATTCTGGAGCAGCTCTGCTCTGGAGCCAGGCTGGGAATACTTGGAATGTTCCCCTGGAGAAGAGGGAAATCTTCAGGGAATGCTCAGAGTCCCTGAAGGGGCTCCAGGAGAGCTGCAGAGGGACTGGGGACAAGGCCTGCAGGGACAGCACACAGGGAATGGCTCCCACTGGCAAAGGGCAGATTGGGCTGGGATCTTGGCAAGGAATTCCTGGCTGGGAGGGTGGGCAGGGGCTGGGCTGGAATTCCCAGAGCAGCTGTGGCTGCCCCTGGATCCCTGGCAGTGCCCAAGGCCAGGCTGGACACTGGAGCTTGGATCCACCTGGGATAGTAGAATTTGTCTTTGGATGGAACTGGATGATCTTGAAAGCCCCTTGCAACCCAAATCATTCCATGATTCCATAGATGTTGATCCATGGACAATCCAACAGCTAGGATAACTTTTTTGCTCCCAGGGTGGATCCTCTGCTCCTCCACATCCTTCCATGGTCCTCATCAGGAACAAAACCTCACCTCACCCCAATCCTTTAGGAGCCACATTTCTGCCAGGAATGCTGGATCAGGGATCAACTGATCTGTCCATAGGGTTTTTTAAAAGGAAGAAAAGTTGGAAAAATTCCCACATTTTACTGCAGAGCAAATCCCAAAGCAGAATTAAAAATTCCAAACTCATTTTTAAAAAAATTGCGAATTTATTTCTCCATGTTCTGGCTGGAATCAAATTTTCCCAGGGGACACCTCCGGGACGATTAATCCCTGGATTTCCTGTGGGCTCCGTGCATCATGGAAAAGGCTCCATGGAGAGTTTTATTGGGAGAGAATCCATTTCTTTTCCTGGATGCCAAATTCACACCTTCCCTGGAGCAGCCACTGAAGTGGCTTCGCTCCTTTTAACAGTCAGGAGTGTTTGGAGAGTGAGAAACAGGGAATTCATGGCCGGAATTCAGCTCCTGGCAGCCGAGGGATCACCGGGAAGCGCTGAACATTTCTAGGAAAAAAAAAATCCATGGTGTTTTCAGCTCCGTTTCGGCTAAAAAGGTTTTGATCTAAACAGAGCCTGATGCCAAAGAAAATAGAATTTATGGATGTTCCCAGACAGAGGTGGCACCTCTGTGTCCCCTAAGGGACATTGGGAGGTTCATCACTTTTTTCTCCTTGAGGGTGGCATGGAATCAGGGAATGGTCGGGTGGGAAAGGACTTTAAATCCCATCCCATTCCATGTTCAGGGACACTTCCCACTGTCCCAGGTGGATCCAAACCCCAGTGACCAGCCTCGCCTTGGGCACTGCCAGGGATCCAGGGCAGCCACAGCTGCTCTGGGAATTCCAGCCCAGCCCCTGCCCACCCTCCCAGCCAGGAATTCCTTGCCAAGATCCCAGCCCAATCTCCCCTTTGCCAGTGGGAGCCATTCCCTGTGTGCTGTCCCTGCAGGCCTTGTCCCCAGTCCCTCTGCAGCTCTCCTGGAGCCCCTTCAGGGACTCTGAGCATTCCCTGGATTTTTCCCTTCTCCAGGGGAACTTTCCCAGTATTTCCAGCCTGGTTCCAGAGCAGAGGGGCTCCAGCCTCGGAGAAGCTCTGGGGCCTCCTCTGTGTCTTTCCTCTCTCTGATCCATGACAGAACATCACAGGAATTCCAGGATTGTGGAAATCCTTGGAGAGATGCAGCCTGGCTGAGGAACCAGATTTAGGATGGGTCTAAAGCACTCATGAGCTCCAGAGTTGCTGCTGGGAATGCAAAATTCCAAAGGTAAGCTGAGGAAAAGTTCAGTTTCTGATTGCTGAGCAATCTTCCCTGAGTGTCCGGAAGCTGGAAAATGCCTCGACTTGGAGAGGGACTGGGGACAAGGCCTGCAGGGACAGCACACAGGGAATGGCTCCCACTGGCAAAGGGGAGATTGGGCTGGGATCTTGGCAAGGAATTCCTGGCTGGGAGGGTGGGCAGGGGCTGGGCTGGAATTCCCAGAGCAGCTGGGGCTGCCCCTGCATCCCTGGCAGTGTCCAAGGCCAGGTTGGATCCACCTGGGATAGTGGGAATTGTCCCTGCCCATGGCAGAGGGTGGAAGGTGATTTCCAACCCAAATCACTCTGGAATTCCAATGACTCGGAGCTCTGGTAAGATCAAGATTGTTCAGACCAGGTACATTCCATGTAGACTCCATGGATGCTCTGAAAAACATGGAAAAGCATCAAAACCACCCTATCCCAGCAGGAAAACATTCAGAACAGAGGTGCAGGAACAGGTTAACACCTTTTCCTTGGAAAAAAAAAAAAAAACAAAACAAAGGAGAACTCCGGGTGCTGTGTGGATCCTCTGGAGCTGGGACAATGCCTTTTTCTGTCTCCACCGTTTTCTCCCTCTGGTTATTCCAGCGGCACATGGAATTCTGCCACCCATTGAGTCACCGACGCCACCTCTCTGCTCCCTTCCCAATGTGCCTGGCTCCTTAATTATCCAATAAATCCACAAGCACTTTCCTGTCATCCCGGGGCCGCGCTGGGAACGGCTCAGTTCTGTGTCTGAGTGTGCCTGTGGCTCCTGCCAAATTCCAGGGGCAGCCAAAACCACAGGAAGGCTTCAGTGAGAGGGAAGAGGCTCGGAGCATGAGCAAATCCATGGATTATATTGGAGGTGATGTTTGCTGCTGTCTGCACAGTGGCCTTTCCGCTCTGGAAAAAGAGAGGAATTTTGGGTGCAAAGACCGGGAATTTCATCCCTGGTTTTCCATAGGATGTTTAGGTTTGGGATTTGTCCCTTGAACAGGAAAGGTTCTGCTGGTACCTCTCATCCTCCCTGATTGCTGCCTGATGATTAAAGGTCTGGAGAATTCCTGGATTCAGGAATTCTGCTCTGCCAGGAGCATGTTTGGGGCTTGTAGAATGTTGGACGCTCCTAGAGTGTCACAGCATTGATTGACAGCACTTCATCCCACTGATCCTAAAGTCTGCCTCATCCCTGGAAGTGTCCAAGGCCAGGCTGGACATGGGGGCTTGGAGCCATGTGGAATACTGGAAGGTGCTCCTGAACATGGATGGCGTGGGAATGAGATGGGATTTAAGGTCACTTCCAACTCAAACCATTCCATGATTCTGGAGCCCCTCTGCTCTGGGAGAATGTGGGATGAACTTTAAGATCCCTTTCCCACCCAACCCATTCCATTATTCCAGGATCCATCCTGATTTTTGGACATCACCAAGGAGCCCCCTGGATGCAGCATCCCCAAGAGGAACTTTCAGGGTGTTGTATGGACCTTTCTTATCCTTCATGATGGAATGGAGGCTAAAAAACCCTGGAAGTGCTGGATGAAGGCAAGATCCAAATCCCTCCTTCCAAACCTTTTTGTGCCCCAGGATCCTGGACACGCCTCCAAAAGGAGAACGGGGCCTTCCCATTCCTTGTCCTTTTCCAACTCTTTTTCATCCCAAAGCGTTTATAGCAGGAACATTTCTTTTTATAGCCTCTTCCATCACCGGATGCGGGAGATGTTGACACATCCAATTATCCCGTGGTTTGGGTGGCCCGGGGACACGGAGACGGGAGTGGGAACGTTGGAGCAGGGAAAGAAACCACTTCCATCAAAGCGTTCCCGGGATCCTGCCGGCGGCACGTCCCGGCTGCCCTGTGGGGAATGGGAAGGGCGGGAGCTGGGAGGGTTCCGAGGTGGCCCCGTGCTTCATCCCACGTCTCCTCCTGACCTTCCTGAGGGTGCTTCGAGACTTTTGGTTGTTTCTCTGCTCTTCCTTGGTTGTTTTCCATGTCTCTGCTCTTCCCTGTTCTGGCTGGAAACTCCAGAATTCGTGCCAAGGAAGTCTTTTTTCACGGCATCCTGGTGCAGCCCTGTGAGATCCCTGATTTTATCCAAGAGTTTGTTCTGCTTTCAGGGTGGAATTGGGAATAACTCAAGCAATGGAAGATTTTTCCTCTCTCCTCTTGCCCTGGGGATTCCCTGCAGATCCCACCTCTCTGTTTGGAGCATTCTCAGTGATTCCCTTTTCCTGGTGCTTCCCAGCTGTCCTTGGCTGAGGTTTGTGGAATCAGTGGTGGGCATGGAATGATGGAATGGTTTGGGTTGGAAAAACTTCAAGGATCATCTCATCCCACCCCTGCCACGGGCAGGGACAAATTCCACTGTCCCAGGTGGATCCAACCCCAATGTCCAGCCTGGTCTTGGACAATTCCAGGGATCCAGGGACAGCCACAACATATCTGGGCCGAGATCCATTGGGATCCATGATGGACAGAATGCTTCCCACCGGAATGAAAGAAGGCAACTTAAAGCCTCCAAGGGTAGTGTCCACTTGGACATTGCAGCTTGGATCCATCTGGGATAGTGGGAGGTGTCCCTGCTCATGGATGGGCTGGAACAGGATGGGATCTAAGGTCCTTTCCAACCCAAACCATCCCAGGATTCTGGAGCCCCTCTGCTCTGGAGCCAGGCTGGAGAGCTGGGAATGTTCCCTGGAGAAGGGAAGGCTCCAGGCAGAGCTCAGAGCCCCTGGCAGGGCCTGCAGGGGCTCCAGGAGAGCTGCAGAGGGACTGGGGACAAGGCCTGCAGGGACAGCACACAGGGAATGGCTCCCACTGGCAAAGGGCAGATTGGGCTGGGATCTTGGCAAGGAATTCCTGGCTGGGAGGGTGGGCAGGGGCTGGGCTGGAATTCCCAGAGCAGCTGTGGCTGCCCCTGGATCCCTGGCAGTGCCCAAGGCCAGGTTGGATCCACCTGGGATAATTGGAGGTGTCCCTGGATGGAACTGGGTGGGCTTTCCTACTCAAAGCATTCCATGATTTCATGATCCTCAGGTAGATTTGGCAGTAGGGAAAGAAAACAAATTATCTTAAAAAAAAAAAAAAAAAAAAGGGAATGAGGATAATAAATCCAGACAAAATCCCATTTCATGGGATCCAGACCATCCCGGTGTTCCTGATGCTGTTCCTGGATAAAAGTCTCCTCTTTGGGGTTCTCTAATCCATGGAAGTTGGGCAGGGTTTGGCATTGTTGTTTCTCTGGAGGTGTGGGATTTGGGAACAGCTCTAAGGCCAACTCTAGAGGGAGGGATGAGAGAAGCCACATCCAGGGAAAACCTGGAAAAGAGAGGGGCAAGACGGCTCCAAATTGGAATGCAAATCCCAGAATTCCCTCTCCAGTTCCTCTCCCTCCTCCTGCTCCCAGACTGACCTGGAACAGAAGTTTCCCCTCCCAAAAATCACGGATTGCTGACAGGCCCAGCCTGGAGCGTGGATTGAACCCCATCACGGAGGATTTGTGGTGGCTCCGGGCAGAATTCCAAGCAAACACAAACACATTCCCCAGTGCCGACATTGTGGATCCATCCCTGAGGAATGGGAACAAGGAGAGATTTCTCTTCCCAAACCTGGAGAAACGTCGGGAAACAACAGAGAGGGAATTGTGGCTTCCCTTCAAGTTGTTGGGGACACAGAGCTGCCGGTGAAAATGGATTTGTGGCAATATTTAGGATTTATGACAAATTTACCTTGGAATGAGTTTATCCCAAGTCGGATCTGGTGGCAGCCAGGCCTTTTCCAAAGGCCACCTTGGATTTTGAATTTCCATATCCCAGGAATGAGAAATGGCCCCAACTCCATGGATAGATATAATTTAAAACATTAAAAAATCCGTGTTTGCAGACCTGATGATATCCAGACCTGGCCACAGCTTCCCAGCAATTCCAAGCTGGAAAAATCAGGGAAAAAGAGGAATTAAGATCCCATGGGTGAGAGTTCTCTGGAATTGGTGGTTGTGCCCAGAAGAAATCCACAGGTTCTATGTGGCAGATCCCATCTTGGAAGAGGAACCAAAGCGCTTCCATGTCCATGGATGTTCCGGAGTGCTTCCAAGAGGGGAATGGGACTGGGCTGTTCCACGGAAAAGCAGGAAGGAAAAAGGAGCTGGAAGTGGAGATTTCCAAGGGGCAGCGATGCTGGAGCTCCATGGTGGAACTCCATTCCAAGTATCCATGCGTTTCCTGGGAATAATTCCCTTGGGAAAGGCTGAAGAGAGGCACAACCACAACGTGGAGTGGAGGGGAAAGGTTTTTCCTTTAATTATCCCAGAATTTGTCAAATGTTGCCTCCCACAGGGATTTCTTGCTCTCTCCAGAGTTTTAAGTTTTAAACCCTTGGAATTTTTTGTTCTCCTGTTTTTCCATTGGCAACTGCTGCATCCATGGATCCAAAATATTTTATGGATGTAGCTCCATTTCTATGAAATTCTGCACAAAAGTCATCCAAACTCCTCTCCCCACCTTGAATTTGCCATTCCAACTTTTCCCCTGTCTTTAGGATTGCCCACAGGCTCATTCACCCATTTTTTTTTAGTTTTGTAGGAATTTGTGACTTTTAGGAATTCCTTAAATATTTCATTTTCTGGGATAGAAATAACTCTTATCTTTTTTAAATCAATTCCCCAAGATTGGCCAAATCCAATGTTATCAAATCTGACTATTCCCACCATCATGAAATCAAACAACTGCATGCTATCCACAAGGAATATTCTGCTATTCCCAACCGGAGTTTTTTGGAAATTCCATTTCCCACAAAGATTCAGCTTTTAACTTCCAGCTTCCAACTGGGAATTAAAACAGAAAGAAAAATGCTGGCATTTTCCCCGGGAAAGAAATGTGGTTTTCCAAGAATTTTTGGGAATATTTTGGGTCAAAATTATTATAAACCAGTGTTCAGCCATGGAAATGATGGGAAAGAAATGGGTTCCAACGTGGATTTCCAGGGATTTAATTTTTCCCCCTCTGGATCTTTTTAAGGATCTACTTTATCTTCCCCGACATTCCTTGTTTGTTCCAAGGGCCGGAATTTTTGATGGAGATGCTCTGATGGATCTGATCCCGATTATTCTTCAATTAGCTGGGAAAAAGCTGCTCTGATCCCAAAAAATGGGAAAGGATTTGGGTGGAAAACCAGCCTGGAATTTGATTTCTTGGCAAAACACAGCGGCAAATTCCATAACTGCATTATTTTTTGGGATCATGGAATAGCCTGGATTGGAATGGATCCACAAGGATCATTGATCCAGCTCCCAAAAATTCCAGGCAATGTTTGGATTTGTTTGCGGGTAAAAAAAGAAAAAAGGAAAAGAGGGACTAATCCACTGGGAATATCCTAAAAAATGCACGGCTGGGGGCTCCGGAATTGCACTTCCAGCCCTTGGAATGATCCATCCCAGAGGATGCCAGAGGGCCTGTTATTATCCCTTTAATTCCCAAAAATAAAGTTCTCCCAAAAAAATCCGGTGTTTATTTGACAACACCAGCATTGGGAAATGTCAGCGGTCAGAGATGGAAAATCCATGGATGGAAACAAACAATGGATTTAATTTGGCATTTCAGCACCCGGGTCGGATCTGACTGTTTTTTTCTGGGAATTAAAAACATTTGGAGTTTTTTGGGATTAGTTGGACGGGAGCTGAACCTAGGCTGGATCCAGCTCCAAGGGGGATGGAATTCTGTCCATCTTTGGAATTCTTAGGGATTTAAAGTTCTCTTATCCTATGGGAATGGCTTCTGGATTGAGTTCTCATCCAGTGGGAAAGGGAGATAACAGATTCCTTGTTTTCCTCAGGAATATCCAGTCCAGGTGCAGGAGGACACACATTACTGGAATTCTGTCTCGTGTTCCTGTGGGAAATATTCCCATCTGCCTATGGATATCATAAAAGATTACGCAAAAAAGTTTGGTTTTTTTCCCTTCTTTCTTTTGGATGGCTGCAATTTTTCCAAAGGAAAAAACATTCCGTGTTTCCCATGGATAAAATAAAACAAAATAAAATAAGATAAAATAAAATTAACTAAAAAATAAAATACAATCAAAAATAAAACAAAAACCAAAATTAAAGAAAATTAAATTTTAAAAGTAAAATAAAAAATAAAATAAAATACAAAAAATTAAATTATAAAATAAATAGTAAAATAAATAAAAATATGTAAAATTAAAAGAAATAAAATAGAGAAAAATATAAAATTAAATAAATAAAGTAATATATAAAATAAAACCAAACCAAACCAAAATAAAATAAGATTTTAAAAATTTAAATTAAATTAAATTAAATTAAATTTGAAAGGTATAAAGAAATTAAATTTTAAGTTAAAATAAACAAAATAAAATATTTAAAGAATTCCAAGTTTATAAATCAGTTTCCATCAACTTCTAGACCCTGGAAAAATGGTTTAATCCATGTTTTTCCAAACAATTCTGCCACATTTAATGGATCGTTGTTCTTTTTTTGCCAGGAAAAAGAAGTGGAGATGTTCATGGGACGCTCCCAAGCTCCAAGGCCATGCAAACATTCCCTAAAATCGGGAAGTTATGCAAATTCCATCAGCAAGGAGGAAAATTGAGATATGGGAAGGGAAGATGAGGCAAAATCCCAAAAACCCAAAGGATTTCAGGGCAGGGATAAAACAGGACAAGGAATTCTCAACCTGCTGCCAACAGAGAGGAGTGGGAAACAAAGGACAAATCCCAGGAGCTCCCAATTCCTCCTGGATTTTCCATGCTGGAAACATCCAAACAAATCCCAGTCCTGAGCTAATGGGGCTCTTTCCTGTGATTCCAGAGGGAAAGAAGAAAGGAAAAGCTCGGCTCTCCTCTGGATGTCAGAGCAGGAGCCAAAATGAATGGATTGGGAAAACAGAGGGATCGTTGTTCCCGTGATCCCGCTGTTTTCCCATGGATGGTTTGCAGGGGGAGGTGCCATTAATGACATCATCCCTTAAAGGGATTTTGGATGTCACCTCCTGCATCACCCCCCATCCCAGGTCATGGAAAAATCTTGGATTGCCAGGAAAATGTCCCGAGCTGGAGAACAATCCGGCAAAATTCCTGTTTTGTTTGAAAAGGGGGGAAAACAGAGCTGGAGTTGCTGCGGAGTTCCATGTCCCAAAATCTCCTGGAATTTCCTCAAGAAACACAATCCCAGTTTGGATTTTGAAGGTAAAATTCCTGTCTGGAATTAAATGAATTTATCCCCATTTTGGTCCAACTAGGACCAAAATTCCTTCTCCATCTGTGTGTCCCCAAGTCCGTAAAGGCAACAATAAATGAATTATTTCCAGCACTTTTGCTGAAATCTCGGATGAAGAAAAGTCCCATTGCAAGCAGAATGGACCCAGAAGACCCTTCCAGGAAAAAGGCGATCCCGGTGGGATTGATAAATGTCCAGAATGTCCATCAGGAATGTGATGTCAGTGACAAAATCCTGATAAGTGGGAATTTTGGAGAGGCGACTTAAAAGAGTGGGAAAGGGGCCAAAAACCACAGAGCACAAGGGCTGGCTCGGGAATGGCTCTGGAATGGGATGTTCTGGGCAGGATCCAAGGGAAATGTGGACAAATCCCATAAAATGGGGAGATTAGAAAAGGGGATTTCACATCAAAGGCCTGGATGGGGCAGAGACGGAAAACACCGGAATGTCCTGAGATTGCTGTGGGGATCAAGCCTTTCTGAATAGAAAGGCTGCAAATCCCAAAACACAAATGGAAATTTGGGATGGGAGATACAGATGGAGCAGCCAGGAGAGGCACAGTGGGCAGAGCAGGAGAGAGAAAAGTCATGGAGCAAGGTCATGGAGATTCCCAGAGAAGCTGCAGCTGTCTCTGCATCCCTGGGAGTGTCCAAGGACAAGCTGGATCCATCTGGGATAGTGGGAGGTGTCCTTGCCCATGGAATGGGTTTGGGATGGGACAGGATTTAAGGTCCCTTCCCACCAAAACCATTCCATGATTCCTTGGATTCTACTGGAATAAGCACTGCCCAGTGTGACCCTTTTTGTTCTCCAAAATCCAATCCCACTCCAAAATTCCAAGCCCACTCTCCAAAATCCAATCCCACTCTCCAAAATCCACTCCTGCTCTCCAAAATCCCAATCCTGCTCTCCAAAATCCAATCCCACTCTCCAAAATCCAATCCCGCTCTCCAAAATCCCAATCCCACTCTCCAAAATCCCAATCCTGCTCTCCATAGGCCAACCCCCCTTTCCAAAATCTTATCCCCTCTCCAAAATCCAATCCCGCTCTCCAAAATCCCAATCTTGCTCTCCCAAATACAATCCCACTCTCCCAAATACAATCCTGCTCTCCAAAATCCAATCCCACTGTCCAAAATCCAATCCTGCTCTCTAAAATCCCAATCCCACTCTCCATATCCAATCCCACTCTCTGGAATTTCCCCCCCCACCCCCCCACTCCTGACCATTTCCCCCTTTCCATTTTTTTTTCCCCTTCCCATGGATTTTTTCCCCAGATTTTTTCCCTCAGGGGTGTTTTCCAGCCATGTTTATCCATGAGGAACATCTCCGCCTCTTCCCTGCCCTGCAACACAAATGAATCGGATGCTTTGTTCCCGGGAATGCTCCAGGGAGCAGAAGGACATTATTTTGGGACTCTCCAAAATCCCAATCCTGCTCTCCAAAATCCAATCCCACTCTCCAAAATCCAATCCCGCTCTCCAAAATCCCAATCCCACTCTCCAAAATCCCAATCCTGCTCTCCATAGGCCAACCCCCCTTTCCAAAATCTTATCCCCTCTCCAAAATCCAATCCCGCTCTCTAAAATCCCAATCCCACTCTCCATATCCAATCCCACTCTCTGGAATTTCCCCCCCCACCCCCCCACTCCTGACCATTTCCCCCTTTCCATTTTTTTTCCCCTTCCCATGGATTTTTTCCCTCAGGGGTGTTTTCCAGCCATGTTTATCCATGAGGAACATCTCCGCCTCTTCCCTGCCCTGCAACACAAATGAATCGGATGCTTTGTTCCCGGGAATGCTCCAGGGAGCAGAAGGACATTATTTTGGGAATGTTTGTCTGTCGGATCAGCAGGTCCAGCAAACACCCACAGGCTAGAAACCCATCCCGATTTTTGGGATTGTTGCTTTTTTGTCCCTGCTGGAAAAAAATCTGGTTGTTATTAATCCCGGGATTTCAGCAGGGATGGCTCTGTTGCATCCCAGAAATTGTGGGAAGAGGTTGGATCGTGGGGTGGAAGCGAGATCTTGGCTCCGGGGATTTTTAAGTAGCTCAGCTCCTCAAAGCTCCTTGTTCTCCGTGGACAAAGTCAATTTTGGAACAATGATGCCAGTGGGAATATTTATTCCAGATATTCCCGCCCACCCGAGTTCAACTTCTCCTCATCCTTCCAAATTCCTTAAAAAAAAACAAAGGGGATATTTCTGATAGAATAAAACCTGGAGAGAAATACTAAAAAATTCATTTGGTTTTTATCCTCTCAGATTTTCTCCTCTATTCCCATCATTTTCATCTTTCCATTGGCTGTAATGAATCATGGAATGGGAGGTTCATGGAATGGTTTGGTTGGAAAAATTCCATTTGGTTCCATGGGCAGGAGCACTTCCCACTATCCCAGGTTGCTCCAAACTCAGCTTTGATGGAAAATCCAAACCTGGGAGACACTAGGATCCCTGCCCAGACTTCCTTGGTGTTGATCCATCGGGATCTAATCCCAATCCATTGGGATTCTCCTCATGGGAGGATTTAGATTCCTTGTTTGAGCCGGTGCAGAGGAATCTGAGTTTTGGGATTTGGGAAAATGGTCTGTTCCTGGAGTTACATGGATGGGGAAGGGAAGGGAAAAAAAAAAAATGGGCAGATGAACTCTTCCATTGTATTCCTTCCCTGGATTTGGAGCCAAAGCAGAACCTGGGTGGTGTTTATTTAACCTCCTAAATCTGAAGGTTTTCATTCCCTGTGAATCAGCTTCCAGCTGCTCCAGGAATTCCAGGGAGAAAAGAGGCTTCATCCGTGGGTGGGCTTTTTTTGGGATGAGTTTCTTATTTTGTTGTTTTTCTTCTCCAGGATTTTGGCCCGTGGATTGTCCGGGATGTCCCAAAATGGAAGGAGTTGAGGTGAAAGGAAAATGCGGAGTGGGAAAAGTTTATCCCAACTTTTCTAAACCTGGAATGAGGTTCAGGATGGGTTCACTCCATGTTATCCTCAAGTGGCTCCTTTCCAGCTTGGAATACTCCGGGATTTTGGAATAAAACCCTGTAAGTTCTTATGGACACAGAGGAGCTTGGACCTGGATCCTGAAGGAATTGGGAACTGTGTTTTTCACCTGGAATTTCCCAGTCCATGGAAGCTGCTCTTAAATATCCCATAAAAGGGAGGTGGTCAAGACACCAAAACTCATAAATTCCTTAAATAAAACCTGGAAAAAAGGAATGAAAGATGAGGAAAATCCCTTTTTCCTGAGGTGGGGAGACCACCAAGAGTCCCAAAGTGAAAAAGGAAAATTTATGTTTGGAGATGCTTTAATGGGAATTTTAAGGAGGAATTGCTACCGAGTGGAAAAATCCATTGGCCATGGAGTGATTCCCATTTGCCAATTCCGATGAGTCATTCCCGGGTCAGGAATAATTGGACAAAAGGGGCCCAAAGTGGCCATGTCATGCCAAGGATTTCTTAGGGAATGGAGTTAAATGCTTAATGGGACCTCTCTCCCCAGAAAGCTGAAACCGCAGTTCTCCATGGAAAGATCAGGAGTGGATTCCAAAGGAATTTCGAGATTTCGACAAAATGTTGGATTTGAAAACTTTTGGCTTTAGCAATGAAAAAAAGCAGGAAAAAAAATTTTAAAAAAGGGATTTTTTTTCATCCAAAATCCCCCAATTTGTCATAGGGGATCCCTGGAAATCCTAAAGAACAGGGGGAGTTTGGGAACATGGGGAATTGTGGCTCCTGAGGGAAAGGGAATGAGTTATCCTCACTTTTTTGGGAGATTGAATCCATCCATAATTCCCAGCTCCCTGGAGAAGGAGCAGTTTTAGTGGGCAGGGAATCATGGAATGATTTGGGATAAAAGGGATGGAAAGATCCCATCCAATCCCTGCCAGACTCCAGTGGAACCGGGAGGTTTCTTGCAGAAATCTGAAGGGACGGAGATGAATCCACTCTTGGATCATCCTGCTCTCCCAGGATTCCTGGGAAATCCGGCCCCAGAGCCATGGGAGAACAGGGTCCCACAGCTCCAAGAGGAGTTGGTCCATGTCTATCCATGCCTCAGTTTCCCTTCCCTTCTGCAGAAGTCTTTCACTGTTTCCTTTAGAAAGGGACATGGCCCTGCTTGGAAAAGTGGGATAAACTGGGATTCACTCAGGAATTTTTTCCAAATCTCTTTGGGTTCCACAGGAATTAAGGAACCATCAAGGAATCCACAGGACCAGCGACTCCTTCACTGATGGGTGACAAAAAATTCCTTGGACAGCCACGGCTGGTGGATGTCTTGGAATTCCACAGCATTCCCTGTTATTCCTAAAAAACATCAGATGATTGGTGGTGATGGAAAATGGATCCATCAGGGGCCCTGGGTCAGGAGATCATGGAGAGGAGGCAGACAAAGGGCTCCTCTTGGGATCAATGGATTTAAATGGAAAGGAAGTAGGGATAGATGGGATCTTGGCAAGGAATTCCTGGCTGGGAGGGTGGGCAGGGGCTGGGCTGGAATTCCCAGATTTGCTGTGGCTGCCCCTGGATCCCTGGCAGTGCCCAAGGCCAGGCTGGACTCTGAGGCTTGGATCCACCTGGGACAGTGGGAAGGAATGGGATGGGATTTAAGGTCCCTTTCCATCCCAAACCATTCCATGACTTTTAAAATGCTGGAAAGGTCACAGGAGAAGCAGGATCCACCGGGATGTTTTGGCTGGATTGGAGGTGCTTTTCCCAGCCGGACACACTTGAGATCCTTCATTTTAGAGGAAAATCCTGGGAGCAGTTCAGGTCCTGCTGGATCATCCCAGGCAGGTGGTGGCTGAACAAAGATTTCCCTTTTCTTGCAGTAAAATTGGAATTTTCCCTTCTATTTCCCACATTTTCAACACCTGGATCCACATCTCAAGCACCTGAAATTTGAAAATCCTTAAAAACCAGATAATTTCAACTGCTCGGATCAAACAACTTCCTATTTTTAAGGATTTCTTTTCCAGCATTTATAAAATCTTTTCTTTTTCCCGCTGTTTGTATCCAAACCACATCCCAGACACTCCAACCCCATCCAGAAAAAAATAATTCCATGTCTTCCTACAGCCCTTTGATTCCTTAGGAAGCATCTGGCCTGCAGGAATATGGACAGGCTGCAAAATTCCCTTGGAGTGCCGTAGCATTTTATGGATTATCCGGACAATGGGAACCAGGAGGTTTTCGACACCTCGTAAATCCCGAATCCCGCGGGGCTTCCTCGCGCTGACACATTCGGAGCTGGAAAAGGGGGAATTTTAATCACGGGATTGATGGCATGACACAGCCATGGGAATTCACAGCCCAAGTCCTGGGATGATCCCGCGGCGTGGACAGCAAGAAAGGTGGGAATTCTGTCCCTCTGTCTCACTCAGCTGCACAGATCCTGCCATTTCCTGGATCAGGGATGGGCACAGATCCTGCCATTCCCTGGATCAAGGATGGGTACAGATCCTGCCATTCCATGGAACAGGGATGGGCACAGATCCTGCCATTCCCTGGATCAAGGATGGGCACAGATCCTGCCATTCCATGGATCAAGGATGGGCAGAGATCCTGCCATTCCATGGAACAGGGATGGGCACAGGTCCTGCCATTCCATGGGTCAGGAATGGGCACGGATCCTGCCATTCCCTGGATCAGGGATGGGCGCAGCTCCTGCCATTCCATGGATCAGGGATATACCCAGATCCCATTAACCAGGAAAGTGCCCAGATCCTGCTCTTCTCCCACGGATGCCACACCTGCCCACCCCCCATTCCACACAATCCCGGGATTTTCCCCAGCCTGTTCCCAGACGAGCCAATTAAACAGAAAACTCCACTTTTCCCGCTCATTTCCCACCCTGACACCCAGCCTGGCAAAGGATGGGATTTTCCCTCCCACTTCCCGCCCTTTCCTTTCCCAAGGCCTTTCCAGGCCCTCATCCCGCTCCTCGTGGGCGATCCCGGGAACTCGCCGTGTGCTTGCCTGTTCCCCATTAAATCCCAACTCTGGCTCCTCTCATTAGGGAATGAGGGCTGGAATGACTTAAATTCATGGAGAAGTTCAATCCCACATCCCTGGCTGCGGGATCCACAGGAAAAGGGGGAATTTTTCCCACCTGGATACTCCAGACCCTGCTGGATTTCAGACCCTCACATTCCAAGGCTGTGGCTAAAATTGGGAGCAATCCCTGAATCCCTGTATTTATCTGTCACAAAGCCTTGGATTGGGTTGGTGATTCCATTTGGAATCTGGTGATCCTAACTGGATATACCAGAGGTCCATGGCATGGGAATGTGAGGAATTAGAGCAGAGCTCATGGGAACACTGGGATCCCTGGAAAGCCATGTTAACCCTCAGTTCTGCCTGTCCCACATGGAAAAATGAGGGAAGTGGGAGCTCTTCCAAGATAAAAGAGCTGCTGGTCCCAAGCAGGAGGCTCCAGGAATCAGGAATGGTGTCCATGGCATCATCTGGGAATCATGGAATGGGGTGGGATAGAAGGCACCTGAAGGAACATCCCCTTCCCACCCAAACCATGTTCAGGGACACCTCCCGCTGTCCCATGCAGATCCAAGCCCCAATGTCCAACCTGGCCTTGGGCACTGCCAGAGATCCAGGGGCAGCCACAGCTGCTCTGGGAATTCCAGCCCAGCCCCTGCCCACCCTCCCAGCCAGGAATTCCTTGCCAAGATCCCAGCCCAATCTCCCCTTTCCCAGTAAATAAATTTAAGGTCCCTTTCCACCCAAAGCATTCCATGACTCCATCCTGTAAGTTTCCCTCATTTCTAAAGGACTTTGGCCCTTCCAGATCCCTGGATTTCTGTTGCTCCACTGAAATCCCAACCCTCTCCAGCCTCGGCACCAGACTCCTTCCCTGGAAAAAATCTTCACTTCAGGTTTCATGGAACATTGGAATAACAAATCAGGGAATGGTTTGGCTTGGAAGGGACCTTAAAGCTTCTCCTTGGTTTCTCCCAAGGAACGTTTTCAAGGATACTCCATAGAATAAACACCAATTACTGAAGTCCTTAATCCCAAATTATCCACACCAGGGTATGATTGGGATGGGAATTCTGACTTTTATCCCAAAATATAAGTCCTGGGCACTTCCAAATCTTTGGGTTTCTCCCACTCAGGCAGATCTGGAAAACTGTTTTAGGAATAAATCCCATCAGTCTTGTGGCTGCTTCTCTCCCCATGGAATTGGAATTCCTGATTTGCTGGGTGGCTTTTCTGGGAAAAATTCCTGAGGCTGTAGGTTGAAGAGCTGGATCCATTCAGGAATAACAACCATAAAATTCCCTCCTTGGGAGGGATTCTGGTGTGGGATCTCTGTTTTCCTGAGATCCGGAGTTTGCGGGGCTGTCAGTCAGCTGCAGGCCGGAATTCCCACATAAAATGCTTGGAATGTTTTGAGGAGAGCCATAATCCTTGGAAAAATGATGGCTTTGGACACTTCCCACCTGTAGCCGGATAAAAGCACCAGCACCAGCCTGCAGCTGCTTCCCAGGAATAAATCATCCCAACCCCTCCTTCCAGGAATTCTGGGATCAACCTTGAGCCATAAATTAGCAGCAAGTGGGAAAAGCTCCGCTCCCGAATGCCAGGACAGGCTTTGGATGTGGGAAATCCCATCCCATTCCAACCCCGGGACAGCTCCCACTATCCCAGGTGGATCCAGCTTTTCCTTGGACACTTCCCGGGATCCAGGGCAGCCCCAGCTGCTCTGGGAATTCAAGCCCAGCCCCTGCCCACCCTCCCAGTCAGGAATTCCTTCCCAAATTCCCATCCATCCCTGCCCTCCATCTTCTCAGAGAATATTCCAATCTTGCTTTGCATTCCTGACTTCCCAACCCATCTTGAATATCTAAAAATCCAGAAAAAAAAATTCCCAAAATTCAGCTGAGTAACTCCTTCGGCTCTGCGAGCTTCCTAAAAAATGGAAAACTTCAATCTCTTAATGTGAACATTCCCAAGTTCCTTTTGCTCTTCCCAGAATTAAGAAACTCCTCATCTCTCCCTTTTCCTTGGAATATTATCCGTGGTCCTGGAATATTCTGCTCCAGCCTCCTGGAACGTTATTAACAACCCCAGCAATGGAGAGAGCCGTAAATCCCGGCATCCCCCAGAATTTTACTGCGCTCCGAAGGGTTGGTATCGTCAGGCTCCACAAATCATCTGGATAAATCGGATTTCTGGGATGGCATTTCTTCAAAATATTTTACGGCTCTGCCACTCCGAGCTTGGATTTACGGCAGCGGCGGCTCCGCATGGAAATTCAGGGAAAAAAGGGAAAATAACTCCGAGGCAGCTCAGAGAGGGAGAACTTTAAAGGATTCTTGGTTTTCTTTCCTAAACTTTCTTGGGAAAGGTGGGATTTTGGGGATCTGTGTGGATTTGGCTCATCTTCATTGGCTCAGTGTTGGTTACTGGGAGAAATTGTGGATTCTCCATTCTGGGAATTGTCCATGGATAGGTTGGAGCAACCTGGGATAGTGGGAACTCTCCCCGGGTTGGAATGGGATGTGATTTAAGATCCCTTCCATCCCGAACCATTCCATAATTCCATGGAATTCCATTTACAAAACAATTCCAGGGATGGAAAGTCCAAACCTCTCCTGGAAATCTGAACCAATTCCTCAGAATAAGGAAGGGATTTCCTGATTTTTTCTGATTTCTTTCCCTTTCTCATTTCCCTGGGTCCTAAAGCACCTGGACACTGGCTTCTCATCCCAAGAGGTATTCCAGGGAATCCCCAGGCTCTGCTCCCACTCATTCCCACTCATCCCACTTTTCCCTGCTCTATTTCACCTTCTCCTGGTGTTTGTGCTGGACACAGAAAACCCACAGTCCCTCTTTTCCCACTTTTCCAGCCCCGATGCACTTTTATTCCCAGAAAACCACATTAGGGGAATTTTTTGGGATCCCTTTTCCCTTCCTCATCCCATCCATGTCAGTCTCTGTGATTTTCCCTTTCCCATGAGTTTCAGCATTTCATGGAGATGGCAGAGCCTGGAAGAATCCTGGAAGAAAATTCCAGGATTTTTCCAGACCTTTGAGGGTGAGGATGATGGGAATACAAAGCTGGAATTGTCTGAGGTTTAATTAAAGTAAAACCAGGATTTCCTGAGCTAAGCCAGACTTTAGTCCCGAGTGGAGCTGGGTTTAATCTGCCCTTTCCCTGTTTTCCCTTTTATCCTCACATTCTCACTTTTCCCAGGAGCTGGGAATCCGTTGGGTTAATTACCTTGTTAATGATCCCTGTTAATTATTGGGATATTCAACCATTCCCGGGATTTCTTCTGAGATTCCCTGCAGGGTTAAAATCCCTGGAAATGGGAAAAAACCCCCCTTGGAAGTGGCACTTCAGGACAGGCTGGGATGTGGTGGTCCCAGAGGACTTTTCCAACCTTAAAAATCCTGGGATTTGGGGATTCCTCCCCCTTCAATCCCAGCTGGAGGTTGAGCACAGCTGGAGAGGCGGAATTATTAAAAACTGGGTTTATAATTTAAAACCAGGTTTGTCATCATTAAAATCACTTTTTGTCATTTAAAATCAGGTTTATCCTGACAAAAACTGGGTTTATAATTAAAAACTGGATTAAAAACCAGGTTTATATCACTAAAACCCAGGATTTAGAATTAAAAACCTGGTTCATCCTTAAAAACCACGTTTATTGTTATAAAATCTTGTTTTGTCATTATAAAAACCAGGGTTTATCATCATTGAAACCAGATTTTATCATTTAAAACCAGGTTTATCCTTAAAAACCACGTTTATTGTTATAACAACCAGATTTTATTGCTTAAAACCAGGTTTATCATTATAAAAAACCCCAGGTTGATAACATTAAAAACCAGGTTTATGTCACTAAAACCTGGAGTTTAGCATTAAAAACCAGGTTTATCTTTATTAAAACCAGGGCTTAACATTAAAAAAAACAGGTCTATCATTATAAAACCCGGGGTTTATCATTATTAAAACCAGATTTTATCATTTAAACCTGGGTTTATCGTGACAAAACCCAGGTGTGATCCTTAAAAATCAGGTTTTTCAAGATAAAAACTGCATTTATCATTAAAAATCAGGTTTACATTATTTTAAAAAATGAGGGAAAACCACGGGAAGGAGGAGGGAAAACCATGGAAAAGAAGAGGGAAAATGAGGAGGCAAAATCATGGAAAAGAGGAGGGAAATCCATGGAAAAGTGGAGGGGAAAAGAGGAGGGAAAACCATGAAAAGAAGGAGGGAAAACCATGGAAAGGAGATGGGAAAACCATGGAAAAGAAAAGGGAAAAGGAGGAGGGAACACCATGGAAAGGAAGAGGGAAATCCATGGAAAAGAGGAGGGAAATCCACGGAAAAAAAGGAGAGAAATCCATGCCTGTGTCTCTCCTGACCTTCCAAGATCTGTATTATCCCAAAAACCAGTCCCTGGTTCATTCCCTGCCCTCCAAGGGAAAAGCAGAGCACGGAGTCACTTCCAGAGGCTCCCTGTCCCTTATCCTGCCTGGCAGAGTTTTCCAAGGGCACTTGGAGCTGGAATTCTCTTGGTTTGAAAAGCTGGGAATCTCAACTCAGCCAAGTTCCAAGTTGGGAATCTCGACTCACTCCCATTCCAAGTTGGGAATTGGGTTTTTGGGATGCATCTGCCAAGGAATGGGAGAGAAAAACCCCGGAGCCGCCGGTCTTTCCCATCACATTGGGTTCTGATTGCTCCAAGGACAGGCCCAGGAACCTCCAGAATGGGAAGGACCCTTAAATCCTGGGAATAAATCAGGAGCCAGAGGTGGTGGGAGTGGCACAGGTTCCGATACTGGATCCATATTTTTAGGCTCCTGGCTCAGCAGAGGGAAAATGGATTTTTTTTCCATTGGGATGGGCAGGGATCACATCCAAGAGCAGAGACAATTCCCACTATCCCAGGTGAATCCAAACCCCAGTGTCCAGCCTGGCCTTGGGCACTGCCAGGGATCCAGGGCAGCCCCAGCTGCTCTGGGAATTCCAGCCCAGCCCCTGCCCACCCTCCCAGCCAGGAATTCCTTGCCAAGATCCCAGCCCAATCTCCCCTTTGCCAGTGGGAGCCATTCCCTGTGTGCTGTCCCTGCAGGCCTTGTCCCCAGTCCCTCTGCAGCTCTCCTGGAGCCCCTTCAGGGACTCTGAGCATTCCCTGGATTTTTCCCTTCTCCAGGGGAACATTCCCAGCATTCCCAGCCTGGAGAGGAGCTCCTTCTCTCCATGGACTCTTCCCAAAATTCCAGCTGGACCCTTCCACACTTGCCAAGGCCGGGCTCTGCCCTGTGCCTGGGCCAGGGTTTGGATAAGATTCCCATGGGACACAGCTCTGCTGGGATGGGTTTTATGGGATGTCAGCCCATCCCACTGCGCACATTGCCAGGATTCTCCCGAGCTTTAACTGGGAGCTGCTGGCCTAAGCCCATCCCAGCCATTCCCATCCCAGACATTCCCTCATCCTGTACTGTTTTTATGGGAATGGTGCATCCCATGTGCAGGGCAGGCATTGCCCAGTTCCCGACACATCCCAGCCGGATGAACGAAGGGAGCGGGAATTTTCCTCCTCGGGACTGTCGAGAGCAGCTGGGCTTCGTTACAGATCCAGCACTGTCTGGTTTGAGTTCACACCTTGGGAATTGGGCCTGGCTCAGCTCTCACCTCATCAGACGGGCTGGGATCGGATTCCTGCCGGCCTGGAAAAAACCTGGGAATTGGAGAAGGGGTTTATGGGGATTCTGTGCTCTGGGAATGGCTTTAAAGAGAAAGAGGGCAGGGATAGATGGGATTTTGGGAAGGAGAAGCTGTGGCTGCCCCTGGATCCATGGAAATGTCCAAGGCCAGGTTGGACATTGGGATTGGATCCACCTGGGATAGTGAGAGGTGTCCCTGAACATGGATGGGATGGGATTTAAGGTCCATTCCCACCCAAACCACTCCAGGATTCTGCTCTGGAGCCAGGCTGGGAAAGCTGGGAGTGTCCCTCTGGAGAAGGGAAAAATCCAGGGAATGCTCAGAGTCCCTGGAGGGGCTCCAGGAGAGCTGCAGAGGGACTGGGGACAAGGCCTGCAGGGACAGCACACAGGGAATGGCTCCCACTGGCAAAGGGGAGATTGGGCTGGGATCTTGGCAAGGAATTCCTGGCTGGGAGGGTGGGCAGGGGCTGGGCTGGAATTCCCAGAGCAGCTGTGGCTGCCCCTGGATCCCTGGCAGTGCCCAAGACTGGGATAGTGGGAATCGTCCCTGGCCGTGGCAGGAGGTGCCGGTGAAGATTTCACCTTCAGGACAATTAATTATCATTAAGGAAGGACATAAGCGAATTAATTAAATTCCATTTGAGGGCATGTCCTACTCCTTTGACTTGCTTCTTTCCCAAATCTTCCTCTCCCACATTTCATCCCAAGCTTTTCCCTGTTTCTCAGCCATGCTTCCCATGCTCCTGATAATCCCAAAACTGGAAAAATTCCCATCAGAGCTCCAAGGAATTGCTCAGAATCCTCAAAAATCCCTAAAAATGCAGGAAAATCCTCAGTGACCACTCCAGGGATAAAATAAATTTTAAAAATGGGATTTTTTTCAATAAAATAAATAAAAAATAGTATTTTTTTTCCAAAACTTCACAGGGGCCATCCCAAAATCCCAGAGATCTCTGGTGCCCAAAATTCCCGGGCTAAGGGAGGTTAAAGTTGTCACAAATCCCATTTGACCTCCTGAATGGAATTAATGAGCCGTAAAACTTCCCGTGGATAATCCAATGAGGTGGATAAAAAGGTCCTGAACTCCTTGGCATGAAGTCAATTCCAAGAGAATTCCCTTTCCCTCTAATCCCTGCTGGCAGAACGGCCCAATCCTGGCTTTTCCTGGAATTTTAGGGCATTCCCAGCTCTTTTGTGGGATTTTTCTGTGGTTTTTTTTGTGAAGTGAAATTCATAAATTAATAATAAAATTCCTTCTATGCTGATCAGGAGGAAAAATTTCAAGAAAAGGGAGAATTTTGTTTTCCTGAATTGATAATTCCTTGATTTTTTTTTATTCCAGCATCCATCAGGAATCCTAAATTTAGACCGAGATTTGTTGGCACTGAGTTTAACCCAAATTTAAGCCAGTTCAAGGCTCAAGACTGGGAAAATCTTGAATTTTATTCCTGATTTGAATTGGTTTGGATCTTATAAAATCCATAAATAAATGGAGCCTTTGATGAACTTCCAGGATTTTTTTCCCATCCCAAATCCAAAGAAATCTTGTAAAAATGGGATTTTTCCTGCTTGGTTTTTTTACTCTGGGGAATTTTACTCTGGGGGTTTAATTCCAGTTTGGAGTTGTTGTAGTTTAAGGCATGATTTACCCAAAAATTGGGAATATCCTGGAAAATTCCCAAATTCCAGCTGTTTTTCCATGCTCCTGGAAAAACCAGGAGAGAGGATTGGCTGTGATCCCTGCAATTAATAGTTATAATTATAATTAATGATAATTATAATTAAGGAATACAGAATTCCTTCAATAGATCCTGAATTTTATTCCTGATTTGAATTGGTTTGGATCTTATAAAATCCATAAATAAATGGAGCCTTTGATGAACTTCCAGGATTTTTTTCCCATCCCAAATCCAAAGAAATCTTGTAAAAATGGGATTTTTCCTGCTTGGTTTTTTTACTCTGGGGAATTTTACTCTGGGGGTTTAATTCCAGTTTGGAGTTGTTGTAGTTTAAGGCATGATTTACCCAAAAATTGGGAATATCCTGGAAAATTCCCAAATTCCAGCTGTTTTTCCATGCTCCTGGAAAAACCGGGAGAGAGGATTGGCTGTGATCCCTGCAATTAATAGTTATAATTATAATTAATGATAATTATAATTAAAGAATATGAATTCCTTCAATAGATCCTAAAATCCATGAAAAATCCCCTTTTGGTCTGGAGATGCCGAATCTTCCTGGCTATTTTTCCAGGGATTGATCCAAAATGAATTGGATCAGCCTTTAATTAACTCCTGCTTAATTAGAATACCCAAATCACCATTAATTAAGAGAGTGGGGAGGCCCTGGTAAAGGTTTTCCAGAAATTCCGTGGCTTTCTCATCTCTGGAATTGTTTTATCCAGGTTGGGATAATGGGAAAGGTGGGAATGAGGGGATGGATCCCAATCCAAATTGGGAATACCGGAGCTGAGGGAATCATGGAGCAGGGAGAGATGGGAGGGTCTGGAATTCAGAGGTGATGTCATTGGGGAGCAAAATTCCATCTGGGAATAATTCTCCGAAGGGGAGGTGGGAATTGAAGCCAAAGGCCGGTGTTGGCATGGGAATAAAGGGATGGAAAGCACCATGGAGAGAAATCCCACAGGAATCTGGGAGTCAATGGGAAATCCTGAAATGGTTCCAGGCAGGAAAAATCTGGGAGAGGTTTGATTTTTAGGGATGAGCTGATCCCAAAGGTTTCTCCCAACGCAAGCCATTCTGGGATTCTGGGAATGACTTGTGCAGTGCATGGTCCTGGAAAAAAGGGTTCTGGGATAATCCCTCTGTATCCCAAATCCCAATTTTTGCTTGGAGAAGGAGCATCAGCATCAATGCTTCCCTAAAATAAGATTTTGGGAAGGAATTCCTGGCTGAGCTGGAATTCCCAGAGGAGCTGTGGCTGCCCCTGGATCCCTAGAAGCCCAAGTCCAGGCTGGATCCACCTGGAATATTGGGAATTGTCCCTGCCCATGGATGGGTTTGGAATTAGATGGGATTTGAGATCCCTTCCAACTCAACCATTCTTTGATTTTCTGCTCCCCGAAAATCAAGGATCACATTCCATCTTTTAGTCCTTCAGAATTCCATGTGCTGAGTCCAGCCCCTTCCCTGAAACTGCTCCTGCTTCCCCTATTTTCTGTTGTCAGCTTTCCCGAAATTCTGGGATTGTTGTCATTGTCCATGGATAAAACCTTGGAGCTTTAGGATTTTGTCCTTCCATGAATCTGGAAGTTCAGGAGCCTCAGGTTGCTCCAGAGGAGGTTTAGGTTGGATGCTGGGAAAAATTCCCTCATGGAAAGGCTCTCCAGGCCGGGCACAGGGGTGGAATTCCCATTCCCATTTCATTCGACCCTATATTCCTGCTCTTCCCTCCTCTCCCTTTTCTTCCCCCCTTTTTTTTCCTTTTCCCTTTCTTCCTTTTTTATTTTTTTTTTCCTTTTTACACTTTCCCCCCTTTCCTCCCTTATTTTCCCTTTTTTTTTCTCCTTTCCCCCCTTTTTTTCTCTCCCTTCCCCCTTTTTTCCTTTCCCCCCTTATTTTCCCTTTCCTCCCCCTTTTCCCCCTTTCCCCTTTTCTCTTTCCCCCCCTTTGCCCCTTTTCTCCCCTTTATTCCATATTTTCTCCCCTTTTCCCTTTTTTCCTTTCCCCCTTTATTTTCCATTAATTTCCCTTCCCCCTCCTTTTTTCTCCCTTTTTCTCCTTTCTTCTCTTTTTTCCCTCTCTTTTCACATATTTTTCCTTATTTTCCATGTTCTTCCTTTTCCCCCTTTTCTCCCCTTTTCCCCCATTTCCCCCCTTTTTTCCTTCTTTTCCCCCTTTTCCCTTTTCCTCTCCCAGCCTTTTTCCCTCAGCATTTTTCCCGGCTGGATAACGAAGGCTCAAAGCTCCTCCAGCATCGTTTGCTCCAATACATCACAGGTGAGCAGGGAAGCGAGAAAACAGGGAATGGGATATCCCGGGATGGATCCTGAACCACCCCTGACCTCTGGTCACGGAATTCCGTGCTCAACAATCCATCATTCCTAACGGATGGCCGGGAATGTCCCCACGGGGGTCCCCAAGGGTTACTCAGGGGTGGCTTCACAATGTGCAAGGATTTGGGATCGTTCCGGGAGCGCTCCGAATCCCAGTCCCGAAGCCGGCTGTGGAGGTGGAAAATGGGAATTTCACCTCTCCCAGCTCCATGGCAGGGTGGGAATGTGGTTTGGGATGAGCTTTTCCCTCCGGGAGATGGGATTAGGCAGGTTCCCAGCATGGTCCCAATTTAATTTAATTCCGTGTCCTGGCGAGGAATTCCTTCAGGAATTCCTGAAGTTCAAGGAGCACTGGCCCAGAAGTTGTTCCCGCGGAAAAGATGGATTTGGGAAAGCCATGGGAGAGGAGGTCATTAGGGGGTGACCTGTCACCTCCGATCCGTCACCGACATTCCCAACCAGGAGAAAACCACAGGAATATTCTCCTTTGCCGGTGGAAGGAGATTATTCGGTTTATTCCGTTTATTCTGTGATTGTTGTTTATTTACTAGCAACGATTTCAGTGGAAAATGTGGGAATTCCTGATGAACAGCTGGCAAGTCCCTCTTTCCCCATCTCCAAGAGCATTCCCATTTTTCCTAACAAAGGGAATATCTGCCTTTGCCAATGTAGCACATCCCAGGATTGTGTGGAGGCTGCATCTCCTGGCATGTCCGGAGCGCATCCACACCATTCCCACTTTTCCTCAGGCTCTTCCAATGAGGAACACAGACATTTTCCAAGGAAACCCAGCCATTTTCCAAGGAAATCCAGGCATTTCCCAAGGAAACACAGCTGTTTTCCAAGGGAAAATCCCCATCCACACGGATATTCCCTGAGGGAAGTTCTTGTTCCGTGGTGTGATCCTTGGCCTTTTTCCCACTTTTCCAACTGCAGGGATTCCTTTAGCAGGAATATTCCTTCTCTCCAAGTGCTTCATCCCAAAGTCTTTGGAATTATTTCTCCCATTCCCATTTCTTCCACTCCTTTTTTTCTTTTCCAATTCCAACAGATATTCCAGCATTTCCAAGGCCACCACTAAACTCTGTCCCTAATCCCAGTTTAAACTGTTCCCAAATTTTTCAGGTATTTCCTGGAATTAGAACCAAATCTATTTCCAAAGATTTTTCCTACACCATAAAAAAAAACTACATTTCTTGACTCCTCCCTAAATCCCTGAAAATGGGAATGTCCGGGAAATGCGGTCTGGGAATTTTTTCTTCACTTGAGGAAAATTCCAAGGAAGAGATGCTGCAAAAATGTGGGATGAAGCCTGGAAAATGATAAATATTGGGAATTAGAAAAAAAAAATTGAAAAGACAAGGAGCTCAAGACTTCCCAGATTTTGTGTCAGCCGAAGGCTGGAGGAGAATTCCAGAGGGCTGGAGGTGGCTGTGCTTCCCTAAATTCTGTTAAATCCCATGATTGCTCTGGAAAATGGGGTCTGACTGGATCCTCCTGGAAGTTTGGGAAGCACTGATACCATGGAATTTGTCAGGCTGGAGTTGGAGCAGATAAATTCATCTGGATGGGGAGTGATGTCAGCTCTGGAGATTCCGTTTCCCTTCTGGAATTTCCCTCTTGGAAAAAAAAAAACCCCTTGGATCCTGCTTTTCATGTGGGTTTGAGTGGAGAGTGCAGCATCCCAAGGATTTCTGTCATTCCATCCTTTTCCTGGATGCTGGAGCAATTCCAGGCAGCTTTTGGGACAACATCCATCCCACTGGGCCTCTCCGAGGTCCTCCAAAGAAAAGCAGGAATTTTGGGGAGACTCGGAGAACTGTCTTCCCACCCTGGCTCCTCCTCATCCATAGATGGAGGCAAAGCCTTTGGAAAGGGATTTAGGAGCTCCCTGGATCCTGGGATTTTCTCTCTGCCTTTTTATGGATCAACTCCCTAAAGCCCAACAGATCCCTTGTATCCCCATGGGATATTTCCTTGGAATCTCCATGGAATTTCCCTGTTGGGAAGCACTTGGGAATGTCTTTGGCACAGGCAGCTTGAAGGGAAATTGGGAATTTTTCCCCATCATTCTCCTCATTCCCAAATTTTCAGCCTTTTGTTCCAGCTCTGTCTATAAGGAGCATCCAACTTCTGGGACAATGGGATATCTATCCAAGGATTCTTGGAGTCACCACCAGAGGAAGAACCTCCAGTAGAGCCCAGTATAAACCAGAAAAAATCAGTAAAAATCAGTACAAACCAGCAAAAATCAGTAAAAGCCAGTAAAAGCCAGTAAAAACCAGTATGAACCAGTACAAAAGGATTTCTTTGCTCCCTCGTAAGGGAATTTTCGGGGTTATTTTTAAACAAATTGGGAATTTTTCCCCATCATTCTCTTCATTCCCAAATTTTCAGCCTTTTGTTCCAGCTCTGTCTATAAGGAGCATCCAACTTCTGGGACAATGGGATATCTATCCAAGGATTCTTGGAGTCACCACCAGAGGAAGAACCTCCAGTAGAGCCCAGTATAAACCAGAAAAAATCAGTAAAAATCAGTACAAACCAGCAAAAATCAGTAAAAGCCAGTAAAAGCCAGTAAAAACCAGTATGAACCAGTACAAAAGGATTTCTTTGCTCCCTCGTAAGGGAATTTTCAG
The DNA here is from genome assembly GCF_017590135.1 of Pyrgilauda ruficollis. Classification (NCBI taxonomy): domain Eukaryota; kingdom Metazoa; phylum Chordata; class Aves; order Passeriformes; family Passeridae; genus Pyrgilauda; species Pyrgilauda ruficollis. The sequence goes on along the minus strand of NW_024517096.1, from coordinate 684,794 downwards.
GGTTATTTTTAAACCTTTTTTTTTTTTTTGGCACCAGGTGCTGTCAATGCCACAGGGACCAGGACTCTGAGTCCGGAATGAATCCTATGGAATCGGGAGGGATTTTGGGAACCGAGCCGTGTCGCAACAAGAAAAAACTTCCTGGGATGCACCGGAATTGTTCAGCTGGGAGAAGAAAAACTTTGGAGTGACCAAACTGGGGGAAATCCAATTTTTCCTACACCATAAGGAGAGCTGGAATTTGGGACAAGGCCTGCAGGGACAGGACACAGGGAATGGCTCCCACTGGCAAAGGGGAGATTGGGCTGGGATCTTGGCAAGGAATTCCTGGCTGGGAGGGTGGGCAGGGGCTGGGCTGGAATTCCCAGAGCAGCTGTGGCTGCCCCTGGATCCCTGGCAGTGCCCAAGGCCAGGCTGGATCCACCTGGGACAGTGGGAGGTGTCTCTACCCAAGGATGGGGTGGGAATGGGATTTAAGGTCATTCCCAACCCAACCATTCCTGGATTCTGCGGCTCAATGATTTTCTAGGATGAGGGAAAAAAAGGGAAAATATTTTTGAGGAGGTTTGGTGGCTTTTTGATCCCAAATCAGCTCTTCCAGGGAAGAGGGAGCCTCATCCCTGTTGGGATCCAAAGGGAAAGTGTTGGATCATGGACCAAGATCTGCTCCATGGGACACAGGGAATGGTCAGGAACTGATCCCAGGAAGTCCCACCTGGACAGGAGGAGGAAATCCTTGGAACAGATCCTGGAGAAGAGCTGGGAGTCGACACAACCTTGGGATGGCTCCACCGGAGCAGGGATTGGGACAGAGGAGCCTTTCCATAAATCCCATAAATTCCACTTAAGAATTTTTTACATCCCACAGAAGTTGCTGGTGGACCCTTGGGAGCACCTGGATCACAAGCTGAAAATCCTGGATTTTATATTCACAAACTGCAGCAACAGCAGGAACAAATTTTCATGGAATTTGTTGGAAAAAAGCTGATTTTCCCAAGCCAGCACCATTTTCCAAGGTCCTTTCAGTCCATAGGAATTTGTCACTTCCCACATTTCCTGACCCCATGGTGGATATTAAGAAGTTTTCCTTGTGAGTCAAGTGGAGGGAAGGAATTCCTTTGGATCAAGAAAACAGAGATGAATTTAAATGGAAACACCCGGATGTGGCCAGGACAAATGTCCTTAATAAATTCAACGCTCCCGACATTCCAAAGAGATTCCCTGACAAGGTCAGGCTGCCATGAAAGCTGGAAAAGAAGGATTTTATGGATGAAATTCCTCCACTGCCGTGATTCCCTTCGGAATCTTTCCGGATGCTGGAGGGAGATGGAGAAGGAGAGAACATCAGGAATGATCCAGGTGGGATAAGGGGAATTCCACCAGGAATGAGTCCATAGGGATGACGGATTCCTTCCCAAAGTTCCAGAGAATGGCAAAGAATTCCTGGGAAAGAGGAGGCTGTTCCCAGGACCTGCCTGGATTCTGGGATAGTGGAAGGGCAGGAATTCTGTGGGAATATAAGATCCAAGGAATGTGGGGGCTGGAAGGGATTTCCTCATGCTTTTCCCTTTAGATACGAGTTCAGGGACAGCTCAGGAATTCCTGACAGGTTTCCACCTGGCATATCCATAAAATCCTGGGAAAATCCAGGATTTTGAAGAGCATCCCTATCCCTAAATCCTTCAAGTTTCTTTTTGTCTCTCAAACCTAATCCTGCTTTTCTGGAATTAAAAGCAGAAATTCTTCATCCACCTGGAGCCCAAAGGGACAAAAGGTGGTTTCTCCCTTTGGAGATGAATTCCATGGGTTTGAATCCCATTATCCCAGCTTTGAATCCCATTTTCCTGGCTTTCCTCAGCTCTCCAAGCTCTGGAATAAACAGCTCCAGTCTGAACCTTAATTCCATTTGAGCTTCCTCCTAAATCAAATTCTGTGGAATCACAATATATGGAGATACCTGTAAGAGATTATTTGAGTTCACGGAATCACGGAATTATGGAATGGTTTAGGTGGGAAGGGATTTTAAGGATCATCTCATTCCCACCCCATCCACGGGCAGGGACAACTCCCACTGTCCCAGGTGGATCCAGCCTGGCCTTGGGCACTGCCAGGGATGCAGGGGCAGCCACAGCAAATCTGGGAATTCCAGCCCAGCCCCTGCCCACCCTCCCAGCCAGGAATTCCTTGCCAAGATCCCAGCCCAATCTGCCCTTTGCCAGTGGGAGCCATTCCCTGTGTGCTGTCCCTGCAGGCCTTGTCCCCAGTCCCTCTGCAGCTCTCCTGGAGCCCCTGCAGGGACTCTGAGCATTCCCTGAATTTTTCCCTTCTCCAGGGGAACATTCCCAGCTCTCCAAGAGCAGAGATGCTCCAGAATCCTGGAATTGTTTGGATGGAAAAGGACCTTATATCCCATCCCATTCCCATCCCATTCATGTTCAGGGACACCTCCCATTATTCCAGAGTGCTCCAAGCTCCAGTGTCCAACCTGGCCTTGGACACTTCCAGGGATTTTAGCCCTGCCCAGGCCCCCTTTGATGGGAATAAACCCCAGCCCATCCAACTTGGAGTTAATTCCAACCCTTCCATCCTTCCCAATCCATCCCAGCTCTGTTTTTTATTTATTTATCCCTCAAGGGCCTCCTTGAAGCTTTCCCAACCATCCCAAGGAGGGTTAAATCCCAGGATGAAAGAAGGAAAATAAACCTTGGGAATGTTTAATCACTGAGGGCAACCCAGGGATGAGCGTAAATGATTCCTGATCGGGAAAACTTCACCTCTTCCCGAAAAAATTCCATCACTCCTTTCGCCATATGAGGGCACAATCTCCTTATTTTTAGGATTCCAAGCGGATTCCACAATGGATATTGTTTGAAGTGCTTTTCCCCGTGGGAATTCACAGAGTGGGATGTGAGGAAACAGAGCAGGATCCAGGGAAAAAAGGATCCCTAAAGCTGGGTGGATATTCCCGTTATTTAAGGAAAAGCACATTCTCATTGGATTGCTGGGAATGTTGGGAATAACGAGGAAATAACCATTCCCTCCAAGCCTTGCTTCTGGAGCAGGTAAAACTCGGGATTTGAATGCATTTTCAAGGAAAACTGTTGGCACAGGTGGTTGGTTTGTTCCCTTTGGATCCTGGAGCTGCTCCTCAGGTTCCTGAGGATGGAATTCGTGGACTATCACTAAAACTTCCAGTTTAAGGTCATTCCATAGCTCCTCACTCAGAGGAATTCCAGGGATAAGCAGATGTGTCCAGGCCCTTTTTCCATCCCTCTGGAATCTCCCACTCATTCCTTTGCAATCATTCCTTAATCCTCTCCTGGTGGATTTCTGTTTTCCCTAAAGATTTCCCAGTTCTCCGTTTCTCCCCTACAGGAGTCCCTCACTCCTGATATTCCCAACATCTGGCCCAGGGTTCTTTTCCATGCCTTATCTCCTTTGGGAAGAGCAGCACTTCCCACCATCCCTTCCCCCCTCATTCCCATTCATCCCACTCTCCACATGGAATTTTAACCCCGTTTGGGAAGCGGCTTTGGGCAAAGACACGGCATTAAATAAAACCACCCCGCTTCATCACAAAAAATCCCCAGGAATGGTGTAGGTGCTGTTTTTCCACCATGGATTTGGAAGGGGACAGAGGGAAGAAGCAGAAATGGGGATAATTTATAGGATTGGGAATTTGCTGCTGGAAATGGGAGATATCTGTGGGGATCATCCCTGTCCCTGACAATTCCCATTCCCAAAAATGACCTTTTAATTCCACCCCTCTTCCCTGTTTTTTTTTTTTTTTTTCTTAAATCCATCAAAGAGGAATCAGGGAGTAAAAACTTCAGGAATAAATCAGGGGAAAAAAAAAATCCTTCCCAGATTTTCCACTGTGCCTGCAGAGCGAGGTCCAATTTTCTTTTCCTTTTATTCTTTGGGAACAGAATTAAATCAGAATCCATCACTTTTTTTAGGATTGTTGCTCATCCTCTTTCTCCAGGATGGTTTTTCATCTCCAGGAGCTCCTCCTGCATCTCTTTTGGAAAAGTTGGAATTCTGGCTGCTTTTTGGTGGCACTGGGACGGTTGCACATGGAAAAGGTCAGGAGGGACGGGAGCAGTGAGTCAGGCAGGGAGGGAAAGGAAACCGGAGCCTTTCCAACTGAAATCTCACCACGGATTCAGCATGATTCCAAAGGTAAAATCAGTCCCAGGCGTTTTGTGTTGTTGTTGACATTCCCAATCCCAGAGGGATTTAAGGCTGCAGGGAAGGCTCACGTTTGAGTCAAAGTGACCCAAGTGCCCTGAAAAATGATGGAAGTGGGAATCTTTTTGGGATGAGTCAGCAGCCACGGCTTCCAGAAGCCATGTGGTGAACCCGAAATATTCCACGGGAACAGGCCGGCTTTTTAAGGAATGCATTCATTCCAGAGAGGCTGGATCCAGGGCTAAATTTAAGCTCCAAGCCCTCCCTGGATCGGGAATGGCCATTCTTAGGCTGTGGTGGGAGTTGGGAATTGCCATCCTGCCTGGAGTTGAATATTCCAGCCCTGCCCAAGGAGCTTCTATGAAGGATTTTCCGGCATTCCCAATGTTCAGGTGCTTCCTGATCCCGTCTCCCATACTCACAGAATCATGGAATGTGGTGGGATGGACCTTAAAGCTCATCCCATTCCATGTTCAGGGACACCTCCCACTGTCCCAGGTGGATCCAAGCCCCAGTGTCCAGCCTGGCCTTGGGCACTGCCAGGGATCCAGGGCAGCCACAGCTGCTCTGGGAATTCCAGCCCAGCCCCTGCCCACCCTCCCAGCCAGGAATTCCTTGCCAAGATCCCAGCCCAATCTCCCCTTTGCCAGTGGGAGCCATTCCCTGTGTGCTGTCCCTGCAGGCCTTGTCCCCAGTCCCTCTGCAGCTCTCCTGGAGCCCCTTCAGGGACTCTGAGGATTCCCTGGATTTTTCCCTTCTCCAGGTGAACATTCCCAGCTCTCCAGCCTGGCTCCAGAGCAGAGGGGCTCCAGAATCCTGGAATGATTTTGTTTGGAAGGGACTTTAAATCCCATCCCATTCCTATCCCATCCATGCTCAGGGACACCTCCCACTATCCCAGGCGGCTCATCTCCATCCATGCCCTTCCCCAATCCCAGTTTTCTGCTCCATGACCAGGTATGTCCATGGAAAAGGGATTGTTCCATTCCAGAGGGTTCCTGGGGCCTTGGATGGGTTTGTTCCCACTGAGCTTCACCCAGAATCCCAAAAGCTTCGAGCAGCCTCGGATCCCTTTCCGGTGTAGAACTGAGGAACAAGGAATGTTCTTCCCTCATGGAGAATGTGGATTTTCCTGGAAAGTCCACTCTGACCTGGAATGGAATTCCCAGGGAAGTGAATGGCATCTACGTTCCCCTATTCCCATAAAAGCTCTGGGACGTTCCATCCCTGGCAGTGCCCAAGGCCAGGTTGGACACTGGGGCTTGGATCAACCTGGGATGGTGGGAGGTATCCCTGGAGTTGGATCCAGGTGGGATTTAAGGACTCTTCCAACCCAACCTATTCTCTGATCCTGACTCCCACTGATCTTTCATGGTCTTTCCAGTAGGGAAATAGTTTTCCTTGGCTTTTTCTCCCATCCTACAGTATTTTGGGTATTCCACGACATCCCAAATGGAGTTCCATATCCAGCCTCAGGGATCTGAACCTTATCCTCAACTTCTCAAGGCAATGGAAGCAGCACCTTGGAGTTAGGGCTGGGAATGCTGGAGTGCTCCTTTCCTTTTCCATTTCCAAGGAAAACATAGGTGTTCATGGTGTGATGTCCAGTTCCGATCCTTGGATTAGGCTCAGGCACAGAAAATTAAGGAAAATCCGGCATTTTTATTCCTGGTTAAGATCCAGGCACTGGTTTCTCCTGGACACAAGGAAAGGGATAAGGAATTTGCCATACCCAAATCCCAGTGTCTTCCCAGTCTTGGATCAGCTCCTTATTCTGCTTGGCAGGTTCTGGAATTTGACTGGAGTGACGCTGCTCCCAATTCCAGGATTATTTCTGTTCTCAGCATGACAAAGAATTCCATATGTGGCCTTCAGAACCCACGGAGTTCAGGGATCCACAGAAACTGCCAGGATCCATCTGGAGGCAGAGATGTGACCCTCGGGAACAGGATGAGACCAGGAATGGTGGCCAAGGCGCCTCCCAACTCTTCCCTTTCCACAGGATCTTGGGAAACAACATCTGGCACTTCCATAATTTTATTCCTTAAATATTTTGCCTTATTTTTCCCACTTTAATTCCAGATAGATCCCTTTTCCTCCAGCTGGAATTGGGAATGGGAAATGGAGACAACTTATTCCACTTTTCTTGGCTTGGCTTTGCCATTAATTAGGGCTAAAGTGCTTAATTATTATTTAATTAATAATTTATAATTAATCACGAAAGAGGCAACAACAATCCAGATAAAATTCCAAGCCAGGAAAGTGAGGAGGGAGAGACTTCAGGAAAAGAAGAGTCCAGAAATCTTCAGGAATAGCTGGAAAAATGAGGGAGAAATCAAGGAATAAGGTCCTGGCAGATGTGGGGGTGGGAAATAGGGAAAATCCAAAGGGAAGGGTTTTAGTAGGAAAAGCATCTGGATAAAATTAGAGTGGAAAAGTGCTCAAGAGAGGGAAAGAGAGGAACAAAAATTTTATGGGATTCACCAACAAATCCTGCTCTGTTTTTTAGGAAAAAAAAAACCAACCAAATCCAGGGGTTATTTTTATCCTACTTCCCCAAATGAAAGGAGCGAAATTCCAAAAAAAACCCGGAGAAAAAGAAGTAGAGAAAGTCTTTCTTTTCTCCTCAACTCCTGTGGAAAAATCCCTCCTGATCCCCACTTTATGAAGCCATAAAAAAACTTGGAAATCACTCCTGGCAGATGCCGGCAGGGCTGGTGCTGGAGGCTCAGATTATTTGGGATGAGAGGGTTTGGAAAAGTGCTCGGCTTTGGAATTGTTCTTAAAGGTCAGCGAGGTGGAGGAGGGAAAAACGCAGAGCCAGGAGCTTTTCCCACTGGATGGAGCCAGGGAGCTCCTGGTGACATCTTGGAATGACGTCTCCTATGGAACAGAGAATTCCAGGATGTGTTTTTTTTGGGAATAGTCAAACCAAGAGTTTCCCTTTCATCCGAGGTGCCAAAATCCATAAAATTGCTCCATTCAGTCAGAATTCCAGGCCAAATTCCCTCTGGCTTCTCCTTAAATCCAAGCCTAAGAGGGAGAGCCCAACCTCATTTTTCCCGCTCCAAGAGCTTTTGGTTTTCCCTTGGAAAGAGAAAATTCCTGATTTTGGTGCCTCACAGCAATTCCAAGGTGGAATTCCATTGTTTATTCCACACCTCTGATGGATCCCGCGGTGCTCCTCCCTAAAAATTCCTTTGGAAAAGAGGAGGAATCAAACTAGAGCCAGGAAGTCACACCTGGGTAGAAACACTTCAGCTCTGGGATAGAAATTCCCAAATTCCAGCTATTCCCAACGTTCCCTGAGGAGCCAATCCAGGGAAAGATGAGGTGGAACTCAGGGAGTGGTAAAAGATGGGATCACTACCCAAAATTTCAAGGGAAGTGTCCAAAATGGGTAAATCCATGACATTCCAGCCTTTTTCCGTGCTTGGAGCTGCAGGTTTGCTTCCCCAAGGCATCAGGAATTGGGAAACTCCTATTTTTAGGGAAAAGGAGTGGGAAAAGGAGCTGGAATTCCTGGAATTGCGACATAGGGAACTGACCTGAGTCCAAGCAATTCCAGAATTCCTGGTGGTGTCCTAGATCCAAGGCAAGAAGCAGAGGTGCCTGCCCATGGGCATTATTGAGGGATTGCCCATTTTTTATCCTTTTCTGTCCTTTTTTCCCTCTCATTTTTCGCTCATTTTTTGTCCTTTTTTGCCTTTTTGTTCTCTCCTTTCTTTCTCCCTTTTCCCCCCCTTTCCCTGCCTCTTTTTCCTCATTTTTCATTTTAAATTAAGTTCCCCCAATCCTAACAGCTCAGGACATTGTGTTCCCTGTTTTCCAAAATTCCACCTGTTATTCCCACAGAAATCCAGCTGTCCTTGCCTAATCCAGAGGTTTTAGGAAGATTTTTTTTTTGATAAATCCATGGATCGGGTTTGTTGCCATCCTGATGGATTTTGTCATGGACGCTGGGAATTGTTTTCTGAATGACTCTTCCCTGCTGAAGCCACTCTGTGCCCTTTTTCCATGGATTCCTGAGCCTTTGGGCACCTCTTGGTGGAGAATCCCATCCCTACGTGGCCTTGGGCATTTCCAGGGATGCAGGGGCAGCCACAGCTGCTCTGGGAATTCCAGCCCAGCCCCTGCCCACCCTCCCAGCCAGGAATTCCTTGCCAAGATCCCAGCCCAATCTGCCCTTTGCCAGTGGGAGCCATTCCCTGTGTGCTGTCCCTGCAGGCCTTGTCCCCAGTCCCTCTGCAGCTCTCCTGGAGCCCCTTCAGGGACTCTGAGCATTCCCTGGATTTTTCCCTTCTCCAGGTTAACATTCCCAGCTCTCCCAGCCTGGCTCCAGCCCTGGGAGCAGCTCTGGGGCTTCCTCTGGATTCTCTCCAACACCTCCGTATCCCTCCTCTATTCCCCCATCTCCACTCATGACCTCCATAAAGAACGAGGAATTCCGAAGTGGGATTCACAGGTGCCACTGGCCGGGAATCTCCTCCAAAACAAACCCCGCCATCAGGAGAACCAGGCTGGAAAACCGTGCCGCAATTCCAAGGGCAAGATCCCAAATTCCAGGGGCTGGAGTGAGGTTAAGGAGCCTAAAAAAAGCCTGGAGGGAGGCCAGGAAGAGCCGGAGGGGAAGGATCTGGGATGGTTTGGGATGAGTCACATTGGGAATGAGTCAGCAGCGTCCTGCTGCTGCTCTGTCCCGGGATTTATAAACAAGTTCCTGCTCCCAAAGACAGGGAGAGAATTTTTCTGCTCTGGAGTTGGGACAGGGATTGGTTGACATCTTATGGATTGGGGGTTCCGTGTCCTTTCACCGCCCAAAAAAGGGAAGAGAAATCCCACAGAATAATTTGGATAATAAAACACGGCCCATGATGAGCCAGGGGTGGTTTAATCCAGAAAGAAAAAAAAATGAAATGGGAATTTTGGGATTTGTGACTTTGCTGACCTTTTATCCCAGTTTTTGTACCATTTGTGATGTTGGAATTCATTCTGGTCCATAAAAAAACATGGAGATTCCATGCTGTGACATCACTCTAGCATTCCTACATCCCAGATCCTTGGAATTTCTGCATCTCAACTTCCTTCCTTCTGTAGGAATTGGAAAAATATCCCTGGAAAAGTCTCAGAGATGTCACCTGGAATCCTCACTGCAGGATCATCCCGTGTCCAAGGCCTCCCAAGGGTTTGGATAATCTATTTTTAGAATTTTGGAATTCCATCCCTGAGTTTGTGGCTCTTTTTCTACCTTTCCACAAGATCTGTCCAGTTTTCTGTGTGGAATCCACAAAATCCTTAAAATGCCTTAACAACTTGGGAATTTTACCCCTTGATTTCATAGGAAAGAATTATTTTGTTGTTTTTCTGGAATTGCCTGTTGCTCCTGTTGTTCCGCAGAGTTTTTCCATTGGCAGCCTCCAAATTATTCTCTGGGAAAGGCGAAAGCTTAGAATTTTGGGATAATGAAGGTTGGAAAGATCTCCAAATCCATCAAATCCAACCTCTGAGCAAACACCACACTGTCCACAAATCCATATCCTGAAATATCCACTTGGACACTTCCAAGGATGGTGATTCCAGTTTTTTTCCAGAGCTTGACCGGTCTTTGAGTGAAGGAAATTTTCCTGGAGGAATTCTTCCTAGGAAATGGTAGGTGGACACTGAGCCACTTCCAATAGGATCAGGAGAAGAGCCAAGGGCCCTGCAGGAAATCTGGGAAAATGGGACTAAAAATCCATGTTCTCGCTTCCCAACCTTATTCCCGAGTTCCGTTTCTGCTCCCCTTTGGACATGAAATCCAGCAGGACACAAAATCCAGTCAAAGGTTGGATTCGATGCACGTGGAGATCTTTTCCAGAATTCATTAACCCAAAATTCCAAGCTTTGGCTTTTCCAGAGAGTAATTTGGAGGCTGCCAATGGAAAAACTCTCCGGAACAATGGGAGCAACAGGCAATTCCAGACAAACAACAAAATAATTCCTTCCAATGAAATCAAGGGGTAAAATTCCCAAGTTGTTAAGGCATTTTAAGGATTTTGTGGATTCCACACAGAAAACTGAACAAATCTTGTGGAAAGGTAGAAAAAAAGCCACGAATTCAGGGATGGAATTCCAAAATTCTAAAAATAGATTATCCAAACCCTTGGGAGGCCTCGGACACAGGGATGATCCTGCAGTAAGAATTCCAGGTGACCTCTCCAAAATTTTTCCAGGGATATCTTCCTCCAATTCCTACAGCAGGAAGGAAGCTGAGGAGATGAGCTGAGTCACCCCTTGGAGAGGCCAGGACGGATGGAATTTATCCCATGGAGCTGGAATTAAACCTGGGAATAACCCCAAAAACCTCTGTGGGCTTCCAATGCTCCCAAAATCCAAGCTCTGGCTCGGAGAGCGAATTCCTCCGGAGCAGCTGTTGCATGCTGGGAGGAAAAGCAGGAAAACAAAGGGATCTACAAGGGTAAACAGGGATTGTTGTTCCATGGATTGGAGGATTTTTGTGGAGACGGCGTTGGATTTCCTGCTTCCCGCTCCCAAATATACACTCCAGGATCCTGGAGCTGCAGCTGCCTCCGAGCCTGAGAGGACAAGAATTGGGAATATGTAAAATATGGAATAATTCCCTTCCTTCCCTCTCCCAACTCCCAACTCCCAGGGAGAGGACAGGACCCAGGGAAAGAACAAATCCCAGGGAATGGGAATTCCTGGTGGGAAGAATTCCAGGCAGGGAGAGGAAGGAGTTTGTTCCCAGTGAGATTCCAGGAGACCTGTGCTGGGTTGAGTTGGGGATGGGAGAGACTGGGAGGTGTTAAATAGGGCAGGGGATTCCCAATGGGATTGGAATTCCTGCCTGGATGCTGCACCAGGTGCCTGGGATCCCTTGTTTTGAGATATCCTGAAAGCAGAAGGAGCTGCTGGGAAAATCCAGAGGAGATGCCAGAGCTGCTCCGGAGGATTCTGGAGCCAGGCTGGGAGAGCTGGGAATGTTAACCTGGAGAAGGGAAAAATCCAGGGAATGCTCAGAGTCCCTGAAGGGGCTCCAGGAGAGCTGCAGAGGGACTGGGGACAAGGCCTGCAGGGACAGCACACAGGGAATGGCTCCCACTGGCAAAGGGCAGATTGGGCTGGGATCTTGGCAAGGAATTCCTGGCTGGGAGGGTGGGCAGGGGCTGGGCTGGAATTCCCAGAGCAGCTCTGGCTGCCCCTGGATCCCTGGAATGGGGCTATTTCTGTATCCCAATGGGGGCTGGGATAACCTGATAGGATCCAGAGATCCCTGGTGCTGGGCTGTTGCTCCTGCCCTAGGATTCTCCTGCTTTGTGGGAATTTTCTGGGCTGGAATTCCGCCTTTTTCATTCTACCGGGATTTGCCTCCCTCATCCTCAATCCTGACTTTCCCCCACTCCCAAATCCTCCTTTCCATCCTGATTCCCACCCCTTCTCCCCATCCCGCTTTGAGCCGAGCGTGTTTTCCTTCAGGAATCCGCAGCCTAATCCAGAATAAACAAAACATTCCCACAAAACCTCCAACTCCATGAACTCCTGCCCCGGCCTTGACCGCGCTCCCTCCTCCCTCTCTTCCCAACCCCCATCCTAATCCTACTTTCCACCGGCTCACTGAGGTTTCCAGGAAATTTTTTCTCCCTGACGAAGGATCTTGCAAAAACTCCGTAATTTTTGGGCAGCCGCCGGAGCTGGGATTGGATGGATCAGCCTGGATTTGGGAACGGTGGGGTTGGAGCTGGATTTGCACGTGCTGGATGTGGAGAAAATCCCTGGAGGAAAAGCAGGAGATCCTCGTTCCTATGGATTTTAGTGGTTGGAGCTCTGTTGCTGGGAAGAGTTGGGTTGGGATTGGGAGAATGGGAAGCAAATTGGGATGAGGCTGTTGGAACAAATCCCAGGATTCCAGTGGCTCCCAGGTCCCTATTCCAGCATTCCCAAGGAATTGCTGTGATGTTCCCTGTCTGGTTTTTTTGGATAAGGACCCCCACAGCCCTTCCCAAATTCAATCCCAAAAATGTTGGGACTGAGGATGGAGAGGGGGATGTTCCCTTTCCCACTGGGATTGTCATTCCTGAGTGTCTTAGCTGAGAAATGACCCAGGAGAATTTGGAAAGTGCTCTTCCAGCTGAATCCAGGGAAAAATTGGGTGGTGAGGATGAAGAGAATCCTCTGCATCCCAAAGGTGTGTCCTGGGAATCATGGAATGGTTTGGGTGGGAAGGGACCTTGGAATTCATCCCATTCCATCCCTCACCTCCCACTGTCCCAGGTGGATCCAAGCCCCAATGTCCAGCCTGGCCTTGGGCACTGCCAGGGATCCAGGGGCAGCCAGAGCTGCTCTGGGAATTCCAGCCCAGCCCCTGCCCACCCTCCCAGCCAGGAATTCCTTGCCAAGATCCCAGCCCAATCTGCCCTTTGCCAGTGGGAGCCATTCCCTGTGTGCTGTCCCTGCAGGCCTTGTCCCCAGTCCCTCTGCAGCTCTCCTGGAGCCCCTCCAGGCCCTGCCAGGGGCTCTGAGCTCTGCCTGGAGCCTTCCCTGGAACATTCCCAGCTCTCCACCCTGGCTCCAGAGGGGCTCCAAAATCCTGGAGCATTTTCCATCAACTCCACCGTAACCTATGAATGAAGTGGGAACAGATCCTCTTTCCTGGAGGGATATATTTCCCTGGAATTCCAGCCTGATCCACAGAAATTCCCAGGTTCTGGAATCTCTTTGAAGATGGTGTTTGGATAATTTATCCTTTTCCCTTCTTCCCTCCCTCCTTCCTGCTTTTCCTACCTCCCATTCTTCACGTCTCTCTGCACGGAAATGTTTCACTTCTAGGACTTCCAGGATAATTTTTTTTTCTCATTTTCCCTTGGTGCCGTTCCCGACTGTTCCCACTGGAATTTCTCCACCACAACCATTGGGAGGGTTGGGAGAGGCTCCAGGGTAATTTTTCCAGTTTTCCCATGGGAGTTGTGTCACAGGGAATGTGGGATGTGGGAAGAGGGGTGGGAGTGGCTCATCCCAGCTGGGATTACAATGGGTGGGATGGAATAATTCCAAAATTCCCTTAAAATCAGCATCATCCATGACCTCAGAGCCTCCATTCCTTGGGAATTATTGATGTCTTTATCCATGAGTTCAGCAGGAAAAACAGGTTGTTCTTTCCCAAATTCCCTTTTAGGCCTCATTTTCCCTTTTAGGAAAGGAAAGTTTCCACAGGGAATTCCAACACCTCATAAAACAATTCCCCAAATCCCAGAGTTTTTCTCCCTGGGAATTTGTTGGATAACTGCCTGCCATGGGATTTCTCCAATCCCAAATCCCGGGAACCAATAAATGATCCATCCCTAATTAAAATCCATAAATAAATGGTTGCAAGGGAAATTTCCCACCTTCAAATCCATAAATCCATTAAAGAACAAGGAAAAATGCAGCTGGGTTTTCAGGGAAAACAAATCCTGTTCGGCTCCTCATTTTTGTGTGTCACAAATCCCATTTTCTAAGGAGTAAAAATTTCCAGGGAATGTTTGAGTGTCACCCTCATTCCAGGGACATGGAATTCCAGCAGGGTGGATGACACTTTTTTCCTGCTGTGTTTGCTCCCAGCTGATCCTGCTCCTGTAATTCCCAAATCCCAAATCTCAGTTCCCAAATCCCAATTCCCAAATCCTTCCAGGTTATTTTTCTGAGCTGTTTCAGGTCCTCTTTCTCCAGCAGTTTTGGGTTTTTTCCCCCAAGATTTTGGGCCTTCCTTTCTCATTCTTTTTTTTCCTCCCTGCATCCCTATTCTGCTTATCCCAGAATTTCCTCTCTGGGATTTCTTCCTCCTTTTTATTGGGATCCATAATGAAGGGGTTTAACTGGAATTGAGGAAAAATATAGGGAATAAATTCTTCCCTGGGGTGGTGAGGGGCTGGGCTGGAATCCCAGAGAAGTTGTGGCTGCTCTTGGATATCTGGAAGTGTCCAAGGCTGGGTTGGATAAACGTGGGATAGTGGGAGGGAATTGCAACTGGATCCTTTCCCACAAAACCAGTTTGGAATTCTGGGATTCCATAAGTACAGAGGGACTGAGGGGACAAAGGACTGAAATTTGGGATAAATCCATTAAATTACATTTTCCCACAGGGAATATGATACTGGAATAAATATGGATGGAGAAGAGCTTTGGAATTTCTTGATGGAAAAGGAAACAATGTTCCCTATAAAAGACAGGATTCGGGAATGTTGTCTGGAAATCTCAGCCCCTCTATTTCCTTCAGATACTGGAAAGAGAATTCCCTGAAATCTTAAAGAGCTCCCAGCACTATGGGAAACCTCCCTAAGGAAAATCCTCACTGCCAATTCCCTTTCCATCTTCATCAGGATGCGCAAGGAAAATACCTCTGGAGATGCTCCCGCTGTAGGAATTCCATGAAGGATCAACCAGGGAGAGCCCATGGAATCCTGGAATGCTTTGGCTTGGAAGGGACCTCAAGGGCTATCTAATTCCAAGCCTTCCATGGACAGGGAAAATATTCCCATAGGAACAAACTTTCCAGATGTTTTTATCCCATCCTGTTGAACCCAGGGAAAACTCAGCTCTGGGAGCAGCCAGGGAAATCCCTTAGGAGAGGTTCCCTGCTCCAGGATATTTCTTTGGACAGCCCTGATCCAAGTCTGGCTGGAAGTGGCATTTCCAGGAGGGAATGTTCTCCATCCATCTCTGGAGCGGGATCTTGCCAGGCTCCAGCAGCCTTGGATCATCCGGATGGGAATTCATCTGGAATTCTGGATGGGAATTCATCCAGAGAATCCAAAGCCTGGAGCTTGACGGGGTCCAAGGATCTGCTTGGAATGAGCTGCATGGATAAAACCTGGGAAAAAATGGGGGGAAAAGGAAAAGAGAATAAAAAATAAGAAATGTTCCTCAAATCTTCCAAAATTCCCAATCCAAGGTGATTTCCAAGGAAGAAAATGGGATTTTCAGCTCACTTTAATCCCAAATTTTGGTGTCCAAGAGGCCCTGTGTCCCTCTGACCCCCATCCCAAATTCCATCCATCCCCTTTCTCTGGGGTTATTCCCAACCTTGGAACCAGGGATTCCACTATCCCTCAGCAGCTGCTGCATGGAATTGGCTCCTTGGGAAAGCTCCAAGCCAGGGGATTTTTGGGAATGACAGAACTTCCTTCACCACCCTCCGGATGAGGATATGAGGAATGGTGAGTGTTGCTCCTGGGAACAGCCGCGCGGAGCTGGAAACCCTTTGGAATGTCATGGGATTGGGGGATTCTCTTCCCTGTCATCCCCGTGGGAATGTGATGTGGTATTCCCACCTCTTGCTCATCCCTGTTTTTCTTCTGGCCATGCCAGAGGTTTTTGCTGGGATTTGGGATTCAGACTCCATCCTGAAACTCCTCTCCCAGCCACAAATCCAAGATTCCCATTTCTCCAACCAGGATTTAAGCTGGGAATGCTGCTTTCCCTAAGGAGGCTCCAGATCCATCCTTGAATGGAGAAAATCCAGGGAAGCACCAGAAGCCCAGAATTCCTGCTGGAACCATGGCAATGTCAGAGCTTCTTCCAGGAATTTCTCACCCATTTAAGGAGGGAATGGAGGGAGGGAGGCAGGAAAAGGGAATTTCTCCTCTATCCTGGCATTTTCCACATGGATCCCAATCTCCATCCCAGACCCCATTCCCACTGGGAGGCCTCCCAGCCTTTCCCTGCTAGGGATTCTTCCGATCTCTGCCGTTCCCGAAATCACAACCAGATGGGCCCGGAGCAGCTCTGACTCAGTCTCCGACATCACCATCCTGAAAATCCGGCTCCCGGCAGGAATTCTCTCCCCCCATGGACCTCATCCCACATCCATAAGGAGGTGACTCAGTGCCTGATGATCCATAGGCTGAGCCAAACACGGATCCAGGCGGAATGAGGACGAAGGGCATCCAGAATTCTCTTTCCATGGGAATTAATCTATTTTTCTCTGAAATCCATATTCTTGGAAAAGTCGGAGTGTTCCCCAGGAGCAGTTGGATTTGTCATCCCAAGGGTTGTTCCTTTCATATTTCCACAAATTCTTCTTAATATTTTAAATTCTCCTTTCGTTTTCTTTTCCCTGTTTTCCCCAGTTTCTCCAGGGATGCATTTACCATGAAACAAAGCTCGGAAAAATGTTTCCTGCTTCTAAAAACCAGGGATGAAACTCCAGCTCCTCAACCTTGACCTTATCTCAGGGAACACGTCCCAGCTTCAGAGCTTTTAGTCCAGGGCATTTTCTCAGCAAAGCCCTGTCTTATTCCCAGAAATCTGATGATGCAAGTCCACAGACAGAACATAAAATTAGGGAATCATGGAATTATGGGATTGGTTAGGTTGGAAAAGACCCTAAAAATCATGAAGTCCAATGTCCTTCCCTTCCCTGCCCTTCCCTTCCCTTCCCTTCCCTTCCCTTCCCTTCCCCCACTTGGAAATCCACCAAAATATCGGGATTTGAATCCACACATTTCCAAATCTCCAGACTTTGGAGATTATTTCCCATCTTTTTTTCTGAGGGTGGTGGATTTTGAAGGGACAACGGGATTCACTCTTTTTTCTTGGATTTAATCCATAGATTCTTCTCTTTGGGAGAGAGGTGTGATCCAAGATCCAGTCGGGAGTGCTGGATCCAAGCAAGACCCTTCTCCCGCTTTTTGGACAGCCCAAATCCATCCATGCTGAGTTTTCCAGCATTTTTTTTGGGAAACCTTCCCATGGCTGATCGGCAATTGCCAGTTCTTGTATCTAGACTCCAGCTCCCACATCCATAAATTATTCCCTGTCTTGATTCCCTTTGTGGTGTGCTCATGGAGACAAAACTTTCCAGGAGTTCTGGGATTGTTAAGGGTTTATCCTGAGTTTTGTCTGCATCCCTTGGAACTCATCCCAGCTCCTGGAAACCCGGGAGAGCCTTAACAACCTCTGGCTGGCTCCAGTTGGAAGTGAGGGTGTCTGGGAGGGTTTGGAAGCACTGGGAAGATTGGAAGGCCCTCAAATCCAACAGGATTTGACTCCTGGTCCTGCTTTTCATGTGGACTGTCCTCAGAGGGCAGAATTCCAACAGGATTGGGATCCAAGCTGGAGGGGAGCTCCCAATCCAACAGGAGAAGGTCAATGCTGCCCTTTCGCTGAGTGTTTGGAGCTGAGGTATCCAGAGAGGAAATGCATCCAAGATGAGCTCAGGTTTTGGTGGAGATCCATGAAAAAAAAAGGGAGAGGGAAGAGCAGGAGTGTGGGCAAGGAAAGGCCTTTTCACTTGGATTCATTTATCCTGAAAAACAGGAAAAAATGGAATAAAACCTTCAAATGGGAATGTGGGGACTCTGCAAGGCCGGGTTGGATTGGGATTGGAGCTCCCTGGAATCGTGGGAGGTGTTCTTGGTCATGGATGAGGTGGAATGGGATGGGATTTAAGGTCTTTCCAACCCAAAGCATTCCAGGATTCTGGAGCCCTTCAGCTCTGGAGCCAGGCTGGGAGAGCTGGGAATGTTCACCTGGAGAAGAGAAAAAATCCAGGGAGAGCTCAGACCTAGAGAGAAAGAAGGTGCTGAAAAAGATGGATAAACCTGGAATATACCTCCCAACTCAGGATATTCTGGGATTCCATAATCAGAGTGTTGTCCCTTGAAAAGGATGGATAAACCTGGAATTTCCTTCCCAACTTCAGATATTCCATAATTCCATTACCTCCCCTTTAGAGGTGTACTTGAAGTGGACGGATAAACCTGGAATATCCTCTAAACTTGAGATATTCCAGGATTCCATGACCAGAGAGTTATCCTTGAAAACGATGGATAAATCTGGAATATCCCTCCCAACTCCAGATATTCCATAATTCCATGACCTTCCCTTTGGAGCTGTCCCTGAAAAGGATGGATAAACGTGGAGTATCTTTCCCAACTTGGGATATTCTGTGATTCCATTATGTCCTTGAAAAGGACAGACAAACCTGGAATCCAGGAGAACTCGCTTGGAAAACTCTCCCTAAACCTCCAAAATCCAGAGGCAGAAGGAGCCCTTTATTCCATCCAGCCCCAAGCCGACTCCTCATTAGCAGGATGAGGTCATTCCTGGAGGATTGGGATGGGATCCCTCCAAAAACGGCCTTTGGATGCTTTCCCTCTTCCAAGAGAAACGTGGGACCTCTGTCTCCTTTTCCTGGAGGATTCCAGAACTCCAAACAAGCTGGGAGTTGGCTCCGTGCTCCAGCATTACTCAGGAAATCTGGCAGGAGGGAAAACCAGCGAACATTCCAAAAAAAAAAAAAAGTCAGAATTCCTGGTGTTACAACGAGTCCATTCAGTCGGAAAATCCCAGGCTGTTATCCCTTGCCAAGAACATCCAAATCAGGTAAATCCGTGGCTTTGTTTTCTGGGCGCTTTGGACTGGGGAGGAATTTAATAGGGATGGGTTTGGAGCCGAACTTCCTTCCCTCATCCCGGAATGTCTGGGATCCGGGAAAACACCAGGATTGGGGCAGGTAGGGAGAGGAGGAACAATAGGATTACCTGGATTGGGAGCTTTTCCAAGAGTTTATCCCTTTGGATTTTCCAAAGGGAAGAGATCAAATGCTTTGCTATTTTAGGGATTATGGAAAGAAGGGAGAGAGGTGCAGGATTTTCGGGAATGGGCGAATTTCCCCTGGAGGGGGATGGGATTTGATGGAAAAAAAAGGAAGGAATGGGATACAGCTCATGGTGGAGCCGGAGATGCTTGATCCGAGACTTTTCTTGGAGTGAAAATGGCAGTTTCACATCCCAAAATCCTCTGAGGTGGGTCAGCAAAACTCTGGAAAATCCCAGAGGGAAGAGCAGAAGGGCCATGGTCAGAGCCAGACCTTGGCCGTGGCCATGAATCCAATTTATCCCAAAATTTCTGGATTTCACGGGGAATAAGGCGAGGCATGGCAAACAGCAGCCAAGCAGCACAGTTTTTGGGATGGAGGTGTTTGGATTTGTGGGATACAGCAGGTCTGGATCGTCAATATCCACCTGTGGAAGCTGTGTTGAGATTGGGAATTCCCAGGGATAATTCAGGCAGGAAGGAATCTCAGGAGGTGTCTGGTCCAGCTTCTGAAACCAGATTCCTCAGGGATTTATCCAGCCTGACCTGGAAAACTTCCAAGGACAGGGACTGTGCGACACCTCTGGGAATTCCTGGGACATCCAGCATCCCAAGTAATTCCCATTTTGTTGGGGAATTCCACAGGGAATTAACTTTGTCTGTGTTAGGACTTCCTAAACTTCTTCTGGATGGCCTGGAGCGATCGGGGATAGTGGGAATTGTCGCTGCCTATGGCAGGGAGTTGGGACTGGATGATCCTTGAGGGCCATTCTGACCCCATAACATTCCATGATTCCTTGACTGCAATGGGATGGGATGGGATGGGATGGGATGGGATGGGATGGGATGGGATGGGATGGACTCTCTCCAAATATTTCCTGGGAACCTGGAAGAGTTCTCCCATCATCAATCCCAAAAATCCTCAGCAAATTCCCATTTCTGCAGAGTAGGAGGAGTGTGGGAATCCTTCATCCTGCCAAATTCCATTGGCATAATTCCCTGATCCTCACCTCACTTGGTTGCTTCTGTCTGATGGGATTTTCTTCCCAAACCAGCCCCAGAGCTGGGGTAAATCATTCCTTCTTGGGAAAATGGGAATGGAGCTCAGTGGTGCCTTGGGAATGCTCAAATGTGGAATAACAGGATACAACATCGGGATATCCATTCCTGGCTGGTGACATCCAACAGGATGAGGAAGAGAGGATGAGTGAATGGATGGGGATTGGGATTCGGAATGGGATTGGAAGAGCCCAGATTTATGGAGTTTTCCATAGGACTGGAGTTTTCCATAGGGATAGGAAGAGCCCAGATTTACGGAGTTTTCCATAGCTGACCTCCCCTTGGAATGGGATGTTTGCTCCATCCTGATCCCACAAATCTCTTCTTCCTCATCCCACAGGGATTTGATTCCCACAGGGAGTTTTGGGCTTCCCCGCTGGACTCTTCCAGACTTACCAAAATCCACCTAAATTCACCAATTCCCAGTCTCATCCCATATTTCGTCTAATCCAGCATTAAGTACTGATTTCCTTGTGGAGCAGGATTTGGGATTCAGGGATCACTTTTCCAGGATGGCTGGGATTGTTCCCATTCCTCCAAGACTCGGCTTTAGGCTGAGCCTTTCCTAAACTTGGGTTTAACAGGACAGAGTACCCACCTTAATCCCAGGCTCAAATATTCCTTGGTCTCCAACCTTGGTATTCCTGGGAATTCTTAATCCACCAAATCATTGCTGTGGCTGTGATGAGTGGGAATCCATTTGGGATTTGGGATCATTGCACAAATGGATTTTCCCTGTTTTTCTCATGTTTCTGGTCCCAGGGCAGAGAAGGGAATGGAGACATTCTGGCAGCTCCTTCCCTCCCTGTGTCCGGCTCTGAGGCTGGAAAGGCCGGAGCTCTCTTGGATTCTGACAGAATTTCTGGGTCACAGATTTTTCATTGTCTTTGCCTGTGGTTTTTTTTTTTTTTTTTTTTTTTTTTTTTTTTTGTGGGATCATGTTAAAAAAATATCCCCAAACAACGCAGTCATGGAACCATGGAATTATGGAATGGTTTGGATGGGAAGGGACCTTAGGGATTATCCCATCCAACTCCATCCACGGGCAGGGACAACTCCCACCAGCTCTGCAGGTGGGCTCTCACCTGAGGGGCACAGGGACACAATTCCCACCTTTCCTGCTCTCCATGCTGCTTTGGAGCAATCCCAGTGGGAATTGAAATCCATGGGAAGGCTCAGAAGTTCCTTAGTGGGAAGGGGGAGAAGCTTTGGCAGGGGAGCCCTGAGCTCACAAAACCCTTTTGTTGGGAATTATCCTGGAACAGCCAACGGCTCCCATCCAATCCTTGGGAAAAGCCACAAGGAGAAGATGCATTAGGATTGAATTATTTTCCTGTCAAAACCTCCCGTTCCTCCAGGTGTGACCGTTCCCCCTTCCCAGAAATCCTGACGGATGGGAAGCCTCTCCCCAGCCAGGCCGATGCTCTTGGAATAAAAATATCCCTGGAAAAGAGACAGCCTGAATGTCAACGAGTGGAAATGACCTTTCCCTGCTGAGGCTCTGGGTATCCACTCAAATTTCCGGATCCAAGAACAAATCCAAAGCCTCGGGAAGGTGAATCCAAAGAAGTGTCCAAAATTTGGAGGTGGCACCGAGTCCTGGCTGCGGCTTCCAGCCTGGATTTGCTCCGTGAGACTTGGAGGCACCAGGCTTCTGTGTTTGGGTCAGGAAAGAGCCTCGGAGAAAAGGGGGCTTTGTTTTATCCGTGTTGTTTTTATGGAAAGGGAAGGGAAAAACAGATTAGGGTGGGAAATGAGGAAAGTGGTTATTTCTGGAAGCAGCTCCATGCCCAATGTTCCCTCTCTGGGAGGGAAGAGGCGTTTTCCCCGCAGGGCTTGGAAAGGACAAAGAAAAGGGGGAAAAGAAGCCATCCCAAGGGATTTTCCAAGCTTTTTGGGGTTGGGATTAGATCATATTTAAGGTGCCTTTCATCCCAAACCATTTCATGATTCAGGAGGAGATTCCAGAGTGACACAGCAGTGGGAAAGGGAAGAAATCCATGTTCCAGAGTAATTCCTGAGGATGTCACAGACTCCTTTCCCAGGATAGTTCCGGAGTTGTTGTCAGCATCTCCAGGATAATTAACCTCCAAGGCGGGACCATTCCCTGACAGTTCTTGATGCCGGTATCCCTGTTTGGCCAAAATTCCTGGAATCATGGAATGGTTTGGCTTGGAAGGGACCTTAAAGATGATTTAATCCAAACGTGCCATGGCAGGGACACCTCCCACCATCCCAGGGTGCTCCAAGCCCTCTTCCAACATGCCATGGCAGAGACACCTCCCACCATCCCAGGGTGCTCCAAGCCCTCTTCAGCCTGGCCTTGGATGCTTCCAGGGATCCAGGGGCAGCCACAGGCCCATCCTTTTCCAGGAATTCTCCCACCCTTTTCCACTTAGGACTGGTAGGAGATTCCAACTCCAGTATCACTGCTGTGGACAATTTTCCTGGGCTTTTCCAGCAGCAGAATGAAATCTGAGCATCCCGGAACAGTGGAAGGTGTCCCTGCCCCTGGGATGATCCTGAAGATCCCTTCCAAACCGTTCCATGATTCCATGTTTTTCTGAACCAGGTTCCTGGGAAGTTTCCTAAAAAACTCCATCCATCATCTGTATCTGTTCCCTTTCCTCCTCCCGACTTCCAAACCTTCCCAAAATGAGACAAAGGAGCCCAGGGATGCCCAGACCATGGAATAAAGCAGCTGGTGTTTATCTGGAAATCAGGGGAAAATTCCAAGGCCTAAGGAAAGATTTGCCTCTCAGGGATAAACAATTTTCCCCTTTTGTTCTGGAATTGTTTTCACCCCATTTCAGGGCGGGGTGTGAACATCACACCTCATCCGAGGACAAAGGAGCAAAATCTGGGGAAAAAAGGCAGGAATTAAAAAAAAATAGGGATGCTTCTTTCAGGGAATTTCTCCAGCAGAGCAGAGCTGTTCTTGGCACGGAACTGGGCAGGGCTGGCATTCCCAGGACCTCCAGACTGGTCTCCAAGGAATCCTAAATTGTGCAAACAGCTGGGATTAACTCCCTCTGGGAATGCTCTGGCAGCCAAGGATCTTCATGGTCCAGTGATTCCCAACTTTGCAGACATGGAGGAGCCCATGGATCACGGATGGTGTCTGGGAGGAGCCCATGGATCATGGATGATGTCTCCAGGAGAGCTGCAGAGGGACTGGGAACAAGGCCTGCAGGGACAGCACACAGGGAATGGCTCCCACTGGCAAAGGGCAGATTGGGCTGGGATCTTGGCAAGGAATTCCTGGCTGGGAGGGTGGGCAGGGGCTGGGCTGGAATTCCCAGAGCAGCTGTGGCTGCCCCTGCATCCCTGGAAATGTCCCAGGCCAGGTTGGATCTGCCTGGGACAGTGGGAGGTGTCCCAGCCCGTGGATGATGGGGTAGGATTGGGATCACCTTTCACTCCCTCCCAACCCAAACCATTCCATGATTCCATGATCCCATTTCCACCGGCTCTGCCCTGCTCTCTCTGGCAATTCCATATGAGTCACAGGGAATTGGGAGAAATATTCTGCTGCCAAGGGAGTGAAATTCCAGTTATTTCTGGGACAGCTTTCACATGGACACAATTCCCCACCTGCATTCCCTCCTCAGGTCCTCATCACCCTCAACCCCACTGCCCGTGCCAGCAAAATTCGCCTTTATCCCTAAAATTCCACAATTTTCCCAGCAAAAAATGGCCAGAGCTGCATCTGAACTGTTCAAAAAGCCCCAAAATTTGTTCCTGTTTTTTTTTTTTTTTTTTTTTGGTGAGGAACAAAGGACTCTGGATTTTGGATGCCGCAGCTGCTCTGAACGTTTTGTTCCACCCCAAGGTGCTTTGTTTTGCTTTCAGCTCCTTTAACCCTCCCAAGGAATTTTTTAAATTTCAGGAATCATTTCGACACCAAGAATTCTTGAGGGCTTCAGTACTGTACTTTTAATTTTTTTTTTTTTTACCAAAAAGGCCTCAGTGCTCTTTTTTTTTTTGTTTTTTTTCCATCACAGAGGAAACCATTCCCCGAATTTCTGTATCATTTAATCCTGGGGGGAAAATAAAAGAAAAAGGTCCTGATCTGTCCCTGGAAAAATTAACAGCAGATGTGGCTGAATCCCAAAGCGTGTTCCCATTGAACTGCCCTTAGGAAAGCACCTTCTTTCCTGGAATTCTTCCATCTCTGAGTGCATGACATCCTCACTATCACAGAAACTCAGGAACAGCTTTTAAAGGGAGGAAAAATGGGATACAAAGTCTTGGGCGTAAAGGCATGGGATCATGGAATGGTTTGGGTGGGAAGGGACCTTAAATCCTATCCCATTCCCACTCTATTTCCATAGACAGGGACACCTCCCACTATCCCAGGTAAATCCACTCCTCAGCAATTCTCCAGCCCCTTCCCAGGTCCTCAGCAATTCTCCAGCCCCTTCCCAGCTCCCTCAGCAATTCTCCAGCCCCTTCCCAGCTCTGTTCCCTTCCCTGGATATGCTCCAGCCCCTCTGCGTCCTTTCCCTGAAAAAAAATGTCCTTTTCCTGGCCCAAAATGTTGAACTTGTTCAGATCAGAGGAATTTCACTGAGATTTTAGCAGAGGATCCTTAGGACTCGCAGATCTCCCAGGAATATTCCCACCAGCCTTTTCCCCCTGTGGAATATTCCTGGATGCTGAATAAAAGGGATGCACCTCACCCATGATGGCTTTTTCCCTCTGAATTTGTGTTCCAGGACATCCATTGCTCCAAAAAACAGGATACAGGAGGGGAAGTTCCAAACTGCTCCCAAAACTGTCCCTGGAAAAATCCTGATCCACCACCAGGTTCAAATTTAATTTAACAGGGATGAAACCTTTCCCAGTTCTGGGAAAGGTGGGATTCCTTGGGAACACCGAGAATTCCTGAATTTACAATTGTGTGTCATTCTGGTGTGGGAGCCTATGGAGAGATGGAGTTTGTGCATTTCCCGGCCTGAGAAACCTTGGGAAACCTTCAGAGCCATTCCCGAGCATCTGGGATGGGGAAAACCGAGGGGCTGGTTTGAACTTTCTGGCACAGAACAAGCGGAGAAGGGAAGAGCCCGGGAGTGGGATTGTCTCCGCGTCCAGAGAAGAAGGAGCTGGAAGCAATTCAGAGCCTCAGCCGAGCTCCAGAGGCCCTAAAATCCCGGCTGGAATCCCAGAGCTCGTATCCCGCTCATTTTCGGGAGGCTGTAATGGAAAACAGCAGCCACGGATAAGTGGCCGTGGCCATGTTAGCTCCAGGCTGGGACAATCCCGAGGTTCTCACGAGCTACTGCTCTGGCAAATCCCTGCTCCCAGGGGCACCGGAGCACTGCTGTTTCCCTGGAAGCGGGAGCAGAGCAGCTGGAATGTTCGCAGAGAGGTGGATGCAGGGATGGAGAGGGGCTGAGAGATCCAAAGGGGAAGGAACGAAGTCATGGATCTGACAGGGAGCGGGGTGGGGATCCTGGAATGGTGGTGGGATCCTCCAGGTGCTCCAGCAGCTCCATGATCCAGAGCTCTGACTTTTCCCGCCTGGAATCCCTCCCTGCTGTTATTATTATGGAGCTGAGGATGGAGCGGGTCTCCAGAAGTACCTGGAGAAAGGTGGAAAATCAGCCCAGAAATTGTGATTTTGCACAGATGAGCCCAGAAAAAAAATCTCCAAGCACCTGTGGCTGGGAACTCTCCTGGAATGTCACAGTCATGGAATTGTGGAATGTTAAGGATGGGATGGGACCTTAAAGATGATCCCATTTCACCCATCCATGGGCAGGGACACCTCCCACTCTCCCAGGTGGATCCAAGCCCCAGTGTCCAACCTGGCTTGGACACTTCCAGGGATCCAGGGGCATCCAGAGTCTCACTCCTCACATTCCTTCCAAGCTCAGGTTTTATGGAATTGCCGGCTTGGCCACCAGTTCCATGGAAACTCAGCCATGTGTGGTGCAAGTGCAGGATTCTGGCCAAAAGGATGGAGCTTGGAAAAACCTAGGACAGTGGGAGGTGTCCCTGCCCATGGCAGGGGGTGGAATTGGAGGATCTTTAAGGTCCCTTCCCACCCCAACCATTCCAGGATTCCATTAAATCTACATCCAGGCTTTGCCTGGGAGTGGATCTCCAGCCTGGGGAGAGGAATTTTCTGGGAGGTGTTCCCGACCCAGCTGGACACAAGGAACGGTTCCAGAGGAAGCCTCATTCTATGAACTTTACAGGGATTTTGTGGCATTCCTGGGATAATCCTGGAAGGGCTTTGTGCAGGATGTTTGCTCTGGATTTGGAAAATTGGATTGGACTCAGAAGGATGTGATTCCATGTGTTTCCATGTGATTCCACTTGATTCCACGCTTCCATGTGATTCCATTTGTTTCCACGTTTCCATATGTTTCCATGTGTCCCAGGTGATTCCACGTCCCATCCCGTGATTCCACGTGATTCCATGTGATTCCAGCTCTGCTGAATGGAATGTGGAGAAGTTTGCTCACCGTGCCTCAGTTTCTCCCGGGCAGAAGAGCCTCCTCTGGCAGTTGTTTTGTGCATTCCAAATTAAAGGAAAAATCTGTATTAAAATCCACATGGATGTTAAATCCCTCCAGGGATGGGCTGTGCCTGGGCTGGACAGGCATTTCCATGAAGGAATATTCCCTATTTCCAGCCTAAACCTTCCCTGGTACAGCCTGAGGCCATTCCCCTCTCATCCTATCCCTGTTCCCAGAGATCCTGAACCCCTCCCAGGTGCCCCCCTCCTTTCAGGGAATTTCAGAGAGGGAAAAGATCCCTCTGGATCCCCCTTTTCTCCAGGCCGAGCTCGTTTCCCAGCTCCCTCAGGAATTCTCCAACCCCTTCCCAGCTCTGTTCCCTTCCCTGGACAATCTCCAGCCCTTCCATGTCTTTGTTGGGAGAGGCTCAGACTGTTCCTGGGATTTGGAATGTGGCCTTATTGTCACGGGATAGGGATGGGATAGGGATGGGAGAGGGATGGATGGATGAGGATGAAGATGGATGGGACAGGATTGGGATGGAAGAGGATGGGAATGGATGGAATAGGATGGGGATGGATAGGATGGGAGAGGGATGGATGGGATGGGATTGAATAAAAATGCATGGACCAGGATCAGGATGGATGGGATGGGATAGGGATGGATGTGTTGGGATAGGGATGCATGGACCAGGATCAGGACAGATGGGATGAGATGGGGATGGATGGAACAGGATGGGGATGGATGGACCAGGATCAGGATGGATGGGATGGGATAGGGATTGATGGGATGGGATGGGATGGGATAGGGATGCATGGACCAGGATCAGGACGGATGGGATGGGATAGGGATGGATGTGTTGGGATAGGGATGGATGGGACAGCAGCACTTTGTGTTTGCCGTGAATTCTCTGCAGATGATCCCACACCCTGGAGCTTTCCCACCTGAATTCTGCTCCCAAGGGCAGCTCCAGAAGTTCTCTGGATCCACCAGGAAGAGCCTGTGGATGCACCAGCCCAGGACCTTCCTGTGGGGCTCTGAGGTGGGAGGCCCACCTCTGTGAATTCCTGGAGTGCATTCCTTGCACAGCCATTCCCGCTGGAGTTCCCTCCAGTGGACACAATGCTGAGATTCCAAGGGGAAATCACAAATCCGTGGAAGGATTTGGGTTGGAAAGGGACCTCACCAAATTCCAACACCTCCCACCATCCCAGGTTGCTCCTCTGGTGGATCCTTGCACCTTTCATCCCTCCGCCTTCTCATTCCCATTCCCTCTTTGGAAACGGATCCAAGACAGCTCCAGCATTCCAGGACCCTCTCCAGCCTTCCCATCCCTTGCTCTTCCCAATGGGAAGGATCAGCCAAGCCAGCCCCGAGCATGATCCATGAGGCCCTGAAGGAGTTGTTGACAGGGGAAATCCAGGCTGGGCAGAGATCTGAGGGAGCCGCGGGCACTGCTGCATCCTGGCACTGGGACAACTCCCTGGATTTGTCCTGGATCTTTCTCCCGGGGAGTTTTGTTCCCCCAGGGGAATTTATGGCTCAGCCAGAGGCAGGAATCCCGTGCCAGGATTTTAACGAGGCCTTCCTATAAATATTTCTCTTTTAGCTTAGGATAAAGGCAGGGTCTGCTCCGATGGAAAGGAGGGAAAAGCCGGGAAAATCCATTTGTTTTCCCATTTAAGCAAAACCACACATCCCTGTAATTATAAGCAGCATCCCCTGGCAAACGTGTCCCTGTTTTTTGCTGGAATTATTTATGTCCTGCGAGTGGGAATTACACAGAGCCTGGTGCACAGCCCCCAACTCCTGGGTTGTGAAATGGTTCCCATTTGTGGCTAAAAAAAGAAGGAAAACAACTGGAAAACAATTGGATTTATGGTTTGTCTGAACATCTGTAGGATTACACTGGAGCTGGTGGTTGGAAAAGGAATTTTCCCCCTTTTTTCCCAAATATTTGGTTTATATTAGGGGTCATTGGGGATGGGGGGGGATTGTTGTTTTGGGGGGGTTGTAGGGTTGTGTTTTTTTCTGGAAAATCCAACTGGTGGCAGAGGTGGCCCTGGGAAAACTCCAAGAAGAGGGTAAGGATGGATATTGTCAGTGTGCAATGTGTGTGAGGAATTCAGGGAGGAAAAATCCATGGAAAAGCAGAGATATCTGCAGTGTTTTCCCACAGGATACGAGAACTGGTGACAGGAGCATCCCAGAATCCCTGGCAGGCTGGACACTGGGGCTTGGATCCCCCTGGGACAGTGGGAGGTGTCCCTGCCCGTGGATTGGGTGGAATGGGATGGGATTTAAGGTCCCTTCCCACCCAAACCATTCCATGATTCTCCAAAGCCCTTTCCAACATCCCAGTGTGGCTGCAGCAGCAGCACTTACTGGTGGCTCTGATAATTAACCTATTAATTATTTAATCATTGCAATTAAATTTTTATTTTTGTTGCCAAATTCCAATTTCTCCATATCCATATTTTTTTCCCAGACCGTGTTGGCTTCAGGAGAGTTTTCCAACCAAAAATATTTTAAAAATAAGATCAATATTTTTCCTTTTCCATAAAAAGATAAATTTAACTCTGCTCCCAAGTGTCCTTTATCTTGGAATTTAAACCAGATGTAATTGGGCTAAACTGGATTTTTTAAATAATCTCTAATTATTAAAATGAAATTCCATAGAATCCAATTCATTTTCCCAACTGGTTTGTGATTCTAAATTGTTTTGGAGATTTTTCTTTCCTTTTGCTTCATCTCAAGTGGGAGAAATGTTTCAATATCCTGATATTTTTCAGGAACTGGGAAAATCACCTCTTCCACTGCCCATTTTCCTGAGGTATGGCGACGCGGTGAGAAAAAACATGTTATCCAAAGATTCCTGGGAAAAATTCCCAGTTTTGTGTCCACAGCTCCTTCTCCTCCATCCCTGTTTCCTGGATCCTGTGCCACAGGGAGCTGGAAAAGAGATGGAAAAGTCTTGGATGAGTTGTGGATTTTGACAACTTGCAGGAAGTGCTGAATTTTGTGGGAATTGCAGGGAAAGGTCTCTGAATTCCAGCTGTTTATCCCTAATCAATCCAAGTATTGATGAGGGATAAATTCCAGGATCCATGCCTTTGGCAACTGCATTCCATTGTAAGGAAATTCCCTTTCCTTCCCAGAAATCCATCCTGTGGATAATTTCTGAGAGCAAGCTGTGGGAATTCCCTGTGGGAATCACCTCCCCTCTTTGTGCTTCACCTCCCTCACCTGAAACCTGGGATTTAATCCATGAAAAGTCTTTTCCAAGGGGTTTGGAGTGATAAGATTCGGGTTCCTTATCAAGGCCTGTGAGAAAGAGCAGAGAGCCGGAATTCCAGCCTGGAATAATCACCACCAATGCCCCAGCCGTGGGCATGGACAGTGTGGGAAATGCACTCCAAGTGAAGTCACTTCCCACCTTTCCCTGGGAATCATTGCCCAGGTTGGAGGCGATGGGAAAACATTCCACACCCTCACTCCCACGGGATGCAAACCCCTGGATCCCGAGGTTTTCTCGGAATATCAGTGTTCCCAAGGGCTGAGGGGGGGTGACCACATCCCTAATTCCGGCTGCATCCAGCATGGAGAGTTGGCTCCTGGAAAACAGCTTTGGGCACGGTTGGAATTATTTTCCCAAGGAAACGCTCCCTGGTCAGAGGGCTTTGATTTGTCTTTCCCTGGAATCCAGTCAAGCTCCCCTTTGGATGTGGGAATTTCTTCCATGAACATCAATCACACCCCAAAGAAAGTCTGGGAATGGGCAGAGCTCCCAAACAATCCAAAGGTGGTGTGCGCTCTTCTTTCCCCAGGAAAAGAGCAGCGGGAATATGAATCCAGCTGTGGGGTGGAATTTGGGAAGGTGGGGCTGGAATTGGAGAGGCGCTGGAAGGAGATTTGGGATCACTTGGAATTTTGGAGCCCTGGAGTAAAGCAAAGGCAAGAGATCCTGGTGGAAATCCTTGGAATTGTTCAATCCCGGTGTCACCGGCTGTTCCTTGTCCAAATCCAAGTGGATCCAGGGCCGGACATCCCCGCCCCCATGGAGTCACCAGGTACAAAGGGATGTTTGGAAATCTGATCCCAAAAGAGCGACCTCATCCAGCTGGGAATTTCGAGTGGATTAAACCACCACAAGGACCGGATGCTCTTACTCACAGCGAGGTTTGTGTGGGACAGGCAGGGAAGGAATCCCAGAAAAAACAAAAAGCCAAAAAAACAAAAAACCCAAAGCTTTGGAAAAATTCCCTGGACTTCATGAAGGAATTCTGGCACACAGGGATAGGGTGGTCCATGGATTGGAGATTCCAGTTTATCCTGGATGGATCACATCAATTCCACTCTGCACACAACTGGTCCGATCCCAGGGGGGTGTCCAAGGAATGATAATGGATAACATTATTATTATTATTACTAATTATTATTACTATTATCATTATGGATAACAATTGATAACACTATTATTATTATTATCATCATCATAATTTTATCCATTATTATCATTATTATTGATAACTGTGGATAACATTCTTATAATTTTTATTACTATTATTACTACTATTATTATTATTATTACTAAATCATTCTAATATGAATTCTAATTCTAATAATAAAATAGTAATTTTAATGATTCCAGTAATAACAATTACAATAACAATAATAATAATAATTAGGCATTTCTACCTGGAATAACTAATAATAATATTAATATTAACTTCCAGGATCACTGGGAATATCCCATTCCACCAACGAATTTTGGCTCCTGCTCTGGCAAATAGGTTGGGATTTGGCCTCTGCTCCTCTTAAAATCCCTGGAAAACATTGTGGCAAACCCTTCGTGTTTTCCTGGGATTTTCCAGGCCCCATTTCTGGGGATTTTTTTTTTTTCCCAAGAGGTAAAATTCCTTCTAAACTCCCCAGATTGTTTTCTTAAGGAAAAAAGTGAGAAAATGTGGTGATATTTTCTATTCACTTGCCCTTGTTTGGAGCCAGGAGGGGTCTGGAGCTAACCGGAATTTTGGGATGGCAAATTTTAACAGGAAAAATGAGAAATAACTGGAATTTTGAACAGAAGGAATCCTCACAATCCCAGTTCAGCTTTTCCATGGAATTGGGGTTGTGGTCCTACACCTTCATCCCAATTCTCTGGAAAAAATTCAGGGTTCTCCTTTGGAATGACCGAGGAAAACCCATCCTTGGAGACTTTGCTCCAAGTCTTTGACTCCATGAGGAAATCTGGGATCCAGGCAGTGCCGAGAGCAACTTCCAGAGGGAAAAGAGATGGGATTTGGCTGGAGATTCCAGAGGGATTCTGATTTTAGCTCAGCAAGACTTGAGTGGAATTCCTTCATTTCCAGTCCCAAAATCTTCCAGAAAGGAATCTCCATTCACTTCCAAGCTCTGGCATGTTCCCAGAATTCCTGGATTTTGATGATTTTGTATTCCATGACTTCCACCTGCTCCTAAAACCTGGAGAGTTTTGCTGATTTCCTGAAAATTACAGCCTTAAATCCCATCCAATTCCCACCTCATCCATGAGCAGGGACAATTCCCACTATCCCAGGTGGATCCAGCCTGGCCTTGGACATTCCCAGGAATCCAAGGGCAGCCACAACTTCTCTGGAATTCTATCTCAGTCCCTCCCAACCCTCACAGCCAGGAATTCCTTCCCAAGATCCCATTGATTGTGCAGAATTCCATCCTCCACATCCCAAACTGGTGGAAGAGAAGGAATGTCTCTGCTCAGCTCCCTGATGCCAGGGGACAGAGCCCTTGTATCCCACTTGGAATTCGGCCAGGATTAGGAATCCGCCCCTCCGTGTCAAAACCAATGTTAGAACAACAAATCCTTCCCTTGTCTCTAATTCCTGGGATTCCATGAGCCCTCCTTGTCTAAACTCCTTGGGAAAACATCCAGGGCATGGCCCTGGCCGCGCTTCCGAAGGAATTTGTGGGATTATGTTGGACAGTTCCGGGCGAGCCGAGATCAAAGGTATCGGCTTGCAGGTTCAACAAATCCTAACGGGATGTGACAGCCAGGTCATTCCATGGGTTTGAGCTGCCAGGATGGATTGGAGGAGATCTCTGATTCCAGGAGGTTATTCCAGGATGAGGACAGAGGATACTGCTGTGTATTTTACTTAGGGAATGTTAGAAATAGAATAAATGGGAAGCGAATTTGAGATGGAGCTGAGAAGGTGAATCAGACGGGAATTTTGATATTTGGAATTCCAGATGTTTGGAGGAGTGTTGGATGGATTGGAAAAGGGATTGGAAGAGTGAGGGATGGATTGGAAGAGGAATTGGAGCAGGGATGGACTGGAAAAGGGATGGATTGGAAAAGGGATTGGGAGAGGGATGGATTGAAGGACAGGTGGATTGGAAGAGGGATTGGTTGGAAGAGGGATGGATTGGAAAAGGGATCAGTTAGAAGAAGGATTGGAAAAGGGATTGGTTAGAAGAGGGATGGATTGGAAGAGGAATTGGAGCAGGGATGGACTGGAAAAGGGATGGATTGGAAAAGGGATCAGTTAGAAGAAGGATGGATTGGAAAAGGGATTGGTTGGAAAAGAGATGGATTGGAAGAGGGATTGGTTGGAAGAGGAATGGATTGGAAGAGGGATCAGTTGGAAGAGGGATTGGAAGAGGGATGGATTGGAAGAAGGATGGATTGGTGCAGGGATGGATTGGCGCAGGGATCTTTCCCAATGCCTCATCTCCGGAAAAGTGACACTTCCAGCCTCAGTGACAGGGCCCAATTTAGGTCCAAAAATTAAAATTAAAATAATTCATTAATAATCACTTTAAATTAAATCCTTTAAACATTTCCTACCCAGGGAATATTTTATTATCCATTGCCATCTCCAAAAATCTGAGGGATACAGAGGACAAATTGGAATCTTTGGAGTGTTTGCAAGGAATAACAACTTTATTCCCAGGAATAAGTGTTTGCAAGGAATAACAACTTTATGCCCAAGGCACCAACACCACCTGAACCAGCGGGGGAGGATTTGGGATGTTGTGGATGAGGTCAGGCAAGACCCAGCCCGTGGAAGTTCTTCCCAGAAATAACCGAACCATCCCTGTGTTCCCAACGCCAAATCCAGCCCAAATCCCAAACAAATTCCAGCTCCTGGGAGGAAAACTAACTCCAGCCCAAAACCCCACTTTTTTGTGGGTGAGGAAAAGCCTTTGGCATGTTCAAAAATCCCAAATGATGGATTTTATCCTATTTGGTGCCACCACGGAGTCTTCCGAGGGAAAACAGCCCTGGAGAGGATGATCCAAATCCAGGATTTTGGCTCACGGCAGCTCAGGAGCCAAACCATCACCCAGCATTCCAAAATCCGATGGGAAGCTGTTGGTTTGTGAGGAAAATAAGCCAGGAATGAGATTCCCAGCAGATTCCAGCTCCAGGATTCTCTTTTACAGGGGAAAAGGTCACCAAAGGTGAATTTTTCCAAAAGGTGAGTCATGGCTGGAAAGAATTCCAAGAGGAAATAATCTCATGGATCAAGGCAGCTGCTGATAGTCAGGAGCTTGGATCCTTAAAAACTAACAACCTGTGGATCCAGCTCCGGCTCCTCAGCTCCCTCTTTTTTTCCACCTTTCCACCCAGATGTGAGGAAAATCCACCAGAGGAGCAAAGATATCCCGGTGCTTTGGGAAGCTAATTCCTTAGGAAAACAAAGCAGACCCCTGGGATTACATGGAATGAGCTGGTGAGAAATCCTGGGATTCCTCAAGGTTTTGACAGCCCCTTATCTCCGGCGGGATGTGATGGAGTGATGGGGAAAATGCGGAGCTGGAGCGGCTGCCACAGCAGGTGGAGAAAAGCAGGAAAGGAGTTGGCTGGAAAAATGGAACGATCAAAAAATCCAGACAATTCCGGAAAAAATAGGGGAGGAAAGGATAAGGAGGACACGGAGAGGGCAGCGGAGGGAAGCGAGAAATAGAGAAGCTGTTTTGGACTTGGAATTTACCTCTGTGGTTCCAAAAAATTCGTGGCCAAGAGCCAGACTTGAGGAATGACCTCACTGAGGCCTTCCAGGACCTGAGGAGGAGCAGGAAAAGGAGGGAGAAGGAATTTTAGATGGGATGGAGGGACTGGACACAGGGAATGGCTCCCACTGGCAAAGGGGAGATTGGGCTGGGATCTTGGCAAGGAATTCCTGGCTGGGAGGGTGGGCAGGGGCTGGGCTGGAATTCCCAGAGCAGCTGTGGCTGCCCCTGGATCCCTGGCAGTGCCCAAGGCCAGGTTGGATCCACCTGGGACAGTGTGATGTGTCCCTGCCCATGGAATGGGATGAGTTTCAGGTCCTTTCCCACCCCAATCATTTCATGATTCCATGGTTTCCTTCCCTGTGGTGAGCAGTGCCAGAGGAGCCCGGAGCAGTTTGAGGGATGTTTCCACACAAACATTTCTGGAGTGGTTTTAAAGCCAAGCCAACCTTTTCCCAGCTTTTGGAATTGCTTTGAACTTTTGGAGCCACTTTGGAGCACCAGAACCGCAGCGATTCCGGAGCTCCACACAAAACTGGGTGAAGACAAATTCCAAAAAAAGCTTTTTTGGAAGAAAACCAGCTCCATGTGCCCAGCAGTTTGGGAAGGAAGGAGCTGCCAGCCAGACCTGGATAGGAGAATCTGATCCAGGGAAGAGCAGCTGGGATTCCATGGAAATAACTCAGCCCCATCCCCAGGTGACAAAACAGCTGAATTCCAGCCCAGCTGATCCCAGAGCAGGGAAAGAATCTGGGAAGTTCTCACTCACTTCTTTCTGTGCTGGGGGTGCAGCTGAGCCTGAAAAAGGGAAGATTTTTTGGCAAGGAAGGAATTTTTTCCCATTTTTTTTTGCTGTTGGGAAGAAGCCAAAGGCTGAACATCCCCATCCACTGCAGAGCTGGAACAGAAGGAGGGAGGGAAAAGGAAGGAGAAGGCAGAAGGGAGGGAAAGGAGACCCAGGAAAAAAATGAAATCAAATCTGGGAGATGTGGAAAAGGAGAGAAAAGTGAGGGGGGAGGAATTAAAAAGGGGGAGAAGATGGGAAGGGAAGGGAAAGGCAGAAAGGAGAAGGAGACTCTGGAAAAAACTGGGGGATGGGAAAGGGAAAGAAAATGAGGGGGAAAAAAATTAAAGGGGAGATATGAAGGAAGAAAGGGAATTGTGGAAAAAAGGGGAAGCATCTGGTTTGGGAATTGTGGGAAGTGAAAAAGGGGGAGCAGCCAATTTGGGAAATTTGGGCAGGAAAAAGTGGGGAATAAGTGATTTGGGAATTTTGGGCAGGAAAAAGGGGGGAATAACTGATTTGGGAATTGTGGGCAGTAAAAAAGGGGAGAAGCAGGTTTGGGAATTGTGACAGAAAAAAGGGGGAGCAGCAGGTCTGGGGAAGATTTGGGATTTCCACACAGGAATGTCTCCCAAAAAATGTGGAGAAGGGCACTGGGAAGAAAGCGGGAGGAGGGAGCAAGGAATCACAGAATCCTTTAAAAACCCTGGAATATAATCCGCCCCAACCTTGGAACAACTGGGGAGAGCAGCGGGGCTGGATCCTTCCCCGCCTTGGGAATGAGGAGCAGCTCCCTGGAGGTTTTCCTTCCAAAACCCTTTTCCCTCGCGGCATTCCCGGCTCTGCTCCAGACGATCCCGATCCCAACCCCTCCCTGCCATCCACGTGGAGTTGTTTGGAGAGCAAACAATCCCTGTGCTCTGCTGCCCTGCTGGTGGCCCCAGCCCTGCCTCCAACACGTGTCAGGGCCCCCGGGAATTCCTTCCCAAACAAT
This sequence comes from Pyrgilauda ruficollis, assembly GCF_017590135.1. Lineage (NCBI taxonomy): Eukaryota > Metazoa > Chordata > Aves > Passeriformes > Passeridae > Pyrgilauda > Pyrgilauda ruficollis. The sequence goes on along the minus strand of NW_024517096.1, from coordinate 648,709 downwards.
CCCGTTTGGGATCGTGTCCTTTGGCTGCCCCAGAGTGACCCCAGGAGCAGTGGAACAAAACCCTTCTCTTCCCATCTTTTCCAGGGATTCGCTCCAAGGAGAAGGGAAATGTGGAAAAAATGTCCGGGAGCGGTTGGATGAGGCCTGTCCCAAAAAAATCCAAACCCCCACTGGAATATTTCCCTCCCTTGGGGTCAGCATCCAAGTGGGAAAAATGTTCCTGCTGGGATCACTTCCAGCTTGGAAAAGCCATCATTTATAGGACACGAACATCCAAAGGAGATTTTGTTTGTTCTTTCCAGCTGTCCTCAAAATCCAGCCAGGAAAGGGATGCTCAGGGCACCGGAGGGGATGGGAATTCGTGGGAAAAGCAAAGGGAAAGGTTTTTTATCTGGAATTTCACCCTGGAAGAGGCTGCAGAGGTGGAAAAGGTTTTTCCAAACAGGTGAAACAAATCCCTGCCCATCACATCTCCCTGAAAAAGGGCTTTTCCTGGATTCTTTCTCTCTTCCTGGAGCTGGATAAAACCAGACCTCGAATAAATCTTGGAAATCTCCATGTGAGGAAAAATTCCTCTGCTTTCCTCTCCGGGTCCTTCCCGTCTTGGGAAATTCAGTGTAAAAGGGAAAAAGATGGAAGTTGAGGGATAAATTCCCTTTCTTCCTGTGCCTTGCCTTGTAAAATTCCTCCCTCTGTCATGGGAGGTGGAAATTCCTCATGGAAAACTGTTCTTTCCTCATGGAAAATGAGTTTGGAGGAAGTTACCACTTGGAATTTAGGGGGAATCACTCAGGACCTGCCTCAGGGACAGTCCCAACATTCCCAAGTTTCCATGACTGCTCGCTGGGTTTTTCTCATGCCAAAGCCTTTCCTGGTGCCAATTCCAGTTCCTGGAGCCAATTCCAGTTCCGAAACCTGGAACTGAGCCAGAGGTTACGAACTTTAGGGAAAAACCAGCTCCAAAATTTCTGCTAAATCTCTGGATCAGTTGGAATCCTGCAGGATTCCTGCGGCTGGAGGGAAACTCTTCCCAAAGGGCCAAGGAAAAACTTTCCATGGATACTCCAAGGCGGAAAAAGCAGAAATTTGGGACCATTTTTTTAATTTAAAAATCAAATTTTAATTCTGGTATCAGGGCCCAATTCCCAAATCTGGTGCAGATTCCACCGTTACGAACTTTAGGGAAAAACCAGCTCCAAAATTTCTGCTAAATCTCTGGATCAGTTGGAATCCTGCAGGATTCCTGCAGCTGGAGGGAAACTCTTCCCAAAGGGCCAAGGAAAAACTTTCCATGGATACTCCAAGGTGGAAAAAGCAGAAATTTGGGACCGTTTTTTTAATTTAAAAATCAAATTTTAATTCTGGTATCAGGGCCCAATTCCCAAATCAGATTCCACTAAAATCTGCATTTCCATAAGAATTAAATAATCCTGGAATTGTTACATTTGGGAAAAGATTCCAAAATCATCAAATCCAGCCCAATTCCCACCAGATTCACCACAAATTTTTCCTCAAATGACACATCCATAAATTCTTTAGACAATTCCAGGGATTTGGATTCCACCACTGCCCTGGGCATCCCTGACAGTCATTTCCATGGATAAATTTTTCCCTACTATTTATTCCAATGTTTATTTATATTTATATTTATTCCAATATTCCCTAATATTTATTCACTCACAATCCCATGATGTTATCCCAGGAAAAACAGGCTTGGCTTCATCCCTTTCCTACAGAAATAACTCTTGGACTGTCCCGTTTTTCCTGGCTGAGATGGCTTCTTCATCCCAAGGAATTCCAGGAGGGTAAAGATTCCAGTCCAAATGAAATCAGACCAAATAATTGGATTTTTACCACAGACCTCTTCCCTGAAGGATTTTTTTTTTTCCAGGAGAAACTCGGGTTGGACATCAGCAGGAATTTCCTCATGGAAAGGGCAGTCAGGGATTGGAATTACCCATGGAGGTTTGGAGTGCCCATCCCTGGAGGTGTCCAAAGAATTCCTGGATGTGGCACTCACTGCCAAGGCAGGGATTGGGCACAGCTTGGACAGGATGATCCTGGAATTCCAACCTCAACAATGCCAGAATTCTGTTCCAGCGGTGATTCCAGGTGTGGTTGTCCCATCTGACCCCTCTGGCAAAGTTTAAACTCCCGTTTTAAGCTGGATTTTAAGGAAAATCCCTTCATGGAAAGGGATCCTGCCCAGGCTGCCCAGATCCCCAAGAGAGCATCTCCCGAGTATCCCGAGGATTTATCCCAGCTCCAAGAGGGATTGTTGGTTCCTCACATCTCATGGGAAGATCTCCCGCTCCCACACAGGAGGAAAAATCTGCCACCTCCACCTTTTCCTTCTTCTTCCCAAGGCCCACAAAAATCCTGGGAATCACCCGAGCCAACCCCAACTCCTTCCACCTTCTCCCTTTAGGGAATTCTTGTCCCTGCTAGGATGGAGAAATCAGAAAATTTGGACTGCTCTGTGGCCAAAAAATTCCTCCCCAGAGCCTTCCCTCCTCCGGGAACATTCCGGATGAGCCAACAAGAAGAACTACAGGGAGCAGGCTGGAAAATCCCCCCTGGATTTGATGTTTCACACATTCCCGGCCACTTCAAAGGCTGCATCCCCAAAGGAATTGTTCTGGCCGTGGCCTTGGTGGCCCCGCTCCGCTTAGGAAATGTTCATTCCAAGGAAACCTGCATGCACTGGGATAACTCCTGACTCAACTTTCTGGAAGCTTTATTTCCCAGTAATCTGAGGGATGTGGGAATTTTTTTGGTCCCTGAACTGGTGGCGCTGTCAGCAATTCCTTAGAGGAGCTGGGCAGTGCAGGGAATGTCTGATTTCCCTGGAGAATTCCAGCTTTGCTGAGCAGAGTCAATACTTATCCATTTGCATGCTGTTTTATACAAACACAGGAATTCAGGCCCTGCAGGGGGCTCTGAGGATTCCCTGGATTTTTTCATTCTCCAGGGGAACATTCCCAGCTCTCCCAGCCTGTCTCCAGATCAGAGGGGCTCCAGAATTCCAGAATAGTTTGTGTGGGAAGTGACCTTCAATCCCCTCCCATTCCACCCCATCCATGGCCCGGGACAGCTCCTACTGTCCCAGGTGGATCGAATCCCAAAGTCCAACCTGGCCTTGGACACTTCCAGGGATGAGGAATCCACAGTCACTCTGGAAAAGCCCTCAAACCCCTTATTCCCACTTTTCCACACTCTGTCGATTTTCACACAATTTTTTCCCAGAACTGTCATCCAGGAACATTCCCAGCTCTCCCAGAGCAGAAGGACTCCAGAATCCTGGAATGGAAATGAAAGGAATCCAAAAGAAATCACCAAAAAGAGGGACACTGGAATAATGTCGCATCTGGGGAAAAAGGGAATATTTCCCCCTGGAGCTGAGCAGAAGCTGATGAGAACCAAATTCCTTTTGGTAACGAATTTAAAGGATAAATTGTAGGGAAGGAAAAGGCTGGATGTGCTGAGGGAGATTTTTTGGGGAAGAACAGATGGGATAACTCGGGATGGTCCAAGGTGGGCTGGACAGAGCATTCCAACCTCTGGAAAAAAACCCGATCTTTCCCTTAGCTTCAACGCTCCACTAAAACCAATTAATTTTCATTAATTAGCAGAGCTTTGAACTCACCACTTCCCAGAAAAAAAAATCCCATTCCTTTTGTCCATTTAGATTGAAAAAATGGGGGATTTCCTCTGGAAGCAACAAAAAATCCCACAGAGTTCCCTCCTTTGTTTCTCCACCTCTGATAATTATACTGGGAAATTTTTTTCCTTGGAGTTCCCTTTTTTCGCTCCAGGAGCATCTTTTTCCTGTTTGCTCCGAAAGTGCTACAGATCCATTGAAGCTCGGAATCCAGGGAATAAAATCCTTGGATTAAAACTTTTCTGAGCTGTTTGCAGGGAGCAGTGACCGCATCCCAGGGGGACAGAGAAGGATAAAAATCTGGTATATGAATTCACCTGGTAAAAAGGGATTTTAGGTTGTGTCCTCATCTCATGCTGATTCCAGGTGGGAAAAACTTTTGGGATGTGGTGCAGGTTTAAATCTTGAATTTGGAGACAGCAAAGTCCAGCTCTTAAGCCAGGCCCAGGCAAGCCCAGAACTGGGCTTTAGTTCCAAATCCATCCCTCAGAGAGAGGGAAACTGAGGCACAGCCAAAAATCCAGTTGGATTCTTCCCAATTTGGATCCACATCTCTGCCCACAACTTTGGAGCAGCTTGTCTGAGGAGTTTGTTTGTTAAAATCCAAAATTTTCCATTTGGGTCCTTTCCAGGCCTGGACTTTAATGGAAAAGTTCCTTAAAACAATGAATCCATGGAAAAATGAACTCCCTTGAGCCCTTTTCCAGATGGTCCCAAGGAGTGGGAATGTCACGGCTCCAGTACTGGAGATTTCCTATGGTTGGGTTATCCTGAGGTTTGCTTTTCCTCTGGGAATTCCCCCTGGTCGGAGCCTCTGTGATTTCCTGACCTCATCCAGGGATATTGTGCCCTTCTTTTCCTTGGAAAAGCTCCTTGGAAAAGGGATGCTGAGCTGCTGTTGGCTGTGATGCAGCTCCCAATTAATCTCTTTAAAATGATCCAGAAGATTCCAGGCAAACTGTGTCTTCTGAATTCCATTGATATTTTTTCCAGGAATGACAAATCCTGTGAGTTTCCCCATGTTATAAACTTCCAGTACAATCAATTCTGATTAACTGTGATTAATTATGATTAATTATCTCATGAGGTCTTACCAAATATTTTGTGGTTTTGTGGATACATCTGGAAAAAAATAGCAATTCCTTAGAATATTTGCTGGAAAGATTTGGGATGCTCGAAGGTTGAGTTTGGAGGTGGAGGAAGGAGGATGGAGCTCTGGATTTCACACCGTGGGCCACAGAAATGTGGGACTGATGGATTATTTCCAAGGAATCTCTGAAGTTTTCAATCCTAGACAAACAGTTTTGTCTGTGCTCCTCGGAGATTTCCATGAGGAAAATTCCCTCAGGGAGTCGCAGCTCCACTGGGACACCTTTGGGGATCCAAAAGGGTTAAAAACCCCAGGAAGAGGCTGCCAGGCCTTGAATTCCAGGAGTTCTCCTTGCCCTTATCCCAACACAAATCTCACAGAGATGCTCCATGTGCTGAAGATCTTCCGAGAGGAGACCCAAAATCCTGGAAAAGGGGAGGGGACACCCCTGGATTCATCCCCAGGATCGGGAACTTCTGACTCCCCGCAGCAGAGGGCAGCAATGGCCCACACTCCATAGCCAGGCAATTCCAATGGGATTTGGGAGAAAGATCCATGCGGAAAGGGCCTCAGAAAGAACCAAACCAAGGAAAAAAAAATCCCCTCAGCTCCAGGAGAAAGAGCTCCAAGTCCAGGGATTTGCTTCATCTTTGGGTGATTCCTTTAACATCCAAAAAAAAAAAAAAAAAAAAAGTGGTAAGAGAGCAAGGACGGGATGCAAAACAAAAAAAAACAACAACAAAAAAAAAGGGATGTGAGTGATCCCAATGGAAAAATGACCCCACAGCCATCCATTGGATCCTTGTGGCTTTCCTGGAGGGCTTGGAATGAGGCACAGCTCAGGGAAAGGTTTCCAGTTTCTTCCCGCTGGATCTGTAGCTTTGGAAAAGCTGGATTCTCTTTGGAATCTCCATTCCAGCTATCCCAGGAAGAATGGACCCTTGGGGATTCAGCCCAAGCTGCTCCAGGTGTTTTTCCTGGGAAGGTGCTTTGGAAGCACCTTCTGGCTGCTTATTCCTGAGGTTTTTAATCCTTTTGGATTCCCAAAAGAATCGAGGAATCATTGAGGCAGGGAATGTGAATCCTGCAGGAAAATTTGTGTTCTGGGACTCTATGGAGAGGCTGCTGAGGCTTTTCTGGCTCTGGGGCTGTAATTCCCTGATGGTTTTCCATGTGTGAGACCGTATGGACATGGAGACCTGACTCCACAGGTGATGGTTGTGGGCAAGGAATTGTGGAATCATAAATTTGTGGAATGGGTTGGGTTGGAAGGGACCTTAAGCATCTTCTCATTCCAAAGCCACTGCCAAGGGAAAAATTCTGCCATCCCAGGGTGCTCCAGGAGAGCTGCAGAGGGACTGGGGACAAGGCCTGCAGGGACAGCACACAGGGAATGGCTCCCACTGGCAAAGGGGAGATTGGGCTGGGATCTTGGCAAGGAATTCCTGGCTGGGAGGGTGGGCAGGGGCTGGGCTGGAATTCCCAGAGCAGCTGTGACTGCCCTGGATCCCTGGCAGTGCTCAAGGCCAGGTTGGATGGACTTGGATATACCTGGGATTGGTGGGGGTTGTCCCTGCCCATGGATGGGGTGGGAATGGGATGATCCTTAAAATCCCTTCCCACCCAAACCATTCCATGATTCCATTATTTCAGTGTCCAGGACTAGACTGGCTCTGGAGGCTCTGGACAGAGCAGTGGAAGGATGGAGCTGTCCCTCCATCGCTAAATCCGATGGAATTGGGGCTCATCCAGCCCCAATTCCCTGGAGCAGAGCTCAGGATTCCTGGAGCTGTCGGATCCCAAAGATATCCAAAGGAAAAAGTTCTGAGTGTTTTTAGGGATTTCCCTCCATGGAGAGAGAAGCTGTGGAAGGAAACAGGTCCAGCTTTCCCACCTTCCCATCTCTTCCAAAGGAGCTGCTTTGCAAATTCCATTTCCAAGATTTAATTCCTGGGATTCTTCCAAGTCCTGCTGTCATTCCAAGGGCCTCTGTTTATTTATATCTGAATTTTATTTAGCCCTGTCCGACGTCTTCATTTCCAACCCCAATAATTGCCAATTAAATGCCTCATCCCTGATTCCCGGGGATGGCATGACCTTATCCTGGCGTTTTATCCCTGTCTTTGTTTATCTGGAATTTTGGAAAGACATCAAACCTCAACGCAAAGGCCTCAGCCTATGGAGCAGGAGGCACATCCCAGGGGAAGCAATTCTAAAGGAATCATCCTTGTCTCTGGGAAAAAAACTTCCAAACTTTTTTTTTTTTTTTAATTTAACCCACAGCTGAAGGAATTCTGGTGTTTTAAAGGAAAATCCAGACTTGTTGGAAGCAAAAGCCTTCATTTTTATGGAGAGATTCCTCTCTGTTTTTATTGGCTTTTAAAGATCTTAGGTGGACACATCCTAAAAATATTCTTAGGATCAGGATTTTGATGATAGGGATGAATCTTCCATCTTTTAAACATCATTAAATGCCAAAAAATCTCATTTTTCCTAAAAATATTTTTTGGTTGAAAATTATGGGCTTTGAAAGGTCTTGGTGGGAAAAAAAAAAAAGCAGAAGAAAACCAAATTTCTCCCATTTTTGGTGGATTCCCATCCAGCTCTGGTTCTGAAGGGGACACACGACTATGGAATTATTAATCCCAAAATTCAGAGGAAATAGGAATCCTTTTACCAATGATATCCCTGAGGATGCAAAGGAACTGGGAAATCTGGGATTACACGCTCCTCTGCGCATCCCACTTTTCATCAAATGTTTTGGGAATGGGCCAGCACTGCTCTTGGAATTCTGGGATTAAGGTTGAGGGATACCAGGCTGGGAAGAAGCAGCTGGAGCCTCTCCACGACAGGACACATGGGAGGCGATTCCAGATATTCCAGAGGAAACTGGCCTGTGGCAGGAGCAGCTGGAATGGTCCCTCCTTCTGCCTCTCCTGGGCCGTGTCCGTCCCCAACTCCATGGATTTTGTTTTCCTTTTCCTTCCCTTTCTGTGATCTCCTAAAGAAAAAACAATAAATGAGGAATAAAAACCTTTCTTGGATCTTCTTCCATCCTTCCCTAGAAGGGTCACAACCAAAGAATCCTGAGAATATTGAAGTTGGAAAATCCCTCCAGGGTCACGGAGTCCAAGCTTTGCCTGATCCCCACTGAGTGCCACATCCCGGAATTCCTTGGACACCTCCAGGGATGGACACTCCAAACCTCCCTGGGCACTTCCAAGGCCTGACCACCCTTTCCATGAGGAAATTCCTGCTGATGTCCAACCCTGGCACAGCCAGAGGCCGTTCCCTCCTATCCTGTTTTTCCCTGGGAGCGGATCCCAAATTGTCACAGCATGTGGCACAGCTGAGACGGCCACGGCACACAGCGAGTGTCACCATGGAATATCAGAAGGGTTTAAACGTCCCCACGCAGAGTAACACCCAACTACCACAAACTGAGCCCACACATAACCTGGGCTGGGCTTGGGGCTCAGGGTCAGCTCAGACCAGGCCAGGCCTTGCTCAACTGATCCTAAAATCCCTGGATTTGCTGCCAGTGCCCCTCCTAAACCATTCACTGCTTTGGGATGAAGGCACCCTGAAGATGTTGGGATGTTTTATCCCAGATTTCAGAGATCCAAGCCCTTCCCATGCTCATCTCTCCCTCAGGCAGCCCCTTCCTCCCCAGGAAAGGAATTGGGATGAACAATCCCATAAAACATCCCAGGAGAGCCAGAAATGGCTGAACAGAGCCTGGGCTGGGCTTGGGGCTCAGAGTCAGCTCAAACCAGGCCAGGCCTCAGCCAGCTAACCCTGAAATTCCCATCTTAGACTTTCTGCCAGTCCCACTCCTTAAATCGTTCACAGATTCCCAGACTGGTTTGGGATGGAGGCACCCTGAAGGTTTTGGGATGTTTTGTTTGATATCAAACACTCCTCACTCCAGTTTCTCCCTCAGGCAGCCCCTTCCTCCCCAGGAAAGGAATTGGGATGAACAATCCCATAAAACATCCCAGGAGAGCCTGAAAAGGCAGATCCCTGCTGAACAGACCTGTCACAGCACACACAGAGTGTCACCACACAATTCCAGAAGGATTCACCCACACACAGTAACACCACGTCACTTCAGAAGGCTGCCAGCACCTGCCCCTCTTGCTCTCCAGCCCAGCCTTTTATCCCCTCACATTCATGCATTGCACCTGTGTGCCCTCTGTGGTTGGTCAGGAATGTTCCAGAGCCGTCTCCTGTACTGCTCCAAGGAATGCCACTATTCCAAGGAACAGAGCCCTTCTCCTGCCACTGCTCCAGAGACAGACCCAGATTCTCCTGCCACTATTCCAAGGAATGTTCCAGTGCCTTTACCTGCCACTGCTCCAGGGACAGACCCAGAGCCTTCTGTCACTGCTCCAAGGAAAGTTCCAGAACCTTCTCCTGCCACCGCTCCAAGGAATGTTCCAGAGCCTTCTCCTGCCACTGCTCCAGGGACAGACCCAGAGCCTTCTGTCACTGCTCCAAGGAAAGTTCCAGAACTTTCTCCTGCCACCGCTCCAAGGAAAGTTCCAGAGCCTTCTCCTGCCACTGTTCCAAGGAATGTTCCAGAGCCTTCTCCTGCCACTGCTCCAGGCTGAGTCCTTTTCCTGTTCCATCAGGAATTCTCCAGCCCCTTCCCAGCTCCATTTCTTTCCCTGGATATGCTCCAGCCTCTCTGTGTTCTTCTTTCCATGAGGAGCCCAGAACCAAACCCAGGATTTGAGGTGTCCCAGCAGTGCCATCATTCCCTGGTCCTGCTTTCACTCTATTTTGGATAAAGGCCAGGATGCCATTGGAATTCTCACCCATCTGGGCTTGTAATCAATGGAAAACATCAAGGAGAACCTTGGGAAAACTGACCAGACTTCACCTCTCCTTGCGGATAGAAAAAAAAAAAAAAAAAAAAAGGAAAAGAAAAAGAAAAGGATGGAAAATCAGCCATTGGAACATTTCTGCTTTAATTTTGGTCTTTTGGAAAAAATCCAGTCAGGAGAACGTGATCCCACGGCATTGTTAAAACAGAAGGTGAGAGGGGGGAAAAGAGAACAGTGAGGAAATGCATGGAATTAAAAAAAAAATCAAATAAAAGGAATATCAGGCAGCTTGGCAGAATTCCAGGATAGTAGGCTCGTGGGATAAAGGGATAATTAACTGGGAGAAAGGAGTTTGGCACAGGAGGAATTCTAGCAAGGGAGGGGAATGAAAATATGGGAAAACACCAGGAAAATCCATTCATGAGGGGCACTGGGAGTGATTTTCCTGAGGGAGAGGGAGCTGAAAGGGCACACAAAGGTAATTCCAGGGTAAGTCAGGGAGGAAAAAGGAGGTGGGAAACTCCAGGCGGGAAGCAACAAATAAGAACGCTCCGAGGGAAAAGATTCCAGCCTTAGCTGGAATTCGGGGACAAACAGCTTAAAAATGTGCTTGGAATAATGTTTCAGGATAAAAGGAAGGACAGGCCACTGGGAGAGCTGGAATTCCTTACAACATTCCATTAGCAAGGAAAACAGGCAAACAAAAATAAGGAGGGAAAAGAAAGAAGGGGAATATGTTCGGAAAATTGGGAATTAACCTGTAAAAGTAGCTCCTGGTATAGAAGAAGTAGGGAAATATATGGAAAATTGGATAGGAAGTGGACTTGGAATAGGAGAGTTACAAGGGAGCAAATTGGATTTCCAAATCTGAGGAATTGGGGTGACAGCAGGAGATCTGGGAAAAGGGAAAGTTGTGCCAGACCTTCCAACAACCAAAAGAATGGGAATCCTCAGAATTCACATCATGGAAGTGTGAGTTGTGACTCCGGAGTAATAACTGGATGAGTACAAAGTGAAAGTATTTAGGGGTGAACCTGAAGCTGGAAACTGAGGTTGAGCATCCAGGAAATCTTCCTGGAAATCAGGAATGTCGCCCTCTGGAACAACAGTCTCATAAAGAAGTGAGGGAATCTCCTTGGCTGGGAATACTGGGAAGTTGTGGCTGGAAGTCTCCAAGGCCAGGCTGGACACTGGGGCTTGGAGCACCCTGTGATAGTGGAAGGTGTCCCTACCCATGGAATGGGGTTGGAATGGGATTTAAGCTCCTTCCCATCCTGAGGAATTCCAGCAGGGATGATGATGGTCAGCATCTCCAACTCTGCTCACAGATTTTTTTCATGGCTCAGCTCATGCGCTCAGTGATGATAAAGCTGGAAAACAGATCCCAGACTGTGCAAGGATGGAAAATTATAGGAATTTCCCATGGGCACAGCAGTGGTTCAGCCATGGGAAGGGGATAGTGAGGGGAAAAACCTCGGGAATAAGCAGAGCTCCTAAGGGAAAGTGGGATCTGGGACACAGAGAGGATGATGAAGGTTGTTCTTTGATCCTGGGAAAAATGGGTCCCTCAGTGGCAGCAATCTGGTGGGGGGCTATTCCCACATTCCAGGTTCAGGTGTCACATCCCAGCCTCTGGAATAAACATTCCCAACCCTCCAAGCAGCCGGCAGCCCCATGGATCAGGTAGGACACAGGCAGCATCCAGAAAGATGCTCCGGCCGTGGTGGGGGGAGGGGTGGGGGGGGCGAAATTTGGGAGGTCAAAAAGCCGGGGTGACAGAATTCCATTAAAAAGCCAAATCCTTGTTCTCCGAGTGGGAGAGATTTCATTGGAAGCTCACAGGCAGGCCTGGCAGTGAACTTGGCCGGAGCAGCACATTCCCTTTCCATGGCTGCATCCCTCACAGCTTTCGCCCATTCCTCAAGTTCCTTCTCCCTGCTAAGCCGTGGCACTCCTGCCTTCTCCGGCCGGAGTCGCCGCGGGATCCTTCTCATCCCGCTCCCTGCGGTGGCCTGGCCTCGGGAAGCGTGGGGACGGCTGCGGCCCCAGTGTTTTTTTAAGGATTGTTTAGCGTTTACTCCTCCGCAGCACTTGTGTATTTTTCTTCCAGCCCACTCACGCTCCCAGCAAGAAAATTCCCGGGCCAGGGCTCCACGCGGGCCCTCGGCACCCCAGGATTCCCCGGCTTTATCCCAAAACTGCAGGAGATGGCTGTTATTGGAAAAGAAAACAGCCGTGTCAGGCTGTTCCCCACTCCCCTGCCCCAGCCTGAAAGTCCCAACTCTGTGTCCCGAGTCTTTCTTGGAGAGCGGTTTCACATTCCGGAGCTCAGATCGCTCCCGAAGATGCCAAAGGAATTTGGTCGCTCAGCTCGCAAGGAAATACTTGGAAATTAGGTGTCCACATATCTCCGATGGCTCCGGATATTTCCACCGATAACGTTTTCCAACAGATCCTTCTTTTCCCAGGTTTGCCAGGGGAAGTTTGGCCCTCCCGAGAAGCCGCTGGAAAAGCGGGATGTTGAGGAATTGAGAGGTTTCTTTCTCCTGGCATATCCAGGCAGCAGCATTCCTGCAGATCCTGGTGGGAAGAGGAGTCGAGGTCGTCCCAACCCTCATCTGTTTCCCACAAGAAAATGAGGAACTGAAGGAAAAGGAGAAACATGTAGCAGAATTAAAGCTTAAATTTAAAGTTGGTGATGTCGTAGCCCTGGAAGTGTCCAAATCCGGGTTGGACAGAGCTTGGAGCCACCTGGGATAGTGGGAGGTGTCCCTGCCCATGGATGGGTGGGATGGGATGGGATTTAAGGTCCTTCCAACTCAAAATATTCCATGATTCTCTGATAAATTCTGATTTCTCAGTGTCATCACTGTGAGGTGATTCCTTTCATCAAGGAATTTATTCCCTGTCTGGCCACAGGACTTTGCTGGACAGAGGGGAACAGGCCTGGGGTCCTTTCCATAGGATTTTTTAGTAGAACATTCCACTCCTGGGAATGCCATTCCCAAAAAGGCCCTCACTGCTTCCAACAACCATGGCCAGCCCTCGGAAGAGATTTGTAGGGAAGGGAGGAAGTCCCTCCACATCCTTTGTCTGCTCCAAGGTCGCGGATCACGGGGAATGTCATCAAACCTTATATGGACATGCACACATCCCCAGACACCCTCGATCCCAAACCCACAGAGGCAGGAGCAGAAGGATTTCCAAGGACGAAGGTCCCAAGATGAAATAGGACACAAAAAAAAAGTTGGATGCGCTCTCAGGAAAATATTTCTGAGGGAATGTGCAGAGCTTTGGAACAGTCTCCCAGTGGGAGCGGTGGAAGAGTGGAAGCCCCTTGACTTGAGGGCTTCCAAAATGGAACAGGAAAAAGCCCCAGGGACCACAGAGCCCGGAAAATCCCAGGGTCAGCGGATGGACTGAGTGACCCAGCGGGATGGGGCTTTTCCATCCCTGATTCCAGCGAGTCTCTGAGAACCCTCTGGACTTTTGGGAGCCGAGGAGCCGAGGAGCCACGGACACAAATCCCACAGCAGGAGGTTGATGTCATTCCAGAACTCTGGTCCCTTTGGCAGCACAACCATTGGAGCTGGGATTCCCTCCAGCGTCTCCCCTGCTTTTAAGGGCTCTGAATTACATCCTGATCCAAGTGGGAAGAGAAATAAAAATTCCATAAATTGTTCTTACCCAGCCCATTCAGTGCCTGAAAGTGGAATTTTGCCGCTCCCACCTGGAGACCTGTTTGGATGCTTGAACATACTCATGGATGATTCAGGCAGGATGGATTTTTCCTTCTCTTCTCCAGTTTGGGGCAAATTCTTTTGGAATTTTGAAAGAATTTAGTGGAAAAAGGTGTGGAAATTGCTGAGGAAAAATCCCATTTGTAACAGAATTCATTTGTTATTCTCCTGAGGAAATCCAAGCTCCAGAAGGCTGGAATGACAAATGGATACAGTTTGGATTTGGCATCCCACAGGATGATAATTCCTGTGGGGAAAAGGTTCCTTTTAAACCGAAAAACTCCTTAAAAAAAAGCACCTGATCTTGTCAAATTGGAGATTTAAATTTTTTTTTGCTGTTGTTCATATTAATCAATATATTCCAAAGATTCCAGTGATTTGGATTTGTGATTTTGGGAAGCAGAACTCTGTAGAAAAGGTCTGAATTTTTCTGAAGTATTTGAGATGAAGATTTAAAATTAAAAGGAACTGGGAATTTTATAGTGAAAGAGCCTAAAAAGTGTTGATAATTTTCGAATGCCTTGGCTATCCCTGCATGTCAATCCCAAAAAACCTCTGCCTTGGAATGAAGCAGAGGTAAAGAGCTTTGAGAATGGTTATTTGGAAAATCTGCTCCTGCACAATTTGCTCAGCTCAGAAAATACACCAAAATTTGGATGGAGGGAATAATTATCCAGGCAGGAATGAGCCCTGGTTGTGTCATAAGAGCCATATCCAGAATATTCAAATATTCCCAGGATGGAATTTCTTAGCCTGCTCCAAGGAGGTGAAATTTGGGATTGAAGGGATTAAACGTGGAATAGAAAGATGAGAAAATGTTTTCTCAGCAATACTGAGGGAACAAAATTTGGTGAGACCAGGAGTGATGGGTGAGAAACTGCACAGTGTCCAGACCTGCTACATCTATGGGAAATAATAATGGAATTATGGAATGCTTTGGGTGGGAAGGGACCTTAAAGATCATCCCCTCATCCATCCCACCCCATAAATGGGCAGGGACACCTCCCACTGCCCTAGGTGGGTCCAACCTGGGATCCACTGCCAGGGATCCAGGGGCAGCCACAGCTGCTCTGGGAATTCCAGCCCAGCCCCTGCCCACCCTCCCAGCCAGGAATTCCTTGCCAAGATCCCAGCCCAATCTCCCCTTTGCCAGTGGGAGCCATTCCCTGTGTGCTGTCCCTGCAGGCCTTGTCCCCAGTCCCTCTGCAGCTCTCCTGGAGCACCTCCAGGCCCTGCCAGGGGCTCTGAGCTCTGCCTGGAGCCTTCCCTTCTCCAGGGAACATTCCCAGCTCTCCAGCCTGGCTCCAGAGCAGGGGGGCTCCAGCCCTGCAGCAGCTCCGGGGCCTCCTCTGGGCTCTCTGCAGCAGCTCCACGTCCTCGTGCTGTTGGCCCCAGGGCTGGGGCAGCTCTGCAGGTGGGCTCTCACCTGAGGGGCACAGGGACACAATTCCCACCTTCCTGCTGGCACCAGCCCCGGGCTGAGCAGGGGTGTCTGGGCTGGGCCATTCCAGCCTCACCCACAACATCCCAAATCCTTCTTCCAGGGCTGCTCCAGCTGCTCATCCCCACCCTGGGTTAATTTTGGACCAGCACTAAGGATCTGTCAAACTTTGGAGCACAAGACCCCACCAACGTCTCCATGAACATCCTGGATCCCTGTCAGAAGATCAGGAATGCTGCTCCTGGATGGAGCAATGGATCGTTCTTGACAATCCCATGACTTTTCCTGCTTTTCCTGAGACAATTTTGTTGCCTTTTTGCTGTCAGGACATGAAATGGTTTTTGGGGCCTTTCTGCTCCAAGTTTTCCTCCCTCAATATCCGGCTCCAAAGTGGCTGTAGCTACACCCTGGAGTTATACCCCAAGCAGTTACACCCAGCAGCTGGTAGAACCTGAGAAAGCAGAACCAAGCAGGTGAGGATTCCAAAAAGCTGGAACCTCTTCCAAGCTGGGATGAGACCAACCCATCCTTGAAAAACTTTGCCTAAAATTCACGACCTACACTGCTCGGATTCCAGAGGAATTCAGCAAAGGAGCATTTTCTGGGTGGGATTTTAGGGTGGGAACTTGCTCTGCACACATCGAATTTTCCAGAAAGTGGATTTAAGTGAAGGAGTATTTTCTGGGTGGGATTTTAGGGTGGGAAACAGCTCTGCACAAATGAAGATTTCCGGAAAATGCCGTCAGTGATTCCATAGAAACTCCTCTCCTCTGTTTGGGCTAAATTTGTTTGCCAGGATTCATTTGAGGGTCTTCCTTTCGGGAAGACATGAACTAAAATTCCGGTGGCTGCTCCCAGTTACCCAAATTCTCTCTTTTTTCCTGAAGAAAAAAGAGGTGGAAGCTGTTTTCCAGGCCAAAATCTGATTAATCTTCTGCCTTCCCACGCTTATTTTTCCTTTAATTTTTACTGGACACGGTTCTTCTCTTGGATCCAATCATCCTCTTCCCTTCCCATGCCTATTCCTTCCTAAAATTGTGCTGAATTAAATAAGCCAAGGTTCCAGAAGCTGAGCTTGACTGAGATACTCTGTTTTCTGGGAAATTGGGGAAATTGGGATTGAAAGTGCGAGGAGGGATGAGGAAAAGCCGTTTTTTTGGGATGGGTGGAAGCCGTGAGTCACAAAGGATCAGGGATGGGAAGACAAGGAGGAGGAATGGCTGCTCTGATGGGTCATTTTCCATCCCCAAGTGGATTTGGGAAAGTTGGAGTCACATCCCTCAGCTACTTTTTGGATCAAAAGCAGTCACTTGAAACTAAGAAATTCCAGGATTTCAGCTCCTCCTTTTAACCATGCCATACTGGGAAGCATTCCTGATTTTTTTCCTCCTTTTCCGCCATCTCCTCTCCATCTTCTTTCATTTAACAGGAATATCAAGTTAGAGGCTCGTTAAGCCTCAGGCTCATTAAGAGAAACCAAAGCTCCTGGAGTTTGCCTGGAGTAGTCAGGATCTGATGACAGAAGCTGACACCAGATTGTTTGGGAGTTCTTAGGATCAAGGAGAAATCGGCTGGAATCCTGGGATGAAAGAAATTGGAAACCAATCAGGAAGAGGCAGTGGTTTGCGACAGGCAAGGGGAGCTTTTCCTAAAATAACCCCACAAAATTCTCTGAACTAAGGAATAGTTTTGTCATTTAGGACAAGAAGAAATGGCCTCAAATGTGCCAGGGGAGGTTTAAGTTGGATATTTGGGAAAATTTCTCTCTGGAAAGGGCTGTCTAGGCCTGTAAGAAGCTTCCCAGGGGTGGAGTCCCCTTTCCTGGAGGGATTAAAATCCCGTGGATGTGGCACTTGGGGACATGGGTCAGTGGTGGCCTGGGCAGTGCTGGGAATGGTTGGACTTGATGGACTTGGAGGGTTTTCCACCCTGAATTATCCTGAGATTTCCTGGATTTGTGATGTCACGAGGGGCAGAGCGCAGGTCCTGTGCTATCTGGTGATCGGAACATTCCAGTTGGGAAAGGCAATTCCAGGGAGGCCCAACTCAACGTTTTCCCCAGTCCTGCCCAGGCCAGGTCCTTCCTTACATCCAGAAAATCCAGGCCTCCCTTTTCCCTCCATCCTCCGAGGGATGGATAATCCAACCCCCGGGAATTTCCACCTCCCCGGAATTTCGGAACTGCTCCGTTCTGAGGCAATCAGCAGAGCAGGGCCTTATTTCTGTCCAAAAAACTTCCTGTAAGAGGGAAAAACCTTTGGAGCCTTGGACATCCGTGGAAGCTGTGCTTCCACTCCATCCCATTTCCCTGCCTCTGCCTCCATCTGGGAATGGGCTCCAGCCTTCTTATTTTTTATTCCCCCTGTCTCTCCATTGCTTGTGGGGCTTCCATCCAGCCGACCCAAAACCCAGCTCCAAAAACTCCGAGAGCCCCTCGGAAGGAGGAAGCAGCCGGAGTCGGCAGCCGGAGCAGTGCAGGCACGAAGGTCATCCTTTGCATAATGTATTTATCTTGGAAAACGGGATTTTATTCAGGCTATCCAAGAATCCAAGTGCTGAAACCAACACTAAGTCAACAGCACTTAGAGTAATGAAATAAATTCTTCAGGACAATCCAGCCCAAGGAGTTGACAAGGAGGGGGGGACCGGGGTTGTTTTTATTAAAATTCCTTCATTCCTGCAAACCGGCATTGTCTGTATTTCTTGGATGCGGCCTACGGAGAGACACCGCGCAAAGCCTAGGCCGGAGTTTATTTAGTCTGCTGCCTGCAGCAAAGGAAAATAAAAAGCTTAATAAAAGATTTCCTTCTGTGGGAGCCCCTGCGATTCGCAGATTGGAAGATAAGGGGGCTGTTCGGAGGAAGGGATAATTCTCCATCCCAACAGCGATGGCATTCCCAAGCCAAGGGAATGGGAATTTATCTCCAGCCTCTGGTTAACCACAGGGCTGAGTGAAAGCCACCAGGACTGAAAGCTTAAACTGTTCTTAATTGTGCTGTAAAGCTCAAAGGAAAATATTTTTGATGCTCCGGCTTTTTAATCTAAATATGATTTAAATTCGGCTGTGCCCTTTCCCTCCCGACAGCACTACATCAATCCTTGATTTCATGACCTCTTGCGTGGAATTCTGCCAGGAATTCTGTCGAATTGGAAGCTTAATTTGGAGCCTAATTTCCACTGGCCCTAAAAGTTGGGGATTTGGTTACGCTGCAGCTGCAGCAGCAGCAGAATGTGGTTCCACTTCTGATCCTTTCATTTACCTGGAGAGAGGTTTAATACCATTATTCCAAGATATTGTAGCTGTTGTTCCCTCACTCAGGAATTCTGTCGGTGTGACAAATATTCCAGGTCCTGAAAAATTTTTTTAGACCTTGAAAATGGAAATATTCCTTAGCTTTGGGGTCTTCCTTCTCTTGGAAATGGAAAATTCCCTTGTTTTTGGTGTTTCCCCTTCCAGACCTCCAACCTGCCTCTCCCATCCTGTGGTTCCTCACAAACCAGGGATCCAGAATTCCATAGGTCATCTTCCCCCAGAGCCAGAAAATCTCCAGGATTTTGCAGTCCAGAACAATGAGGAAGAAAAGAATTCCCAAACATTTTCTCACATTTTTTTCCAGCAGAGAAACAAAAGCAGACAAAAGATTCCTTCCACAGTTGTCCATGAGGAAAGATCCCCAGGATTTTGCAGTCCAGAACAATGAGGAAGAAAAGAATTCCCAAACATTTTCTCACATTTTTTCCTGCAGAGAAACAAAAGCAGACAGAAGATTCCTTCCACAGATGTCCATGAGGAAAGATCTAACCAAAGGCTTTGCAGGGACCCTGTGGAAAATCCAAGGAGACCCCTCGAGTCTCCTGCATCCCACAATCCCATTTTTTTTTCCATAAATCCATAATGCATTTGCTTCCTCATCCTCAAAATGCACAAGTCAGCGTCTCCCTAAATTCAGGCCAAGATCTGCAGCCCAGCTAAACTTCCAAGGGCTTTCGTGGCAAAATCACTGGAAATTCAAAATTATCCCTGTATTTTAGAAGACTATGGATGGGATTCAACCAAATTCCTACGGTACCTGGTCTGCAACTCTGGATTAATTTAGATAGGAATATTTTCCCTAAGTCCTTTCTTTTTTTCTTTGTTCCACCTGGGAAGGAATTTGACTCCTACATTGTCTCCAAACACACCATGGCATTGATTTGGAATTGTTGGATGTTCCAGAAAATTCCAGGCAGTTGACTTCCAGTTGGATCACCATTCCTCCCCTTTCCCTCTTTTCCATCGCTCCTTTAGGAATGGAATCCATGTGGTGTAAAATCCCTACAACTGGGGCCATTTGGAGTTCATCATTCCCTTTTTTTTTCAGGCCCAATTTTGGTGTCTGAACCTACTGCAGGCACAACCGACCCACAGGTGACCTCACTCCTGGAATTCCGGTGATCCCAAGTTTGGATTGGTGCCCTAACCCAGGCCTAGAGGAAAGGTTCTGTCCTTAAAGCCACTGTGGGGAAACGCCACCTCTGGATAACTGGAGATTCCAACTCTTTGTTTTATAGAGCAAGCATGTTTGGATTTTTCTGGAAGGTCTGGAATTTATTCACACTGTGGAATCAGGATGGGATGGGATGGGATGGGATGATCAGGCTCTGAGGACCTTATCCTGAAAACCACCAGAGCTTTGAACACAACTTGAAATTAAAAATTGGGGAAAAATTCCTCCCTCTGAGGGTGGGGAGGAGCTGGAATAGAATTCCCAGAGAAGCTATGGCTGCCTGTGAATCCCTGTCAGTGTCCAAGGCCAGGCTGGATCCACCTGGGATAGCGGGAGGTGTCCTTGTCCATGGCAGGGGGTGGAATTTAATGATCTTAAAATTCCCTTCCAACCAATTCCATGATTCCGTGATTTTGTGATCTTGACTCTCATCCCCCAGGATTTATCCCCAGAACTCCAGGAATAAATTTCCTTTCTATTTTTAGAGGGGGAAAAAAAAATCTTTGTCTTCTTTCCAGGGCTTTTTTTTTTTTTTTTTTCCCAGAGTTTTTTTTTTCTTTCCATACTCTCCTCTTCAGGTAGGACTTTTTTAGGAATTCTGGGGGGTTAGATGAGGCAGGGGCCAGAATGGGGTAGGAAAACCGGGAGAACTGGGTCTTGTTCTGGAACTTTCCAGCCAGGACACACCTTTGGATCTGTGCTCCAAGCAAACCCAGGCTCCTGGAGCAGGAAAAAATGATGGAGCTGCAGGAAAACTGGTGGAGTGAAGCTGCTTGGACCACGGAACGCTGGGATCCAGCGTGAGGCATGAAGAGCTGGGGGGAAAAGCGGAGGAAATTAATGATTGGATAATGGATTCCAAATGTTGCCGTTCCAAGTGAAATCCTAGGAATACAGGCACTTGAGGGGACACGGAGCTCCAAACCGGATTGTTTTTCAAGGCAGAGCTGCAGCGAGGAGGATGCTGGGTAATGCTTCCCGAATTCCCAGAAAGGTAATAAGGTGAGGATTTAGCTCCATCCAAGCTCCGTTGGCTCCTGTGCGTGCAGGAACGATCACGGAGCGCTCTTCCCAAGGCTTTGCATCCCGCCTGGACTGTTAATCCCGGTGGCAGGTGGCCGTCGGCCATCTGGAATCTCTTCATCCATTAAGATTCTCCCAAGAAAGAGAGGAAAGAACTTCCTCAGTAGCCGGGCCAGGTTTTCAGGCAGAGCTTCTGTACGGCAGCTCCGGGTCAGCGCTCCCGCTTGGATCGTTGGCTCCGACCGTTGGCTCAGGGAATGGGACTCGGCATTCCCCTTCTCCAAACACGGCTGCTCCTCCAGATCCTCACTTCACCTCCTCCATGAGCTTTTCCTGAAGTTTCCAGGGGGCCAGACCTGGGATTGTTCGATGGAGAGGGATGGAATGGAATGATGGGGTAAAGGGAATGGCCTGGAGCTGAGGAGGGAAGGTTTGGATGAGATGTCCAAAAGGGTGGAATTACTTGGATAAAGCTGGAACAGTGAGGTTGTGGTTGCCCCTGGATCCCTGGGAGTGTCCAAGATCAGGCTGGATATTGGGGCTTGGAGCAACCTGGGATAGTGTCCCTTCCCATGGAATGGGGTTGGAACTGGATGGGATTGAAGGTCCTTTTCCACCCAAACTATTCCATAATTCCATGAATTATGGAAACCATTTTTGGAAATTATGGCAACCAATTATGGAAACCACTCCATTATTCCAATTGTTATTAGGATGTCCCATTCCCAGGCACTGGCAGAGGGGTTAATCCCCATCCGTGTTTCCTGCTTGGCTCAATCCCAATCCTTCCTCAAATATTGTAAAAAAAAAAAAAAAAACCCTTGGAGACAGTTCAGTGACAGCTCCAATTGGAGTCAAAAACTAACGGAAAAATCCCTAAGGAATTTTTTTTAAATGGGGGATTTGTAACATTGGACACAAGGACAGGGGAAAACAAAGGAAAACCTTCCAATGTGAGGCTTGTTCCTACTGCAGAAGGAAGAGCAAGGACATCGGAGAACAAAACAGCCTTTCCCTACTAATCCTATTTTTTGGGGGGGATAATTGCAGCCTCGGAGATGTCTCTCCCATTTCTGCATGGTCCAGATGGGAATAACAGCATGGACCAAGGGCCTTGGATACCTTGGGAATTCCACAAGGCCGCCAGCAGAAATGGGGCTAATTTTTCTGACCCGAAATCTAAAATATCCATCTGTATTCCACCCCCTTGGATGTATCCAGATCTCCATGACCCCCAGGAGGAATCAACTGAGGATCAGAGGAAGTGGCCAGAGTGTCCAAGTGTGTTTAGCAGGATATTTGGGTTGAGAATTATGGAAAAGGGGACTTTTCCTGGAGGGGGAAGTCTAAACAAGGAAAGGATGGGGTGGATGTGGATTCCCGATCCTCTGCACTTCCCATGGGAATACCAAATAGAGACAGGGATTGCACCAGGGCTAATCCACTGCAAATCACCCTATGATGACCCTGAGGTCCCAGTGAGCTTTGGGAGTCCCCAAAACCTGGGGAATTTACCCTTTGGAATGGATGTCACTTCTGGATAAACTCCAACCACCTCATGTCCCTCTGGGGACTTCCACATGTCACCGTGGTCCTGCTGATTTTTAGGGAATCCCAGCTGATTTTGGAGGGGCGGGAGCAGAGGAATGTGGATGAAACTCCTGGTTTAAACCTTTTTCCAGCTTTGTGGAATTGTGTCATCCTCGTTGGCGCTCTGCTCTCGGCAAACATGGAACCATGTCAGAGGGATTCAAGAATTCCCGGAGATCATCCCTGTTCCTCCAGCTCCATCAGTGCACGGAGTTGCTCCAGTGCTCAGCTCTTCACAGGGTCTGTTAGGAGGAGGAAAATCCCACAATCCCAGAATCACAGAGATTGGAAAAGCCTTCTGAGGTCACCGAGTCCAACCTGTACCTGACCCCACCTTGTCAACATCCTGGGAATGTCACATCCCTTCCCAACCCACTCCAGTCCTTGGAGCCTGGATCAGGTGGAAGAGCTTGGATAAGCACCTGAATCTCGAGATATTTCCCTGAAATGCTCCTGGATCTATCCTAAGCTGGCCCAACCCTCTCACCCGCAGCCTGTGGAAATAATTCCAGCTAAAATCAGGAGACTTCCAAGGATCCTGAGCATTATCCTGGATAATCTGGATGGGGAGGAGGGGGAAAAATGCTGGACGGAAAAATCAAAGATGCCAACTTTTTTCAAGGATGTATTTCTGCTGCCTTGACACAGCTCTGCTTCCTCGCACCATTCCTTTATATCCGGTTGACGGATATTTTTCCATAGAGCGGGAATGCTGATCTTGGCAGGGGCTGTGAGCAAATATAGAAGCTCCGATGCGTGCCCGGAGAGCTCCAAGCCATCGGGAAAGCTGCCGGGAGCAGCAGGAGGAAACAGCGAAGAGCCGGAGGACTGGAGAGGGCTTGTTCTGCATCCACAAATCCCACGGGATTTGGGAAGGTGAGGGGAACCCCACCATCCCAAACGGTGGGATCCTGCCAAGGAACACTGCTGGCAAAATTCTGCCTCAATTATTATCTGGTTTCTTTTATTCCTGCTCCCGCTCCAGATCCTTGGCTTCCATCCTTACAATATCCAGCCCCCCGCTGTCCTTAATATCTTCATCTTTTCCACATTATCCAGAGTAGGATCCTTGTGCTGATCCTTGGATTACAGGAGTGTGAAAGAACTGGAGAGGCCCAGGTTTAGGATTTAAAACTTGCATTTTCTTTAAGCCAGGCTTTGGAACCCTAAGGAAAGAGCTCCTCAAATCCCCATCTCCCCACTTAAAGGGCCGTCTTTTAATTTGGGATGGGAAATTCCAGCTGGCTCCTGCTTTTTGGGAATTGCTGGAGCAGCCCCCACTGCTTCAATCCATGTCCATTCCTGCTCCAGGGACATCCCAGTGAAGGAATT
Source organism: Pyrgilauda ruficollis (assembly GCF_017590135.1). Lineage (NCBI taxonomy): Eukaryota > Metazoa > Chordata > Aves > Passeriformes > Passeridae > Pyrgilauda > Pyrgilauda ruficollis. The sequence continues at coordinate 625,516 of NW_024517096.1, read as the reverse complement.
GCAGGATGTGGTTGGAAAGAAGCTGCTCACTCTCCTGCAGGGAGATCTTGCCTGAAGGGAGCCTCAAAAAAGATGGAGAGGGACAATTTCCAAAGACCTGCAGGGACAGGACACAGGGAATGGCTTCCCACTGCCAGAGGGCAGGGAGAGATGGGATATTGGGAAGGAATTCCTGGCTGGGAGGGTAGGGGGAGGCTGGGCTGGAATTCCCAGATTTGCTGTGGCTGCCCCAGATCCCTGGCAGTACCCAAGGCCAGGTTGGACACTGGGGCTTGGAGCAGTCTGGGATAGTGGGAGGTGTCCTTGCCCAAGGATGGGGTGGGAATAGGATGGGAATTAAGGTTCCTTCCAACCCAAACCACTCCATGATTCCATGAAGGTGTTTCCAGGGGCTTCTTTCCAAGGAACACAAGCCAGGATCACCTTCCTGAGCTGGGCTGGATGGGGTGACGATGTCCAGGTGAAAGGCCATGGATCTCATTCCCAAGCTCTGGAATCTCCCCATTTTCCCTTTGCATTTTACCGTCAGTGCTTGGACAAAGCTGAAGCTTTTTTTTTACGGAAAGCTGCCAGAACTTGGATGTTCAACTGCCCAGGGATGGGGGAGAAAAAAAAACCCTTAAAAAAGCAAACTCTGGATCTTCCAATGGTTTATTTTTGGAGTCCAGAGCAAAATGTCCTTGGATTTATTTTTTTCACGAATCTATTTTGGTGGAGTTTTGCCTTTTTTTTTTTTTTTTTTTTTTGAAGATGGAGCTGTTGACTCCTTTCTGCCAAAAAAATGTAATTCCTGTCTCCTTCAGTGTTTCCAGAGGCTTTTTCCAGAGGTTCTCACACCCACATGGGAGCCTCTCCCAGAGCCCGGCCCAGACTCTGGGTGACCCCTCCATAAATCCCAGTAATTTACGGATTATTATTATTATTAATAGCAGGCAGAAAAATTCCAAAACTCCAGGACTTTCTCTTCTTGCTGCTCCAGAAGAAATCCAGGTGTCTCCACGGAGCTTCCCTCGTGTGCTGCAGGAAGTCTGAGAACTTTTCCATGCTTAATAAGGAGAGTGGATTTAGGGAGGAATGACAGAGGGAGTGTGGCTGCTTATCCCTGTTATCCCTGATTTATGAGCTGCCGTTCCCAGAGGTTTGGAAGGAGGCTGGGATCAAAGGAATGATGTGATCCCAGGGCCATTCCAAGGTGATGGAGTGGTCTGGACTGAAATCCGCTTCTGGAATTCCAGCTATCCCGAACAAACTCATCCTGCTTTATTCCCTTCCTCCCAGACCCAAACTCGGAGCCCCTCTCGAAGCAGTTCCATGGAAAATGAAGGGGATGAGCATTCCAAAGCATGTCCTGCTGGAGCATTGTCAGCTGGGAAAACACCTCCTGATGGAGCTGCCAGGTGTCCTGAGCAACTGGGAAAAACCTGGATGGAAAAACATGGAGAAACGGGGAGCAGGTCTTAAAATGCAGATCTTAAATTTAAATTCCCAGCTGGGGAGGGGATTATCCATGAAGACAATGTTTCATCCTGGATGAACATGGAATAACTGATGGCATCCACCAGAATGGGGTGAAAGGAGCTGGAAAGATTCCACAAAAGGGATATTAACCAGGAACAGAGGCCTGGAAGTGTCCAAGGCCAAGTTCCACCTGGACAAGTGGAAGGTGTCGAGGTTGGGATGAGATGGGATTTGGTTCCATCCCAATTATTCCACAATTCCACAATTTCCTGGATGTTTCTTCTGAGTGAGACTCTCCACCCTTCCATGAGCAATTGGCTTTTCCCAGATTCTCTCCAAGTTTTCTGCTCCTTGGAGAGGGAACCGCTCCTCTTGCTGGCTGACCTGCACCTCGTCAACCCAGGGATGAGCTGATGGAAACTGGGAACATCCCAGATTTTGCCCCGTGGAGGAACAAGCATGAAAATTCCTTGGATCTCCATATTTTCCTGCCTATCAGGGACTCATTCCCAGGTGTCCTCTCTACCTTGTCACCCATCTCCTCCATCCCGACATTCCCTCTATCTCATTTTTCCCTTTTCCCATCCCACTCTGCCTCCCCACATCCCCCTGGAGCAGCCACAGCTGCTGCATCCATCCGGAATTCCCTCCTTTCCACTCTTCCTGGCTGCCCTTCCCATTCCCTCTTCTCCTGGGCAACCCCAAATCTCCGGCAACCAAAGCCAAGGCTCGGCGGTGGCTTTTTATCCCGAGGCTTTGGAAAGCCACAATCCTGCCCTGCTCCGGTCCCATCCCGCTCTGGCCAAGTGGGATGATGATGACACAGCAGGGTGTAGGATTTTTCCTCTTCCTTGTCCCGCTGCCAACGTCTTTGACCTCTGGATGAACTCCCCAAAAATTGCCTTTGGAGCTGCTCCCGCCTCTTTGACGTCCGCGACCAGTTGGAATTTAAATTCCCTTTTTCTTTTTTTTCTTTTTTTAGAGAGAGGGAATAGGGAATGAGAGAGGAGCAAGGAAGGGTGAGAGTTAAAACGGAAAAAAATAATTAAAAATGGAAAAAAAAAAAACAAGATGGATGAGAAGAAACCAAACCCAGAACTGAGGGAAATTTTGTGGTTGGAAAGAACTTGGGAAAGAGTGGGATAAGTCAAGGGTTCAGAATATATGGATCTCTTTGTTCCAAGAAAACAGCGGGAAAAGGTAGCAGGGCCTTATCTGGAGTCAGTTCCTGCTTCCCACGTCCCCTGGCAGGGTCATTCCCAGGCTGGGAATGTTGGAAATGTCCCTGGCTGAGGCTCCAGAACAGCCAAGCTCCAGTCACGTGTCCAACCTTTGGAATCATCCATCCATCACCTCTGGCTGAGCTGGCGGAGCCCAAACTCAGGAATTTTGTTGCTCAAAACCTCCAACAAAAAGCCAAAATTTCAGCAACACCAGGATTGGGATGGACTGGAGAAGCAAATGGTAAAAAATTGCTGGAAAGGAGAAAATTTACTCAATCAGGATAAAATTATTGGAGGGTCAAAATTCCTTCCCAGAGTGATCAGGAAATGATGCTCGGCTTCCACTGAATTTATTTAGCATTTGTTTTCACTGAATTCCAGAAAAACTGCACCACATCCAGCAGGAATTCCATGGGATGTGGAATTTCTCAGAATTCTTGGACTTTTCCTAATTTATGTTCTAACAATGACCTGTGTAAGAAGAGCTTTTTAAAGCTCCAAATTCCAATCCAGTCAGAAAATCCTACACTTTCATATTTAAAGGGTTTGTTCCCAAATGAAATTTTTAAAAAATTTATTTTCTGCTCCAAAAATGTTTTGTTGGAGAGAAAAAAAAATCCAAGTGCTTTCATTTGATTTTTGAGTTGTTTTTTCGGGGGAATTTTGTGAGATAAATAAAGGGGGACCTGGTGGGCTGGAAATTTTGATGCCTCACAGATTTCCAAGGGGAAACTTCAGACTCTTCACATGGAAATGGAGGATCCCAAATGCCAGAGGGAGCCTGGAGCTCTCAGGAGGCTCCAGGATCCCAGCAGTGTGTCCTAGAGGCTGGAAATCATGGAATTATGGAATGGTTTGGGTGGGAAGGGACTTCAAAGATGATCAAATTCCAAGCTGAACACCTCCCACTATCCCAGGTGGATCCAAGCCCCAATGTCCAGCCTGGTCTTGGACATTTCCTGGGATTCAGGGGCAGCCACAGCACATCTGGGAATTCCAACCCAGCCCCTCCTCACCCTCTGATAAAAAAATCTTTCCTGATGTCCCATCTCCATCCTCAGGTGGATTCCCATTCCCACGGCAGAAGTTTCCCAATGTCCTGGGATTTAATGGGTCTGGATTGGTCCTGCCCTTTGCTGAATTCCTGAGTCCTCACCAGTGCAGGCTGGGAATTCCGGTCTAAACTGGGATTTCTGGTGGATCATGGCAAGGCCAGGGGGTGGTTGGGAAAGAGCTGTGCCATTCCCGGGTTTCTCCTGGGATTGAGCAAAATTCCTGCAGTTTTCAGCCTCTTTATGGCCACAGCGTTTGGGCAGAGCTGAGTTTAAGCCTGGCCTGAATCGCTCGGGTTCACCTTCCCAAGCTTTAGGCTCAGCCAGAGTTGTGATTCCCAAAACGAGCCAGGAACGGGGAATCTGGGAAGTTATGGAAAATCGGGAAAAGAGAATACAGGAGGTGGAGTGGATGGAGAAATATTCCAACAAAAGAGTGGGATTGGAGCTTCCCAGATGAAGCTGAGATTCCAGGAGGCCTCTTAGGCTGCGGCTCCGGAGGAGCAGCGGGAATATCGCTCCTTGGAGCACCAGCCGCGCTCATCCCGACTGGATTGGTGCCAGGGAAATTCCTGCAGGGATTTGGCTTTTGGGATTATGGCAGATGGGATTATCCATTCCCAGTTCCCAGATTTGCTGTGGCTGCCCCTGGATCCCTGGGAATGTTCAAGGCCAGGTTGGATCACACTGGGGCTTGGATCCACCTGGGAGAGGGAAGGAAATAAATCCTCAATTTTTAAAATTCTATTGAAATTATATTTTGAGTTATATAAAATATATTTAAAATGATGTTTAAAATATATTTTAGAATTACATTTAAACTACATTCAAAAATATATATTTTAATAGATTAATATATATTAAGAATCACATTTAAAATATATATGTAATTACATTTAAAATATTTTCAAAACATATATTTTAAATTTTTATTTCAAATTATATTTTAAATTATATAAATATATTGGAAATTATGCTGAATATTATATCAAAATCATACTGAAAATACATTAGGAATAATATTTAAATTATATTTTAAAATTACATTTATGATGACATTAAAAATACTTTTAAATTATATTGAAAAGTAGATTTTAAATGATATGAAATATATTGAAAATTATATCAGCATTATATTGCAAATATATTAAAAATCATATTTAAAGTGTATTTTTAAATTGCATTTAAAATTATATTAGAAAATAATATATAAAAATATATTCAAATGCTATTTTAAAAATACATTTCAAATATATTTTAAAATAAATTTCAGTTATATTTTAAATAATATTTGAAATTATATTTAGAATTATATTTAGTATTAATTAAAAATTATATAAAGATATATTTTAATTATATTTGAAGTTATATTTGAACTTTTATTTGAAATGTTATTTTAATTATATTTAGAATTGTACAAAAATGCAAAATTATATTGAAAATTCTATTTAAAATATATTAAAATTATATTAATATTTAAATTATGTTAAAATTATATTTAAAATTACATAGAAATGAAATTTAAATTATATTTTTGATTTTGTCTGAATTTTATTTAAATTTTATTTAAATTACATTTAAAATTTATATTAAAAATAAAAGATTGGTAAAAATCCCACAACATTTTCCAGGCTGCCCCTGGATAATGGGACCAGGACATCCTGAACAAGCCACTCCTCCTTTTTCTTTTTGCTATCCCATCCAACCTTTGGGAATTCAGCACAAATCTTGGGAGGTGGGAATTTTTCCTTTGGAAAACTTGGGAATGATTCCCACAAGGCCTTTCCTGGCCATGCCCATCCCGGTTTTTTGGCTGCCACCCAGGGACAGGAGGTGACAGCCAGGCCAGGGCTGACGGTGACGTCACCGAGCGCTCCCGGACATTTGTCCTCGGGAAGAGCCAAGCTCGGAATCGTCACCACCAACAAAGATTCCCTACAAAATCCGGGAGCAGGGACGTGCCGGCCCCGCCGTTCCGGCCTTTCCCTGCCTTCGTTCCCGGCGCTGTTTGCGCAAAGCCGCCTTGGGAAGATCCCAATTATTCCTTCCTTAATGAACTCTTGGCTCACGGAGCCTCCCTGTTAATGAGCTCCCTGCTCCAGCCTCGTTCACCTTGGAAAACGCTGGGAAGAGGAGCCAGGAATTCTCACCCAGCTCCGGCAGGCTCGGCAGTGGGAATTGTAGATCCCAGAGCCGGGAAAATGGGAGATCCAGTGAAGGAAAGCAAGGATTCCAAAGGTGCCACTCAAAGTGAAGATCCCACTGATTCCAGCTCATTTTTCCATGTAAATTCTCCCGGGAGCCTCCAGCCCCTCTGGAAACAGGATTTTCCCTCCTAATTTTGGCAAATTTTACTGGAAGTGTCCAAGGCCAGGTTGGAGCTACCTGGAATAATGGGAGGTGTCCCTGCCCATGGAATGGGATGATCCCTAAAATCCTTTCTAACCCTTTCCAAGATTCTGGAATTCTAGGAAGTGTGGGCTCAACCTGTGCTCTGCTAAAGGCAAATAATTATTCCCGCCTCTGGAAAACAGCCCAAAGAATTGGAAAAAAAGGGAAAATAGGCTGCAGAAATTATGGATCTAGAGTTCATTCAGCATATGGAAAAACTTGGAATTAGGGAAATTCGCTGTCTTTTGTGCTGATAGATTCTGTAAAGCCCAACTTCAGGATCACTGGGAGAACCAGAGGTGCCACAGTTTATCCTTAAAACAGGATCAGGGAGAATCCCAGGCTGAGTTCCATGGAATCCAGTGATTCATTGCCCAGCCCATCTTGACTGGGAAAAGTAGGAAAATCCATATGGAAATGGTCCTAAGTCCTTATTCCAGGTCCCAGTGGAATTCCAGGTCCCAGTGGGTTCATGTCCCTCTGAAGAAAATCATTCCTTGGTATCTGTAGGATTCCCTCTGGGAGCCATGGGAACACCTTCAGTTCCCACAATGTTCCCCAAATCTTGATCCAGAGCCCAAATCCAGTTCTGGAATAACCCCAAATCCACGTCCCAAAGAGCTGTGTCCTGCTCTCAGCTCATTCCCAGCTTTCCTGCTCTTTTCCCGAGCCTGATCTCCCTCCAGTAGTTCAATCCCATTTATTAGGAATTTATAGTTCTCCATAGGGTTTTTATATTTAGCTGCCTCCCCTGGAAAACCACATTTTTATGGATCTTGGATCCCACCCTTTTCCCTGCGGCTCCTCCAGGCGGATTTTTCCCTGATTTTTTTTGTGTTTATATTCCAATTTTGGAGCTTAGCACTGGCTCGCGTCCGTCCTTTATTCCCATCCACCCATCCCAGAAATTCCTTATCAACAGGTCGGGTTTAAAAGGCCACAGTTTTTCCGGGATTGGGTCATCTTTGGCTCTCAGAGCCATTTGGCTCCAAGAGAAAAGTGGGAAAAGGGATCGGTTTACAGCCTGCTAAAGGTCAGCTGTGCCGCTCCTGGTTTTTAGAGGGGGAGACGTGAAATCTTTATATATCAGGATAATATCCCTAAAAATAAAACCTCACAAAGCCTGACCAGCTCCATGCGCCTGCAGATTTTCCTCTGGGATGGGCAGGATTGATGTGAATCCCAAAGTTCTTGGGCCAAACCCAGAGGAAACCACTGCCAGTCCATGATTCCCTGCATTATCCAGTTATTTAAAGCTGGATTTTCCATGAGGAAACTGAGGGGAGAGAGGCCGAGGAATCAACCCCTGTTTGATTCCTGCAGGAAAATGGGAATGCAGAGAGCAGCTCTGTACCAAAGGCACCAAAACTGGAAATCAGGGAAAAAATCCCACTGGTTTGGGATTTTTTTTTCAGGAATCATCACAAATACCAACTAAAAGGTTGGGAATGAACTCGCTCCATCCCTTTGGATGAGATTTTCCAGAGGGGGTGTGGATGCCCCATCCCTGGAGGGATTTAAGGATGGAGATCTGGGAAAACTGGAAAAGGTGAGTTAGGGATGGGTTAAAAAGGTGGAAAAGGCCAAAATCATGGAAAAATCTTTATTTCCCTCCATCTGTCCGCAAATTCCATGGATTTTTCTAGGATCTCCATTTGTGAAAACCTTTCCTGGGAATGAGAGAGGACTGGAGCTTCCCAGCTATCCAACATGCCAAGGATTAAAACAGAAAGCTTTGGGACTTTGGCACGGCCCACCATTTATCTCTTTGGGAATCATCCCAATTATCGGCATTTATTTGTAAACATGGGATTTTGGCCAGATAAGGAGTTGGCAGAGAGGATATTAGGGAATATCCATGGAATTCCAGGATATGTTGGTGACCAGGATTTTTGGCAGCATACAGGCAGGCTTGTTCCAATCATGGAATAATCCAGGTTGGAAAATGTTCCTGGAATTTCTGCCCTCACATTCCTGGCTCCGAGTTTGGAGCCAGATCCAAACTCAAACTGGGTTCCAGGTGTGGATTTTTCCCACTCTGCGCTTCCAAAGAATTCCATTTGTGGATGAACCCCTTAATGGGATTCCCAACTTGGTGATTCTCTGGAAAAATGGGAAATCAGGATTTTTAGGAGATCTGAATGTTCTGTCATGCATGAAAGGGTGAAAGTGGAAACTTGGAAATAAATTCCCAGTGAAACTTGTGAATAAATCTGAGTGAGGAATTTCAATCCATATCTCTTTTCCCATGATCCATTTTTCTTCCTGAGACATTCCTCATGAAAGGAAAAATGAAGGAAAAAAAGGAAAAATGGCTCATAACTATGGAAAAAGTGGAATTTTTGGCTGATTACCCAAAAAAATCCACCCAGGCTCCTCCAATTTTGGGCATAAATTAACATAAATTAATTCCAACACCATCCCGTGGCTACAAACAGCCCGAGGATGGCGTTGGAATAACTGCTCCAAGCTGGAAATTTTCAGGAATGATTTATTCTCTAACACATCCCTCTTTTTATTAAAAACCTGGATCTCAGTAAAGATTTCACATCCCATTAATGGTTTTGCCCTTAATTAAATAAACCACCAGCAGCTCATTAATACCTCATTAGGAGGTGAGAATAAAAGAGGGGAAACTTTGAGAGAAAGCAATGGAAAATCCAACTGCTCCCAGGTAAAATTCCTCAATAATCTATCAGGAAAGGGCAAATATCCTCACTTTTGGCTCTCACACAGTGGCTCTTTTATTTAGGATGAGTCAGCCTGGAAAAATCCTATTTATTCCCAAATTTTGGCAAAAATGCAGCTACCAGGCTCGGAAGTGATACCAGCCAAATTTCAGGATTTCTAATTCCCGGGAAATTTTGGCCTTTGGAAATTTGCTTTTTGTCAGGGTTAAGAAAATAAAATTCTTTCCTCCGTTCTTGCGTTGGACTGGAATTTCTGACTCCAAAAATGCCCGGCTTTGGGAATCTTGACCTGGGATCATTGCTCCCATCCACGGAAATGGGCGGGGTTTGGAAGGGAGACTTTTTTGGGAGAAAGAACCAAAGCTCCTTCAGGGATGTTATTCCCAATTTTTATTGCACAGGAGTGTTTTTCTGATCATGGGAGAGAATAAATATGGATTTTTGGAACATGTGGGAATGCGAAGGAAAAGCAACAGGAAGTTCCAGAAGGTTTTGGTGATGAATCCTTGGTGTTTTGGGGGATAAGATGGGAATGTCCAATGTGGAGAAAAGAAAAATCCAGGGAAAACTCCATCCCTGGCAGTGTCCCAGGCCAGGTTGGATCCACCTGGGATGGTGGGAGGTGTCAGGGTGGAACAGATGATCTTGAAGATCCCTTCCCACCCAAATCATTGCAAGATTTTTTGTTCATCTCCTGCATCGCTCCAGAGCCCTGGTCCATGATTGTCCAGGCTCCCTTTGGAAGGAAAATAGTGATTCCTGATTTCTTTCTTAAGAGAAAAATTGCAGGCATTCCTCCCCAGTCCGCACCAGACACGGGGTGTGGACACACCACACTGCCCAAGCCAATCCTCCAACCTGATCCATCTGGATTTCCCCGTCCCACCTCCCACTTTCCAGCTTTTTTCCCTACATTTGGAGCTTCTCCCAGGACATGCAACACCCTCAGTGCTGCAGAAACTCCTCGGCAGGAGCCCTGTCAGAATTCCAGGATCCGAGTTGTCCCTGTCCCTCCAGGAAACCACGAGGGATGAGTCAAGGTCATGCCCAGAGCAAGGATTTTAGGATGGAGGTTCCAACAATCCAGCCCCGAGTGTAGGGCCTGACCACGGTGCTTATGGACCAGTCTGCATCAGACAGCCCAGGGATGAGTCTCCTTCCCCTCCTGAATCCCACAAATCCCAAATTTCCAGCTTCACTCCCACAGCTGGGCAGCAGGACCTCCATGGAGGGCTGGCAAACCTCTTTTCCCCGGCAAATTTTGTCTCTGTCACTCGCCCAGGGTTGCTCAACAAGCCCATGGCTTGGATCCAAGGTATCCGTGCCCCAAACCACCGGGAAAAGAGTTGGACTGGGTTTCCTCTCCCACATTTCCCAACAGGAGCAGTGAATCCCACACTTGTCATGGGAAGGGAAGCAAAGCTGAGGCAACTTCAGAGAAGGAAAGTGGCCAGAGAGCCACAAGAAAAGCTGTCCCTGGGGTGGTTTGGGTCATCCTAAAACAATCCAGGGATTTCAGCTGGCAGGAGGGAGGGCCAGAGCCAGGAATTCTGGAATAACAGGATTTCTGGGATAAAGTGGGAATGAGATCGACTACACACTTGACGTGCTTTGCTCTCTCTGTGAACTTTGCCCTTGCAGGACCCAGATTTTTGGGTGTGCTCAGGGCTGATCCTGGTCTTTGTTAGTCCAGACTGCTTAAACTCACCTTGTTCTGGATGAGGGATCCCAGTCCAAGGGGAAATGGATTCCAGGATGTGCTTTCCAGAGGTTTTCCCATGGTTGAAGTGTTTCCATGGGTCAGGCTGGAGAAAAGGAACTTCTGGTTCTCCACAATTCCCTGGCAGGAGGGAGGAGCTAGTGGGAGTCGGGATTTACTCCCAAGGAACAGGCACAGGATGGTTCCTTCCCAACATCCCGTTTGTCCCTTCTTTGGGAAGCCATTCCCCCTTGTGAATGCAAACTTAAGGAATGAGGGGAGAATCAACACATCCCCGTCATAACCTCATTAATCCCAAAAAACAGATGTGAATCCAGGATTTTCCTTGACCTGAAGAAGCTCAAATCCCAACCAACCATTTTTAGGAGCACATTTTATTTTTGGTAGTTCCTGGGAAAGATGGAAAACTTCCAGTGTCCTGACAGGAGCCAGCTAGGTCTGGGAATCCAATCCTTTCTTTCCTTCTTGTCTTCCAAGCCAATTCCAGGCTGTCCTTTCACTGACTAACTTGGCATCGGGAATAAACTCAGGAATATTGCTCTCCTGTGGAAAACAGCCAGGATTTGGGGGTCTCTTGTCCCTATGCATCCCAAAGGGACTCCATTCCTGGAGCAGAGTCCTCAGCAAAAGTGAGGATTGTGCTCCAAGGGAAAGATTTCCAGCCCCAGGAGTGGATAAATAAATCCAGGGATGGCTGGGAAAAGAGACCATTCCCACCTGGCTGCACCCTCTTATCAGGGAATTTCAGGGAGTACATGGAGATACTCTTGGAGAATCCTTAGAATTGAGGGATTGGCTCTTGGGTTATCCCTGGAATTGAGGGATTGGCTCTTGGATAATCCCTAGAATTGAGTGATTGGCTCTTGGATTATCCCTGAAATTGAGGGATTGCCTCTTGGATTATCCATAAAACTGAGGGATTGGTTCTTGGGTTATCCCTGGAATTGAGGGATTGGCTTCCAAGTCCCACTTCCACCAGCGGGGAGAATGAGAGGCTTCAAAGTGAGATCCCAAAAACCAACTCAGGGACAAAGGATCCACTTGGGATCGGCATAAAAAGCACACAGAGGACAGGGAAAATCCCTCAATTCTTCCATGTGAGGGTGGGGAGGCCGCAGCACAGATTCCCAGAAAAACCTGGTGCCACATCCAGAGAACTGAATGCCATATCCAGGAGTTCCTTGGATGCCTCCAGAGATGGGGACTCCGCCATTCCCTGGGCAATTCCAATGCCTGACCACCCTTTCCATGGAAAAATTCCTGCTGATGTCCAGCCTGACTCTCCCCCGGCACAACCTGAGGCCGTTCCCTCTTTTCCTGTTGTTCCCTGGGAGCAGATCCCAAATCTTCCCTGGCTGCCCCCTCCTGCTAGGGAATTTCAGAGATGGAAAAGATCCCTGTGGATCCTCCTTTTGTCCAGGCTGAGCCCCTTTCCCAGCTCCCTCAGGAATTCTCCAGCCCCTTCCCAGCTCCATTCCTTTCCCTTGGAAACACTCTAGCCCCTCCATGAATTGAGGGGCCTAGATCTGGACGTGGAATTCCAGGTGCACCTGGAACAGAGGGACAATCCCTTTCCTAAGGATGAGACAAGGTGGAAATCCCCTTTAAACCCAGAATTCAGAATGCCATCCTGCTTGTGTAATTCCAGCCCTTCATCCACGCTGCCTTTTCTGCAGCTCCGGGAATGAGCTCCAAGCCCTCATCACCTGTACCCAAGTGTCCTGGAGCGATCCAAGGAAACCAAGAAGTTCAGACTTTATCGGAGCAAAATCCACTGGGTGGGAGATCTGAGGGACAAGGAACCAGAGGAAAAGGGAAAGGAAGCACTTGGACAGGAGGGATGCACAAAATCGCCTCAGAATTCCCTTCAGACAACTCCCAGGATCCCGAAAATTGGTGGAATTTGGAAAAAGCCTCTCAGTAAAACTGAAACCAGCTCGGAGGAGGCTGGAGGAGTTCATGGCACAAATCCCGGGAAAGGGGGGAAAATGCCATGGATGAACCACTGCCCGTGAGTCACTCCGGTGACTCATCGGAGCAGAGCCGAGGTCAGGAATAAAGAAGGGAAAGCTGCCACCTTTCCCTGCTCCTTTTCCCTAGGTCTGGTATCCAAAGCGTTGAGCATTCCCAGGATTTCTCCCCTGGAAGTGGCATGATACGGACACTGCAGGTGTTATTTCTGAACACCACAAAGAATTTCCTGCTGCTTCCATGGAAAGAACTTCCCTGTCCTGGCTGCTCCTGCCATCAAATTCCAAAAAATCCCAAATCTGGGGCACAGGGAGAACCCGCCTGGGTTTATGTCCCCAGTTTAGAGATGGTAAACTGAGGCACGGGGAGGGGGTTGACACGATTGTGGTCCACTGGCAAAGCCAGGAATCCCAACTGGAATATTTTGGAAGCTGGAGCAGCTGCTGGAAGTGCCTTCAGATGGTGATGCAGTGTTCCGGGAATGTTACTGGGATTAGCGCATCCCACATGCCTGGAAAAGAGGAATTCCATCAAAATTGGCTCAATCTGCTGCTCTGCACCTCCCACCCCAGCACGGAATTCCCAGGATCTTCCATTGCTCCAGCCATTCCTGTTGTGGGTACCTTGGGTATCCCGTGGCGTCTTGGCTGTGCACAGGGAATTTGATTGCACCCCTCATTATCAACAGGGAATCATGGAATCATGGAATCCCAGAGCATCTTGGGAGGATGTGATCCATGGGGATCACTGGAGTGCAGCTCCTGGCATAAACACCCAGGGATTGAGGGATCAAAGCCTTCCCAGGATGAGAAGAAAGGACAAAGCAGGAATGCCGCCACTTCCTAAACTATTCCCAAACATGGATCTCATCCGGCCGTTTCCCTCGGGAAGGTTTGCATGGATGGGATGTTTGTGCTCTGGAGGTGGGAGCTGAGGAGATCCCAACCACGGTCAGGGAGATTCTGGGAAAATCTTTCCTCTGATCACTGGCTGATAGTGGAAGGAAAATCCCTTTATCCATCAAAACCTTCCCATGGACACTTTTCCTACAGAGCTCCTGGAAAAAGCCCCTCCCTCCTTTCCTTCTCCTTCCTCCTCACATCCCCCTCATCCCAGTGGCTCCAGGGCTGAGGGAATAAACCACATTCCAGCCAATCCATGAGTTTATGTTCCTCCTATTCCATATTTTGTGCCTTAACATTGCTCCCGTTCCAAGGAAGAAGTCACAACTTCTGCTCTGTGGATTTGCTAATCCAGGGAAAAACAGAGAAACAGGAAAGCTCTTGTAGATACCCCTTGTTCCCCAGGGAGATTCTGGCACATTTTTTCTGGATAAAAGCTTTTCCAGGCCTCTGACCTTGGACTAAGTAGCTCTCCAGATGTTGGGACACAATGGCTCCAGCAGGTCCCGACCTTCATGTGGCCACTGAGCTCCAGATGTTGGCCCAGAAAACTGCCTTTGGAGTCATCTCCTGGAGGAGAACAGGGAATGGGTATGGATCGGGATGAGTCAAGCAGGGTGTGGAGCCGGAAAGGAAAGGAATGTGCCTCCAAAGCTGCTTTTATTGCCTTGGCACGTGGGCTTTGTCCTGGTTGGACACACGGGCGGAAGTTCAGCCCTCCCGATGGATCTTGGGAAGTCCCTGTGGCCACGAGCCTTTGGGCCAAAGGGTTTTGGGAACAACATTCCCTGGTTGCGTGGAGCTGGAAAAGCTACAAAGGTTTCCTCCCTTTGGCTCCCAGCTTCCAGATTGTTCCGGGTGGGACAGACCCGGCCCAGGGACAGGGACAGGGTGAGAGGAAACGGCCTTGAGTTGGACCAAGGGAGGTTTAGGTTGGATTTCTTCATGGAAAGGGATCTCCAGGCCTGGCACAGGACAGGGGTGGAGACCCCATCCATGGAGCTGTCCTGGAGCCAGGCTGGCAGAGCTGGGAATGTTCCCTGGAGAAGGGAAGGCTCCAGGCAGAGCTCAGAGCCCCTGGCAGGGCCTGGAGGGGCTCCAGGAGAGCTGCAGAGGGACTGGGGACAAGGCCTGCAGGGACAGCACACAGGGAATGGCTCCCACTGGCAAAGGGCAGATTGGGCTGGGATCTTGGCAAGGAATTCCTGGCTGGGAGGGTGGGCAGGGGCTGGGCTGGAATTCCCAGAGCAGCTGTGGCTGCCCCTGCATCCCTGGCAGTGCCCAAGGCCAGGCTGGACACTGGGGCTTGGATCACCTGGGACAGTGGGAGGTGTCCCTGCCCATGGATGGGGCTGGAACTGGATCATCTTTAATTCCCTTCCCACCCAACCTATTCCATGATTCTTAAATTCTCTATAGGCCATCCTGCTTTTCCCTGTTCCAGGCTGAGGATCACACCTTGGCCTTGATTTCCTGGGAATGTGTGACACCACTGAAGTTTTACTTGATTTTCTGTTCCCGATTTTCCCCTTGGAACAGCAATGGAAATATCCCAGTGCCAGCTCCGGGTTAAAAATAGAGACCTGGGATGTATGGAAAAGAGTTCATGACCCTACTGGGACAATTCCAACCCCGGGCAGGTTTGGAATTACAGGGAACAGCCTGAAATTTTCCTGGTTTTTATTGGCATAAAGGCAGCGAATTCTATTTATAAAGGAGAAAAAAAAAATAGAAGGAAGGTCAGGAAAAGTGGGAGAAACAAAGATGTGGAGCTCCCCACCATGTCCTGGGTGGAATGGGTCATGCACTGGTGGCCAGGACAGGCTGAGCTTTTCCTGCCTGCTGATTTGGAGTTGGGAATATCCAAGTACCAGGCTCTGGAATTTCTGCCTGGACTTCCAGTTCCCTGCACTTCTGGATTGTCCTGAGGTGGTGGCACTTCCCATGGAGGGCTCAGTCCCTGCTGTCACCCCCACCTCGGGCTCTGCTCCTCTAAATCACCCGGCTGGGAAAAGTTTGCATCCCAGTTCCTGGATTGTTCCCATCCCAGTCTCTCCCGGCATTCCAGGGTTCTCCTGGGACTTGATCCAATGTCTGGGATTGGATCCTGCCCCCACACAGGGATTCAGGAGCTCCTGGGAAGCAAAGACATGGAGCTGAATACCTGGGATGTGCTTGGACAGAGGTGGATCAGTCCAGGATCCACTTCCCAGGCATCCATTGGGAGATCAGATCCCTTTTCCGTGTGCCAGAGGTGTCTTCCAACACCTGAGAGTGGGAATTTTGTCCACAAGATAAAATATTCCTTTCTCCTGGCATTTGCCGTCACCCCCTTTGGCTCCAGAGCTTTTTCCCAAGGCAGGGGAGACTCGTGGATATGGAAAAACAGAGGAACAACTGGATTTTCTTGGGATCCAGTGGCTTCCTCCAGAAATGGGAGATGGTTCTTCCTCTTGAATAATATCTTGGATTTATTTTTCCTCAAGACACAACAGAGCAACCAAGGAGGCTCAATCCATGGAAGACTCCACATCCATATTTTCCTGAAAATCCAACTGGGATCTGGTTGTCCAGTGCTGGCTTGACCTGTCCTTGACTGGTTTTAGTGCCAGGCCAGCCAGAAGTTCACCAGGTATTTGTAACTTCTTTCCATCCTTTCCAAAATTTTCCAGGATTTCCGGCACTCCAAGGGTAGAAAATGTGGCAGTGAGGGGCTGAAATGTTCTGCGTCCTCCTGAGTCACCGGCAATTTCCTGGAGCTCCCTGAAATGTGGCCCAGATTGCCCGTGGTCTCCCAAGAGAAACATTAAAAAAAAAAAAAAAAAGGGGGAAAAAAAGGGAAAAAATAAGAAAAAATTTGGAGAAATGTTTCTCGTCCCGAGCCAAGGAGAGGGAGAGGGAAATTCCCCTGGTGGGTGTCAGGTTTTGGTTGCAAAATGAAAACAAATGGGAAATTCAGGGACACCTCGGTCTTCCTGTGACTTTCCCTTGGAAAATTTCTTCCAGGCAGGGTGGCGGGGACAGCACTCGGCTGCCCAGGAACACCCATTTCCGTGGGATTGTCCCTCGGAATCAGCAGTGCACAAGAATTCTAGGAGATCTTCCAGTTTGTCCTCTGCTCCCATTTTTCCTTGGATATTTTTGGTAGATCCAGCATCCTCCCAAAGCCTGGAGTGATGGAGATTCCAATTTTTCTTCCCAAAGGAGCTTTGTCTCCTTCACCTCAGAAAGGTGAACCTAAATTCCAACCTGAATTTCCTTTGGGAAACTTCTGGACATAAATTATTTTCTTTCTCTGTGTAATTCCTGATAAATTCCAAGTCTTCAATTGGCTTTTCCTTCACCCATTTCTTCGGATTCATCCAAGTTTTACTCCTGTGTCATCTCTTCGATCATCCCACTCATGTTCCAAGAGAAATCTCCAGTTCATCCATAAATTTCTTGCCATGGTTTAGCCACTCCTGAACTACTTAATTCCATTGGAAGGATATTTTCCTAATCCTATTTCTATACAACAGCATGAATTTCTTGATTTGGGATCAATTTGTAATCCATCATTTCTCCCTCCAAAGATCCAGAGTTCTTCTCCAGCTGAGATTTATCCAGGCAATGAATCTTCCTCAAAAATAGTCCCTGCACGTGATTCCTTGAAATATTCCCTGCTTTTTCCGTCCAGGTTTTTACTGCTTGGCTATGGATTCGCTGCCTGGGCCAGGAGAGGCACAAATTTGGCTCCCAGATTTTCCAGGTTCTGTGGCCTCTCCTAAAAAAAACCCCTGCTCAAAATGAGGAGAGCAATCCAGCCTCTGTGGAGGGCTGATATTCCAGGTGGAATAACATCATCATTCCCAAGTTTCCTTCACTTTATCTGGATGGGTTTTGCCACAAAAGTGTGAATCCAGCTTTGCATTTGGATTCTGTGTGATCCATCCGTCAATAAATGGTTCTTTTCCTGCAAGGAACCTCCTCTGATGCAGAGGAAATGCTCATCCACAGGGAAAAATTCCTTTCCACTGGGAAGTACCAGGCTGGACATGGGGAGTATCTGAATGTGGGCAGGGAAAAGCGAGAAAGATTCCCTGTGTGAGGGCAGGGGGTTGCAGGAGGTCACCTGGGGCAAAACACGGAATCATGGAATGGTTTGGGTGGGAAGGGACGTTAAGGATCACCCCATTCCAACCCTCCTTCCATGGACAGGGAAGCCACTCACTGTCCCAGGAGGTTCCAAGGCCTATCCTTGGACATTTCCAGGGATGGAGCAGCCAGAACCTCTCCAGGCTAGACCTTGGCATGGGGCAAATTCCCGAAGTGTTTTCCTGCTGGTGGCAGCCCAGGAGCAGCAGTGACCCTGCTTTGACTCCTGCATTCCCCAGAGGAATGTGGAAAACTTTCCCTAGGAAGGAAACACCTTTTTCCTCAGAGACAGAGCCCTCCCAGGTCCCAAAATCCCCCTTCACCACACCCACACCACTTTCATGGAGCCTTTTCTCCTTGCCTGATTCCCAAAAAACATCCCAGTAGCCAAACCCCCCAATCCCAGAGCCAGCCGTGCTGCCGTGGGTATTCCAAGATGTTTGTGGAGTTAAATCCCAACAAAAACCTCCCCTACCTTCCAAAGGCCATCCCCAAGTTAAAAACAGATGGAAAACGCTGGCAACAGAGGGATGGCTTTTCTTTAATCCCTTTTTTTTTTTTTTTCCATGAATGATTCAGAAGGCCAGGAGCAGCGGCCTAAGCCTGGCTTAGGCCCAGCACATCCTGTTGAGTCATGGCTGATGTCTGCACTCTAAGCTTGGCCTTGTTAGGACTTGTCAGCCAGGCCTGGCTCCCAAAATATCCCCCGGCCTGCCCTGGCCCAGGAATTCCACAATAAATCCTCACCCCAGGCACGGCCAGGAGCGTGAGGGAGGTCTCGGGAGGGCCAAAGGCCACGGATGGGAGGCAGGAAAACACATGGATCATTCCTTATCCTTTCGCCTGTTCTCACTTTAAAAAAAAAAAAAAAAAAGACCAAAAAACAAACGGCTAAAAAAATGTTGTTTTATCCAGAAAAAGAGACTTTGAAGTCCCAGCATTCCCACTTCCAGGCCTGTCACTGATTTTTTTTTTTTTTCCCAGGATAACGGCAGGAATTTTATCTGCCACTTGGTGATACTCTCTGCCCATGGACACCACGGGAATGCTGGAGATGGTGATTAATTAAAATCCATCAGATTCTGGAGGGTGTTTAAGTGGCTCTTGACCTTTAATGTGGCCATTTGCTGATCCTGAAAGAAATCCCAGTGGCAGGAAAAGGCCCATATCCAGCAAATCCAGGCCTTTCTCTGGCAACACTTCCCATTCTCAGCTACATTTTTGGAAATTCCCAATAGTCCCTCAATTTTCCTGCCTGTCTCCCTACAGAGAGCCCACATTTCATCCTGATGTTGATGGACAGATAAGGATCCAAACAGGAGAACGTGAGGATGAGCTGAGCTTAAGATTCCCACTGGAAAACTTCCACGCACACCCACCCCTCTTCCCAAAATCCCCAGATGGAGGATATGATTTGCCCTGGGTTATCAAGATAAAGCACATTTCCCACTGCAGATCCAGCCTGGAGATCAAAACGCTCCCAAAAATTCAGGAATGTTCCGATTTGCGGCTTTGGTTCCAATCCACATCCAACTTTCAAAGGAAAGATGAAGGGAGATCACTCTGAGATAGCAGCAGATCCACGGATTTGTCCAGGCCTCTCCTATTTTTCGGGCAGTAGCTGAAAGGTTCTGAAATTTCCCTTTCAAAGCTCCAGAGCACTTAGTACTTGGAAATTTTTTCCCAGTGAAACGCTGGGAGCTTCGCCACCGCTTTCAGCCGAGCTTGGATCCCCTCCTAAACATTTAATCCTCCAGATGGGGGAAGGATTTTTCTGAATTTTTTTTCTTTTTTTTTGCGGAGGGGGGGAAATGGAAAGGAATCACGTGGGAGCTGCTCATCCCAGGCCAAAGCACGGTCAAGGAGAACTCCCGAATTCCTGGTGCCGAGCCCCGGGCTTGGACTCGGTGCCACAGTTTTTTGGGAGGAGAGGACTCCAGCGGCCACACACGGAGCACGTTCCTGCTTTCTTTCCCCTGCTTTCCTGGGTCTGGGAGAATCCCAGGCCTCCTGTGCCTTCTCCAGGGTGCAAGCCAGCCCTTGGGAATGTGCACCAGGACAAAAAGTGTCCTCGGATTCTTTGGAAATGTTGGAGTGTCCCTTTGGTT
Organism: Pyrgilauda ruficollis; assembly: GCF_017590135.1. Classification (NCBI taxonomy): domain Eukaryota; kingdom Metazoa; phylum Chordata; class Aves; order Passeriformes; family Passeridae; genus Pyrgilauda; species Pyrgilauda ruficollis. The sequence goes on along the minus strand of NW_024517096.1, from coordinate 605,867 downwards.
TTTTTCCCGAATAAAACACAAAATTGGGATGCACTGGGATCAAAATGGGCTGGAACTCAGCGTCCAAACTGGCTTTTTTCTGGAAAAACTCTGAGGTGATGGATGAGATTCTGAAAGCCCAGGGTGCTCCCTGTTTTTCAGTCCCAAAATTGTTTTGTGAAGGTGCCCAATTCCTGCTCCATTCATCAGGAAAATCTGGGAGAGCCAAGCAGCAATTTAAGCATTCCAGACAAACACTGGGAGAGGTGGGATGAATCCATAACCTAAAAATAGGGATGTGGATGCAGCCCAGTCCTTCCCAGGAAATTTGGGAGAGAGGTGCCTGGCACAGAAATCCCTGAATTATTTTGATCCATTCATCGCAAAATCATGGAATAATTTGGGTTGGAAGGGAACTTTAAAGATCTCATAATCCAAAACCCCTGCCATGAGCAGGAATAAGATTCCCAAATGTGTCTTAAATCCCGTAAGAAGGAACCTCTGGAATACTCCAGTTATTTAGCAGCAAGGAAGATAAAGTCCTGCAGGTCAGGCTTTATCCCAGCCATGATCCAGGAAACTTTTGGGAACAAAAGCAGTTTGCACAGTTAGACAGGATCCCAATAATGAACCTTTGGATCTCCCTTCCAGGAGTCCCTGGATCCCAGTGGGATCTGCATCCATGTAATACAGAGTTGAATCTGTTTGGGAAGGGGAAACAGTGCTCCAGAATCCTGGAATGGTTTGGGTGGGGAAGGATCTTAAAGCTTGTCTCATTCCATATTCAGGGACTCTGCCCACTATCCCAGCTTTCTCCAATCCCCAGTGTCCAACCTGGCTTTGGACACTTCCAGGGATCCAAGGGCAGCCACAGCAAATCTGGGAAACTTTTGCAATTTCTTGGAACTGGTCTTCACCACGGCATTTTTCCTTGGATCAGTGTTCCATTTTAACCTCTTCCCACCAGTAGCTCCTGTGGGATAAAGATATTTGACGGATATTATTTCTATTTTATAGAGATTTATATTCTATGGATATTTATATTTTATGGATATTTTACGAATGTTTTTTCCATTCCCAGTCTAAATTCCTCCACAGCACTGGCAGAGCTGCTTCCCTACAGCAGCAGGCAGGGAGCAAACACCTCCATTTCCCAAATAATTCCTTGGATTTTAGAAGAGGCGCTGCAATCCTCAGCATCCCAAACTCTCCCGTGATCCAGCAGGAAGGGAGGGGGCCTCTCTCCAGGACCTCACTCCGATTCCAGCTCACTTCCACTGCTCTCAGGTGGGATTTCCCTGCTCCCACCCTATTTATAAACCCGAATTGTTATCTGGGAGCAACAAGCCAAGAAAGAGTGGAGCGAACTTTCCATGGAATGGTCAGGAAGCGGCTCTCAATGGCCAGACAGAGCAGCAGCCTCCGAAGGAGCCTCCTGGGAAAAATGAGGGATTTCCCCCTCCTGAGTCATCCTTTGTTGAGCTGGACACAGGCAACAACATCCAGGAGGGGAGGTCCTGGAATGGCGGCGAAATCCATGGATTTGGAAGAGTGCTAGCAGCGGATTCACCATTCCAGTTTCCTGAAAATTCTAAGGGAGATTTGGTTTAATTCTATCGGCAACAAGGACAAGCCCAAGACCCTCCAATTTAAGCAGGGAAAAGGTGCAAATCCAGGAATTCAGAGGAATTCTGTTTCCTTGTGGGAATTGCAGGCAGATGGGACACAAATCCCTTCAAAGCTTGGATGGGTAAAGGAAAATCTACTTTTCACTGGATCTGGTTTAGTTATTTTCATCCAATTAAAAGTGTTTTTTGCAAATTAAATTAATTTTTGTGCTGGGCACTGCAGAGGTGACACCTGGAATTCCGTGTCCAATGGCAGGACATGGAGGGGCTGGAGGATTTCCAGGGAAGAGAATGGAGCTGGGAAGGGGCTGGAGAATTCCTGAGGGAACTGGGAAAGGGGCTCAGCCTGGACAAAAAGGAGGATCCACAGGGATCTTTTCCATCTCTGAAATTCCCTGACAGGAGGGGGCAGCCAGGAAAGATTTGGGATCTGCTCCCAAGGAACAACAGGAAAAGAGGGAACGGCCTCAGGTTGTGCCAGGGGAGAGTCAGGCTGGACATCAGCAGGAATTTTTCCATGGAAAGGGTGGTCAGGCATTGGAATTGCCCAGGGAATGGTGGAGTCCCCATCACTGGAGGCATCCAAGGAACTCCTGGATATGGCATTCAGTTCTCTGGATGTGGCACCAAGTTTTTCTGGGAATCTGTGCTGCGGCCTCCCCACCCTCACAGGGAAGAATTGAGGGATTTTCCCTGTCCTCTGTGTGCTTTTTATGCCGATCCCAAGTGGATCCTTTGTCCCTGAGTTGGTTTTTGGGATCTCACTTTGAAGCCTCTCATTCTCCCCGCTGGTGGAAGTGGGACTTGGAAGCCAATCCCTCAATTCCAGGGATAATCCAAGAGTAAATCCCTCCTTTTTAGGGATCCTCCAAAAGCCAATCCCTCAATTTTAGGGATTCTCCACCCTGGGAACCATAAATACCTTGGAGTCAGGTGGATTCTGTTCCTCAGGTTTGGATGATCCATAGGGATGAGGATAAGGATCCATCACTGGGAGGTGAATTTAGATTGAATTCACATCCATTCCTATGGAAGAATTTGGGAAAAGAGGCACCTGGAGAAACCCTGAGGACTCCAAGATTAAATTTTGCTCTTGGAAATGACAGCTCTGGATCCATGGATGATGAAAAACCTGGACAAATCCTTGTGGAGAAAGGGCCTTTAGGGAAACCAGGAACCTTGGGATGCTGATCAGTGTTGGACCATAAATTTCTCAATCAATGGATTGTAATTAATTGGTGCATTCCATGGAAGAAAATTCCGGATCTTCCTTAATTTCCTCCTTTAGACCCCTTGTACAAGGCTAATTAGGGATCTCATCCCTTGGGATATTTGTGAATCTGTTTGCCGCAAAATCTAATTAATAATCCAATGAAAATGAAATCTAATAATTACAATTTAACAAAATCATGGAACTGCAAGATCATTAAAGTTGGAAAAGCCCTCCAGGATCATGTTCCTGATTCCCAACCCTTTCAAAACCACGGGAATATCAGTGTCGGCCATGGTAACAAATTTATTTGTTGTTGCAAAACTTCTCTTTCCAAGAGCTGTTGGAAACAACTTCCGACCTTGGACCTGGTGCCACGGAATGTTGTGGATGTTACTCAGCCCCTGGAATTGCTCAGAATTTCCTGGAAATTCTGAGAGAAATTCAGGAAGCTCAGTGGACGACGTGACCGATTCCTGATTATTTTTACGATTATTGTTATGAATTTTTTGTGTGGTGGCAAACAAGGGGTCATAAATTCCACGATTGTGGAAGAAACTTCTCTGGAACTGGATCCCTGGGGATTTTCCCAGGTATCCACCAGGTTTTCTTGGCTTGGCTAAGCCTGGCTTGTTTTTGCAGCTCAGATCAAAACATTCTCCCAGCCCCACTTCAAGGCCAGACCAAGGAAGGCCAACCTTGAGTTGTTTTTTATTCCCACATGGAGAAATCCAGGAGAACCTGGGCACTGCAGATCTGTCTCACACAGCTCCAGGCACTGGTTTGCCTCTGGAATGAGCAAGGGAGAATCCAGGGGAATTTGTGGCATTTTGCTCCATCCTTGGAAGTGTCCAAGGCCAGGCTGGACACTGGGTCTTGGATCCACCCAGGATAGTGGGAGGTGTCCCTGAACATGGATGGGGTGGGAATGGGATGAGATTTAAGGTCACTTCCAATCCAAACCATTCCAGGATTCTGGAGCCCCTCTGCTCTGGAGAGCTGGGAATGTCCCCTTGGAGAAGGGAAGGCTCCAGGGGGCCAGGCTGGACATTAAGACAGAAGGGCTGGAAAAGGCATTTGGGAAAACTTTGAAGGTCATAAACTGGGTCAATCCATAAAATATTCCTGCAATCCTGTTCTGTTCTGCACTGGACATCCAATATCTTTGGATTTTGGGTTTCCAGGAATTTGGGAGAATGGGGATGTTAATGGGGACTTTGTGACCTTAAGGGTCCTGCCAGGGCTGTAACGAGGGATGAGCCTGATGCCCCTGGATATCGGGATGGGGCTACAGAAATCTGGATTCCTAAATTCACTTGGAATGACAAAATCCGTGAAGGGTCTGAAATCCCAGGGAGAAGAGTTTGTCCAGGCTGAGTCCGTCAGGGGAGGGGTGGAAACAGAATGAATTTAAGGAAAAGGAAAATTTCGGCTGAATCTCAGGAAGTGTTTCCTGACAGTGAGAAAGACAAGGATGCGACGGATCCCCTGGGGAAACTCTGGGAAGAGCTTGGTTGGAGCTGGACAGAGCAGCAGAAAATAAAAAGGGAAGAAAAAAAATCCAGGATTGCTCCCGTGGGATCCCAGAGGTGACATCAGAGGTGTTCTTTCCATCTCCAGTTTCTCCATGATCAGTCTGGGAGCTAAGGAAATGTGAGAATCACACCCTTTAGATCCCTGGGACAGAAATTATTCAGATGTCGGAGGTGAGAATGGGATAATTCCAAAGGGGGTGGGAAGGGGGAATTGCAACAGGATTGGAGTCCAGCAGCTCCTTGTCCTGGAGCACATGGGAAACAGGGAAGTTTAAAAAAAAAAAAGCGGGGGGAGGGAAAGGGGAAAAGAAGGAAAAGGAAAAGGACAAGGAAAAGGACAAGGAAAAGGACGGCAAGTTTGGGGATCCCCATACCTGGAATTGTCCAAGGCCAGGCTGGAGCATCCTGGGATAGTGGGAGGTGTCCCGGCCCATGGGATTTAAGGTCTCTCCCACCCCAAACCATTCCATGCTTCCATGATCATTCCTTGTGCAAAGTCCCTCCCACAACTTTCATGGAGGAGTTGTCCCTCCTTGAGATCCCAGCCCAACCTTCAGGAAGCTCCTGAGAGTCCAATCCCCAAAATCCAAGGCATGGATCCATGGATCCATCCTCTCTCTCTTGGAGGAGAGACCCCCACAGCCAAACCTTAGGAGCATTTTCCAGGGGGAATTTGAAGAAGGAACACCCCTGGATTAACACCTGGATAATAAAAATAAAAATATTAATAACACTAATAACATTAATAATGGTGATTATAATAATAATAGTAATAATAATACATTTTGTCTTGTTCATCCCATCTTTTTCCAACCAGCAGGAAGAGAAAATCTTTCCCACAGATCAGGGAATTACACACGGATCAAGGTGGAACCTCTGATCTTCATTCTCTTCCAGTTTGGGTGAAGTGTTTGGGAAGAGGGGAATTTGGGAAGTTTGGGATTGGGAAGGGTTCCTGAGAGCCAGGAGGGGATGTGGATCAGGGAGGTGAGGAAGCCGTGGCATCCAGGAACTGGGCACCTCTTTGGAATATTCGCAGCATTCCCAATGCTCTTCCTGCCAGGATTCAGGAGCCCCACCACATCCCAGCTAAAATGCTGCTGATTCCCCGGATTCATCCTCACCTCCCAGAGCCTCAGCTTTGCTCCAGGAATTCGGGATCAGACCCAAGGGAGCCAGGCAGATGCTCCATCCTGTGCAGCCTGAAATTCCCTCCTCTCCTGCCACTTCTCAGCTGGATCAGCAAAAAACAGGGATTTTGCCTTGTTTTGCTTCCCAGAGAGGCTTGGAAAACTTTCATCCCAAGCACGCGTGGTTGTTTTCCTTTAATTCCGTGGGATGCTGCTTGTTTTGAACTCTGCCTGGCTTTTTTTTCTTTTTTTTCCAGGGATGTTTGAGTGCTCTCCGGTTTCCTTGTTTATGGAACAGCCGGAGAGCCGGCGCTGGGGGTGCCATAAAAACCCGATCCAGGATTCTGATGATCCCGATTGTTTTGTTGATTCCGTGCTGGCTGAGCCCCACGCGAGGCAGGAATGAAAAGCCTCCGGGATATGTCAGGAATGGAGAGCAAACAGAGACACTCTGCGGCATTCCCTGAAAAAAACCAGGGATAATAAACCAAAATATCCTTTCAAATCCACTCCCAGTTGGTTGGGAAAACATCTGTGTTTGTTTTATCCCGTGGTGGCAGAGATAAGGATCTGGGACAGGGATAATTTTCAAGGAATGTGTTCCTAATAATCAGTTGGTATTTAAACAAACGATAACTGTCCTATTAAACCCCCTCCCATTGGATTTATTGGATAAGGATTTTCCTGGGCTGCCATTCCCAGTTTTCAAGGATTATCAAAACCATCCCAAAGATTAGTGAGGGGTTTTATCATTCCCACGTTCCCCTCGTTAATCCTTAATAAATCTGCTTCCAATAATCAGCTTTAAATGAGCAATTGCGGCTTTCTAGATTTGGAATACGGCGACAGTTCCCGTGGGAATTGCGAACCTGGCAGAGCTCCTGTCAGGAAATTCCAGGGAAATTTGGGATTGTCCTGCTCACCTGTTCAGAAGTTGGTGTCACCTGCAGAACAAATGGGATGGAGAGGGAATTTTGACAGAACATAGGGAATGGCTCCTACTGGCAAAGGGGAGATTGGGCTGGGATCTTGGCAAGGAATTCCTGGCTGGGAGGGTGGGCAGGGGCTGGGCTGGAATTCCCAGAGCAGCTGTGGCTGCCCTGGATCCCTGGCAGTGCCCAAGGCCAGGGTGGACATTGGGGCTTGGATCCACTTGGGACAGTGGGAGGTGTCCCTGACTGTGGATGGGGTTGGAAGAGGATGATCCTTAAAATCCCTTCAATCCAAACCATTCCAGGATTCCCTGACACTGCAAGAGGAGCCAGCTGGGATTATCCCTGTGCAGAGCCACGCTAGCAGGACAGAGGAAAGCCAGGAGACCAGGAAAGGCTGGAATTCCATGGGAAGACAGGAAAGCCTCCTGGGGCTGTTTTCCCGATAAATCCAACCCCACTCAGAACAGAAACGATGGAATTCAGCCACGGAGCCGTGGGGAGGGGGTTGCAGAGCCAGAGTTTTCCATCCCAGACTGTCGGACTGGGTTTCCCAACGATGTTTCCCAATGGAAACCCTCGGGAACAATAATTTTCCGGCAGTCCGTGAGCTGAGTGCCGAAGCCGGGGGTTAATTGCAATTAAGTCTCCACACTGGCGGCTCCCTCCGCCACCTCCAGGCCTTCGGATATAAATTATCCTTTGTTTTCAACCCTCTGGAAATCCTCTGGTGGAATCAGTGTGGCTGGAGTTATCCAGGGAGAATCCGTAGGGAATATCGTTGGGCAGGCTGGCGGGACCCCTGTCCCTGTGTCCTCCCCTGGGGATTCCCTGGGAATTTTAGGGATCCAGGTTTTCCTGTCAAAGCCAGGCCTTTAATCCCAGCTCCAGCTGCAATTGGAATTATCAAATCCATCAGCAAAAGGAATAAAGGAGATCTCCAGCTTCCAGCTCAGGAATATCTGGAGTTTTTCCCAGGAACAGGAGCAGGGACAATCCCAGTGACAAATTTCAATCCTGGTGACAATTCCATGGCTCCCAGGGGATCCATCTGCAATCCCAGCCACAACCATGACGTCCTTCATCCTAGAATTTGCAGGTGATGATCCCTGGGTTTTCTGGGAAGCACAGGTTAATTGGGAACACCAGACCTTCCTCTCCAGGTCCGCATCAGTTTTGTCAGGATTTTTTCCATGTTTTTTGGGATTGTTGGAGGATTTTTCTGGCAGTGATCTGTTCCCTGGGAGCCACGTCACGGCACAGGGAATGGATGGATTCCACATGGATTCATGGATATTTGGCACCAGATTCCAAAGTGTGAACCTGGCGCTGCCACCTCAGCTCTGAGCTGGGTATCCAGGATTCTTATGGGATGAGCCGAGTATCCTTTGGAATAATTTTATGAGGAAAGGGGCCACAGCTGTAAATCCTTCCCTCTCTTCCCTGTCCAATCCCAAATCCTGCTCGGGGATCAAAGGATCATTCCCACCAAAAAGGATCGTGAATGATAAATCCTCTGGGAATTAGTCATTTAATTCCATCAGGAAACGCACAAGGGAATTTTCCTGTCCCTTTTTTCCTGGAGTGCTTGGCCCTCAGAGAGGCCTGGTTCAAGGAACTGGAGAAATCCCTAAAAATTCCTTAATCTGAAAATGAGGGAATGAGGGAATTCTGCTGAAGCCCTGTTTCTTATCCAGGCTGAATGCAGTGTCCAAGGTTTTTCCGGCTTTTTGTCAGAAATAGGACAGATAATTTGGATTATTTAATATTAAATCCACTGCATAATTAACTATTACTTATAATAATTTAATTATTAATTTTAATCCCAGATTTTATCCCTTTCATCTTGGAATGGAGCATCCTAAAAGGACTTCTCCCAAGGCAAATTTAATTCCCGGAAGTGTGGATGGATCTGGAACATCCCTCTCCTGCCAGGAGCACCAAAGAATTCCAGGAGAACAGGAGGAACCAAGAGCCAGATCCAACAAACAGGAGCTAGTTTTTTTGGAATTATCTCTCCTTTCTTCTGAGAACTTTTTGGGATTAAAAATCCCAACAAAGCAGACAAAAAAAAAAATCCCATATTTAATATTTTTGGGGTTTTCCATGTTTTTTCAGCTCCTGGGAAGATTTTAGGGAATTTGTGTGGAATGAGCACTGTGATTAATGAAAGGGAGAATGGGCTTCTCCCACTTTTACTGAGGAAAATCGGGATTAATTAGAGCTGGATAAATTGGATTAATTCCCTCATTTTCTCAGCTGGGATTGGGCCCCACCTCAGGTGTTCAAAGCACAATGAAAAAGGGTTAATTAAAAAAAAAAAGCCAATAATTAAAGTCAAAACCCCCAATTAATTAAAGACCAAGGAAACCAATTAATCAAGAAAACCATTACAATTAATTAAAGATAAAAACCCCATTAATTAAAGATAAAAACCTCAATTAACTAAAAACAAAACACCCAATTAATTAAAAAACAAACCCCCAATTAATTAAAGACAAAACCTCCAATTAATTAAAGATTAAAAAGCCAATAAGAGGCAAAAAACGCCCTCCAGAACCTTTGGAATAAAATTCTCCCAGACCTCATCCTTCAGGTGCCGTTGGATTCTCACGGATGATCCTTAAGGAATCTGGTGGAGGAGAAAGAAGGGGTTGGAAAAACCAAGATGGCTCCTCTGGTTGGGATCCGGCCAAGGAATCTGATCCCAAACTCCCTGGAGCTCTGCAGCCTCTGGATTTGGGAGCGGGGAATGTTCTCCTCACTTTTCCATCAGTAATTCCTGCCTGGCTGCTGTTCCCAGCATGGAGGCAGGGAGTGATCCATCCCAGGATCTCCCAGAGTGAGGAGGAAAATCCGTGACCTGGGAGACGGGAATGAAGAAAGAATAGGATGGATCGATTCCACCACGGCAGGGTCCGAATTCCCACTGCAGAATATTCTGGAAAACTCCCAACCTAGCCCGAACTCCAGCTGTACTGCTGATTTATTAACCTTGGAATTCTGGAGAGGGTTTTTCTGGAGAGGACTTTTCCAATTAAACCCAGCCTTGGCAGGAGAACTTCCAAAGGCATCCCAATATTTTTGGTTTAAAACATTCCTGCCCACCACAGGCCAGGGAATGTCATCCCATAATTTCTGTGGTTGAACCTTGTCCTTGGAAAACAGTCCCAAAGTGTGGGATTCACTGAACACTTTTCCTTTTGCTCTAGTGTTTTCCTTTTTTTTTTTCTTTTTTTTTTTTCTTTTTTTTCTGAATGACCAAGATTTTTTTGGATGAAATTTGGAAAGTTCGGACACTTTGGAGGAAACTTGATCCCAGTAATTCCTGTGGTTGGTTTATTTAGGAAAAATCTGCTCCCTGTTTTTTGGAGTCATGGCTTGGACAAATATTTGACCTCTGGAATCCTTCACGATCCAGATTTGACCTGGGAGCGACCGATTTTTACTGGAAATTCTGGACAAATCAGGAATTTATTTTGGAATTCCTGAGCCACAGCATTTTTTTCTTTGGAGAACCAAAATGTGGGAGAAAAAATTTTATTCTGGATCTGAATTGTGGAATTCAAATGGATTTGAATTTTTTTAAATTCAAATGGGAAGAAAATTCCAAATCAAGTGGAATTTTGAGGGAAAGCAGAATTAGGAATTTAGGAGTTCTGAGTTTTTCCAATGATTTTTTAATTTCTTTTTTTTTTTTTTTTTTTTTTTCCTTGGGATGAGTTAATTGTTGACACTGAGAGAATTCCCAGAGTTACCGAAATTGTAGGGAAGTTTCTGGATTCTTCTGGTGCCAGTTTGAACCAAAAATTCCTGTACCTGCCAGCTTCTTAAGGGAATTCATATTCCAGCCTGGATTTCCTGGAGAAAACTCAGGAACATCCTTTCCCAAATTCCTTTTTTGTGCCAGCCATGGATTTTCTTGCTTTTCCATGTGTTTGTGCAATCCCAAATCCAACTCTAAAGGCCTGTTTGGAAAGAGGGATGGGACATTCCCAGAGCTGCCGGATGCTCTGGGAAAGTTTCCCTTTCTCTTCCCATTGTTTGGGATTGGACAAAAAAGGCTTGGAGCAGTTTCCCAGGGATCAGCACTTTCCCGGAGTTCATTCCCAACATTTTAGGATCCAAAAGAATTTTGTCCAGTTGGACAAGTTGAAGGCAGGAGCTCATCCAAGCCTGGCAACCTGGAAAACTCTGTTCCGCAGGGTGAGAATTCCCAAATAATTGTTTTAAACCACCAATCATTTCTTTTTCCAGTCAGGACAACTTAAGATTTCCACTTTTTTTTCCGGAATAAAAGGCAAAAGGCAATTTTTGATGGAGCACCAGGGTGACCTTTCCCAGAAAACCAACCCTGGGCAGCTCCGGTGACATTTCCAAAGCACAAAGCTGCAAGAAATCCATGGGGAGAGGAGCTGGAATGACGCTGATTCCTTTGGAAGGGCCCTGGATCACCGGAGGCTCTTCCTGGTGACAGAGCTCTTTGTCACCTGCTCCTTTCCCAATTTTTTTGGCAGATATTTTCCCTCCAGATCCGCAGAAAACAGAAAAACTTCAGAAAACAAAGGTTTGGGGAGGGAGGTGGAATTTTTCCTCCTTCTTTTCTCTCTTTACTCCTCAAATATTTGATTCCTTCTTTTAATCTCCACCTCAAATCCCGGGATTTTTGTGAGTTGTCAGGTAAAAAAGTGGCATCCACTAAAATTTTAAAAATTCCATAATTCTTTTAAATTTATGGAAAAGTGGGGAGTTTTTCCTTTCCCTGAAATCCAAATAATTAATGACCAAAAAAAAAAAAAATCCACAACACCCACAAAGGGGGAATTTTGTCCTGAAGGGAAAACTCCTAAAAGTGCTTCAATCTGGAGGTGATCCCAGTCAGGAAAACACTTGGATTTTTAGGGAATTGTGATTTTTGCTCATTTCAAGGGGGACTTTGGTGTCACAACAGATCCCAAAATTCTCCTGACACTTGGGTTTCCCTGCTGTCCCTTAGATTCCAAAGAGGAAAAACAGGATTTGCTCCTTCCCAGGGATTTTCTTTGGGAATGTGTCATCTTCCCCAGGTCTTCCCTGTTTCCTGGTGTTATCCAGCCTGACCGGGAACGACTCGGCATAGGAATTGTCTTGCTCCCAGTAAGGATAAAAACATTCCAAAGGGATAAGCTTGTTATGCATAAAATAGAAATTAAATTGGAATTAAATTGGAATTTCAGGAAGGTGCTGGAAGCTGGGGAGGGGTTGGGATCCCACCACAATTTTCCTTTGATAAATCCATGGATTGTGGAAAACAAGCGTTTATTATGTTGTTGAGGGAATTTCTGGGAATTCTCCTCTGCTTAATCCAATAAAAACTGGGCAGGGAATTCCAGTTTAGCAGAGTCACAGACATCCCACTCCCATTCTCTGGAAAGATCTTGGAAAAATCTGGGATGCTGGAAGGTGTCCTGGCCCATGGATGGATGATTCTGAAGGTCCCTCCCAACCCAACCCATTCCAGAATTCCATGTTTCTATCCCAGTCCTCTGCTGAAACTCCCTTGGCCAAGCGGAGGTTGCAGGAGCACTGAAAAATCCCTTTCTTTGCCTTTTTTTTTTTTTTTTTAATGGGATCTGGACCATTCCCACGTGGAATTAGAGGATAAGAAATCTCTGAATGGTGGACTTTTAAGGAAAGAAAAAGGTGGAATGGGATTTTCACCTCAGTGAAATATTTTCACCTGAGAGGGGAGTAATCCCAATTTTTTGAGCAGTTATCCCAAATTATCAAGCAGTTATCCCAAATTTTTCAGCAGTTATCCCACGTTTTTCAGCAGTTATTCCAAGTTATTGAGCAGTTTTTCCTGACAAGACCTTTCCTCTCCCTTCCCCTCTCTCCTCGTTTGTCCTTTCAGTCTGTCCCAGTTCCTCGCTGCCACCTCCCAGCAAAATTCCCATTTCTTTTGGAGCTCTTCCGTGGAAAATTCCCGTAAAAAGTTGGTGGAATGTTTTCCTGGATCATGGAATGACCTCAAAGCCCATCCCCCATCCATGGGGACACCTCCCACTACCCCAGGCCACTCCAACCCGGCCTTGGGCACTTCCAGGGATGAGGAATCCACAAATTCTCTGGGAAACCTCTACCAGGGCTGGAATGTAAATCCACAGATTTGAGGTCCAGGTTCTGCTTTTCCAGGTTGGTGGGACTGAGGACACTCCCTCAATTCCTAGGTGGGAAAAGGGATTTTTCCTAGAGGTTTCAACCTGTTTTTTGACCAGCTCCACCTCCAAAGCCACATTCCAGACCTTCTTCCAGCAGAAAAACAGACAGAGGTCTCATCCAAGCTCTCCAGTCCTGCCTTGGGAATAATTCCTCATGAATTCCATGAAGATCTCCAGGACACCAGGCTGATCCCGATCGGTGAATTCCTGGGAAAAACACAAATCCAGGAATTCCCAGGAAATGAGGATGAGAGAAAACGGCCTCAAGTCGCACCAGGGGAGATTCAGGTTGGATTTTTCAGGAACATTTCTTCACCAAAAGGCCTGGAAAGCCATGGAAAATGTTGGATTTTTGGGAATATTTCTTCACCAAAAGGCTTGAAAAGCCATGGAAAAAGTTGCCCAGGAAGCTATGGAAATCTCGGATCCCTGGAAATCTTGGATACGCTTGGGGACAGGGTTTGGTGAGTTGACTTTTGGACTTGATTGTTCCAGAGTCTCTTTTCTGAAATAATTCCATGCTTCCAAAACAAAAATGAAATTCTTTTCCAATATTCCAAGGTGGAGGAAATTTGTGGTTCCTTCCAAGTTGGGTCCAACTCACTCAAAACCCAAAATGAGCCCAAAAGGATCTGGGAATTCCACAGGATTCATCCCGGAGTAATGGTGGGTTCTAGATGGGAAAGAAGGAAACATTTTGGGGAATTTTTTTAAGGAAACCAGGATTCCCTAAGTTTGAGAAGCCTTTTCGTGGCAAGAGACATTTCCAGCTTCCGGGGACAGGTTTGGAGCATTTTCCAGTGGGAATTTTCTCCATGGGGCGTGCCTGGAGCCAGTTTTTCCATCAATATCCATCCATATCCAAGAAAGACTTGGAAGCAAAAGCTCCGGCCTCGCTGAGTGTCAGGAAATCCTGACTGTCAAATAAATCCCGGGAATAATTATTTTCCTTTGAATTTATTTACATTTGAAATTTAAAAAAAGAGGGATGAACGGATTCCAACGGCTCTTGGAATTCATTGAAGGCAACTCCACAACCACCCCGGGAACAGAGACTCCATTGTAATTCCCAACAAATCCCGGCCCGGGAGCCAAAAGCAACAAACAGGATGTCAGGGAATGGATGTGGAAAGGAAGCCATGGAAATTGGTGGGAGAAAAAGCCGGAGAACGATGGGAAGGGAGGCTTTGGAGTGAAACTTTTGCTGGGAATCAGGAAAAGTGAGGAAAAACTCCATCATTTTTGGCTGGATTTGGAGTGTAAGGAAGACCAAAAAATGTGAATTTTTTTCTTTTTTTTTTGTCCTGCTGGATTTTTGGGAATGGCACATTCCAGCGACAGAGAGATCCCTGCTGGAGACACACAAATCTCCATGTCCCATGCTGGCCCCCATCCCACTTTTCCTACGAAATTCCATGCAAAGAGAAGGAGATGAAGCAGCTCCGCTTCTTTTCCTGGATGGCCGTTCCTGAAAAGGGCAGGAAAAATGGGAATGGAGGAAATCCCACCCTCATTCCTTATTTCATTCCAGCTGGGAGCTGAACTTCAGCACCTTGGTCGTGTCATCGCTTTATTCCAGCAAGACAGCCCCAAAAAGTGGGAATATTCCAGCCAGGAGAGTTTTAGCTTGGATATTCAGGAATATTTCTTCATGGAAAATTCGGGAATATTTCTTCCTTTCTTCATGGAAAGTGTTGTCAACCATTGGAAAAGGATCCCAGGGCAGGGTTGGAGTCCTCATTCCCAGAGGGATTTAAATCCATGTGGAACACTGGGGACATGGATCAGTGGTGGCCCTGGACTCAGTCCCAGAGGGTTTTTCCACCCTTAACAATTCCATAATTCCGGAATCATGGAACCAAAGCTTTCCTTTGGACCAGCACAGAGGATCTGGTGTCCCTTTAATTCCTGGTTTTCCCACCTTTTCTTCTCCCTAAAAACAGACCGGTTCTTCCAGGAACATTCCACAGGATTTCCCAGATGGATCCCAAACAGCCGCGGGTTCCAGCTCCATCCTGGGGACAAAACAAATCATGGAGTGAAGAAAAAGCTGGAAAAAGCTGGAAAAAGCTGGAAAAGAGACAACTTTTTCTTGGACACAAGGAAGGACACAGCCAAACTCAATCCTGAAGGAATATTTTCTGGGGAATCAAGGTGATTTCTGTCATCGCAGCTTCATGGAAAAAGATGGAATTTTTTTCCATTTTTTTTCAGCTGGCAAAAGCTGGAAAAAGCTGGAAAAGAGACAACTTTTTCTTGGACACAAGGAAGGACACAGCCAAACTCAATCCTGAAGGAATATTTTCAGGGGAATCAAGGTGATTTCTGTCATCTCAGCTGGAAAAAGATGGAATTTTTTTCCTTTTTTTTTTTTTTTTTTCATCTTTTTCCATGAAGGCCAGTAGCTCATCCCAAAGGACATTTGGGTCACTTTTCCAAGGTTTCTCAGCTCTTCAGGGGTTTAAGGGGAGTGAAGAAATTCAGGAATGAAGGAAAATCTCATTTGAGGAATGGGAGAAATCCTTGTGGACCTCTTGGATGAGGGACAGCTTTTCCACCTCCACTTTGGAATTCCATGTTGGGACTTCCTTCTTCCTTCCAAAGGATTTTCCTGATTGAAAATTTGGCTTTCATTTATTAAAACAGAAGAAGGAAAACCTTCCGACAAAAAGGTAAAATGGTATGTTTTAAAGGAACAAAATCTCAGAAATTGGGGGATAATTACAAAAACCAGGACATTTTTGTTAAAACAAAGCCATTTCATCCCAATGTTTATTCCTTATTTATTTATCTTTGGGAAAAGGGAACAGATTTAATGGTAGAATTCCAGGCACATTCCAAGCTTTTCCTGTAAGGATCTAGGGGAAGCTCTGGGGAGTCAGTCCCCTGCAAAGTGGGAAAATATCTCTATGGAATTCCAAACCTTTGGAATAACAAAAGGGATAATTTGGACCTGAGGGAATGAAATTCCCTGGGATGAGGGAACTGAGCAATTCTGACTTCCACGGAGCTCCAAAATCCTCCCAAAAACACAGCCCTGACCCTAAACTGGTGGAAATAATGGAAAAATCTCAGGGATCAGAGGTTTTACCCCAAAATTTCCTTCCCTGGAATTCCGGGATGAAAAATCTCACTGTTCCTTTGATTTCTGGAATAATAGGGATAAATCGGGAATGGCACCCAAAATTCCTTCTCCTGCTTCCCATCTTCCCATGGGATGGCTCCAGACGGGATAACTGGAATTAAATCCTCTTGCCTTTGGAATCACAGCCTGGAATCCCACCTGGAATCCACGGATAACAGCAGGGAGATGCCTCAAGTGGGGGTTAATCCATCCCATTCCCAGCTCCTTCATCCCATTGGTTCTATCCGGGCTCTGGGCTTTATTTTTAACTCCTGTGGAAAGCTCTGCTTTCTTTTCCTCACTGCTCCGAGATGAAAGTCGGAATTCCGGCCTTATCCGCAGCCAGCCTGAGATGCACTTGGATTTTTGAGGGGCATTTTCCCCTCTCCTTTGTCTCCTGCTTGAGAAATTCCCTCCAAATCTTCCCAAAGTGGAAGCATTCCTGGCTTGCTCTTTTCTTGGAAAAGAAAAAATCCCCCAGAAATTCCAGCATTATCCATGTCCAGCCTGGTGTGCAGTTATTTGAGGGTCATTTTCCCCTTTCCTTTTTCTCCCAGTTGAGAAATTCCTTCCAAATCTTTCCAAGGTGGAAGTATTCCTGGCTTCCTCTTTCCTTGGAAAATTAAAAATACCCAAAATTCCAGCATTATCCACGCAGTTGGATTTTTGAGGGGCATTTTTCCCTTTTTCTCCCAGTTGAGAAATTCCTTCCAAATCTTCTCAAAGTGGAAGCATTCCCACCTTGCGCTTTCCTTGGAAAAAGAAAAATCCCAAAAATTCCAGCGTGGAATTTGACTGGATCCAACCCCTGAGCGCTCCGAGGAAACAAAGCCACGCCACACGAGGAAAACATGGAAAACATCCCTGTTTGGGGTGAGAACCTCCAAAAACTCCCCTTTCCCCTGAAAAACCTGGAGTTCAGTGGGAGGCACGGCAGGTTCCCGCCACACAGGGCTGGGATCCGGGCACAAAAGGGAGCCGTTTCCTGCATTTTTTTTCCCTGGATTTCGGGACAGGGTTCAGGCAGGGGCCAAGGCATGGATGTGTCAAAATGAGGGATGGCCTTGGGGGTCACCTCGCCTTTGGACTCCAACGCCGCTTTTCCGTAGGCTGGAAAATTAAGAGGTGGGAAGGAGATTTATTCGTCCCCCCGGCCCGGTAGTTCCTTGTTAGGTTAAATTCCCTGATTTCCGGCTACAAAAGTGCTTGTTAAAATAATCTCCCTGGAAAAATTCCCCTGGGAGTGCTCCATCTTCCCCAACCCAACATTCCCGGGGAACGGAGAAGGCGAGGTGTGATGGATTTGTGCAAAATCAAATGAACCCCCCCAGAAAATAGGAGCTTGTTCTCAGGAATTTTTGGGAATTTGGCTTCTTCCAGGTGTTTTGTGTGGAATTCCAGGATCCCTGCTCCATGCATCCTGTTTCTCTTTTATCCACAGGGATATTCTGCCTTTTCCACCCTCCCAGGTGGGAAAGGCAGAAATTTCCACAGGTAATTCCCATTAATTTTCCCTGGCTTGGCTCCATCCTCTGCCCAAAACTTCCACCAGGATTGTCCTGAGGAGACAGCAGGAAAATCCATGTGCTCAACGTCCCCTTCTTTCCAGGCTATCAGATCCCAAAACTTCTTTTATCCACATCCCTCAAACTCCAATTCGAATTCTGAGCCAAATCAGCCACAAATCCGGCCCCAAAACTGCGGATTCCTCCCTATTCTCCTTATCCCAGTATCCTGCCAGCCCCATTCCCGAAATCCTTCTTCCCATTTTTCTACCCTCTGTGGTCCCATTTTCTTCCTGCACCCCACAAACCCCCCAAACTGAACTTGCTCTGAGGATATTCCACATTCCTTATCCTGCTCTCCCTCCATCCCAAAGTTTTGGCCCCGTTTCCGTGTCCCAATCCAGACTCAGCCCTGGGAAGCTCCGTGGGGGAGATGGGTCCTGAGGAGCCCAGCCAGGATTGGCCCAACCTCTCCATATCCAGGAGATCGGGATTCCCTCCAGCAATGTTTGGGAATGGGAGCGGCACAGCAGGGCCTGGATCGGGATCTCTGGTTCTCAACACTCCAGACTTCTCCATGTTTTTCATGGAATCATGGAAACATTCCCAGCTCTCCCATCCCGGCTTCAGAGCAGTATCCTGGAATGGTTTGGGTTGGGAGTGACCCTAAATCCCATCCCATCCCATTCTACCCCATCCATGGGCACCTTCCCCGATCCCAGGCTGTTCCAAATCCTGCCCAACCCAGACCCGGACATTTCCCGGCATCCAGGGATGAGGAGGAAGCTCCTCAGGATTTTTGCTGAGGCCGCACAAACTCTTTAACCCCTCCCCTTCCCATTCCCTGCAGCCCCTTCCCAAAATCCCTCTCCCCTCTGCGGATGCCTGGAACCAACCCTTTCCTCCACCAAAAAACCGGCGGCGAGGTTTAGTCCGGGGCTGGGACAAAGCTCCCATTGTGTGCCTGGATTATCCCGGCTGCGGGAGGAGGCAAAACACCGGGAATGCCGGAGGATGCTCGGAGAGCCGGCCGGGAGCAGAGGGCGCACCCCGAGCGTGCCCGGGAGGAGAGAGGGAGCGGAGCCCGCGGCATCTCCAGGGAGCGCCTGTCTTTCCCAGAGAACGGAGATTGAGGAGCTGCCCGGAGCTCCCAGACGTTACCTCAGCTCCCACCTCCTTCCCATCGCTGCCGGGGCTCCGCTCCCGGCGCTCGGAGCGGATCCTCCCCGCCACCGCCGCGTCCCGAGCCATGAATCACGGCCGGCTCCTTCCCGACCCCGGGAAAGGGGGAAGCCATGGGAGGGAGAGCTCCGTGTGCTGCGGGCAGAAAAAAGCGGCTTTTCCCTTTTTTCTTTCCTTTTTCCCCCTTTTCTTTCCCCCCCCCCCCCCCTTTACCCTCCTTTTCTCCCCCTTATCTCCCCCTTTTGTTCTTTCTCTCGTTTTTTTCTCCTTTTTCCTCTCTTCTTCCCTACTTTTCCTCTTTTTTCTCCTTTCCTCGTATATTTTCCTTTTTTTCTCATTTACCCCCTTTTTTCCCTCTTTTTTTCCCCTTTTCTCCTTCAACATGTTCCCTCTCTTTTTCCCCTTTCCCATTTTTCTCCTTTTTTCTTCCCCTTAGCTCCCACTTTTCCCCCCTTTTTCTCCCTTTCCTCGTATATTTTCCTTTTTTCTCATTCCCCCCCTTTTTTTCTCTTTTTTCCCTTTTCCCCCTCCTTTTTTCTCCTTCCCCGTGTTCCCTCCCTTTTTCCCCTTTTCCATTTTTTCTCCTTTTTCCTCCCCTTAGCTCCCCTCCCCCCCTTTTTCCTTTTTTCTTCCCCCCTTCTTTCCCCTTTTTATCTTTTCTTTTTTCTCCTTCTTTGATTTATTCCTTTTCCCATTTTTCCTTTTCCCTTTCCCCCCTATTTTCTTTTTCCTCTCTTCTTCCCCTTTTTCTCCCACATTTCCCTTTCCCCCTTTTTCTTTCCCTATTTCCCCCTTTCTCCTTTTCTTTTTCCAGTGAAGCACTCAGTGAGGTTTTCCCTTTTTTGATTTTTTCCCCCTCCTCATTCTTTCTCCCTTTTTTCCCCGATAAAACAAAATTTCCAGTTCCCTGATTTTAGACCCTGCTGCACTAAACAGGAACAGACTCTGCACCATGAAGGATAAAATTTGTCCCAATTTTGTCTCGATTTTGTCCCAACTTTTTTCACAATTTGTTCCCAATTTTGTCCCAACCATGTCCCAAACTGCTCCCGCTCTGGAAAAACAGCACATCCCGGCCCCTCCAGGGCAGGAATGAAACCACGGGAATATTTTATCCACATTTAGAGTAATTTACAGCCCATTCACAACTGAGAAAAACAGGGATTGCCCCAGGATCCTGCAGGGAGCAGAGGGATGCTGGGAATTGAGTGCCAAGTTTCCAAAATCATTCCAAACGGAAGGGGCTGCTGGTGGATCTCCAAATGGGATCATGATGGCCTTGGGGACATCTCCAGGGCCACCCGTGCCAGGAATCCTCTGAAATTCCATCTCCACCTCCCTCCACGGGGACAATTCCCAGGATTCCCGGGCGCTTCCAGCCCCCCAAGCCGTGCTTTCCCATCCCCCAGGAGAAGCAGCTTCCCGTGGCTCCATCCCCACCACTGGAAACCCTCGTAAAACCCGGGAATTTCACCCTGAACACGGTTTTTTTTCCAAGTTGGAAAGGCGAAGGCTGCCGTAAAACCCGGGAATTTCACCCTGAACACGGTTTTTTCCAAGTTCGAAAGGCGAAGGCTGTGGAAAAGGATCCATTAAGGAAGTTTAATCTTTCCCTGAGGTCCTGTGGTTTGGGAAGGAGGAGGAGGAGGAGGAACGCTCTGTCTTCTGGACAGATTGGGATTGTTTTTTCCTGTCCCCACATGAAAAATTTAGGAATAAACCCAGGATTTGCCTCCAGCTTCCCTCTGGATGTTCTCTCATTGTTCAGATGCCCAGCGAGCATCCATCAGGCTTTGTCATTCCCAATCCATGTTTTTACCAGGAAAAACAGCAAATAAAAGACTCCAGCTCCTCCCAGATCTTCCCCCTGCTGTTATTTAAACATAAATAAATCAGATTTTGGTGCTAAAAATGGTAGGTTTGGGGTCATTATCTCTCATGGAAAGCCTGACTCCCATGAAAAGTGCTGATTTTGGGATGAATCCTTGTTTTCCTTCATCTCTGGAAGGATGAGCTGCCCAGGATCCCTTAAAACAACATCTGTTTACAGCCACAGCTCCGAACAATTCCCAATTCCTTCCACATTCCCAGTGGAGATCAGGCAGCTCCCAAGCTTTGCTCCAGAGCTTCCCAAGAACCTCTTCCTCCAAGGACAAACCTGGAGGGAATTCTGAGGCTGGTGTTGTAAACAGCCTCCCCAAAGCTCCCAAAAAAGCAGGAATTCCTTATGGAAAACCTCCCAGGGATGTCAGGGATGATGCTGCATATCCCTGGCCTTTCCCTAATCCGCAGCGGTCACCAACCAGGCGGCTTGGAAGGATCCGTCGGAATTGCGGGGACTTCCAAGAGGAAGCATTGGGAATGGCGCCAGGAGCGCAGCCTGTTCCGTTTATCCCACTTTCCCTCGCTAATGAGGGCGATCCATGCAGGACAGGAGGCCCCAGAAGGGGCCGACACTGCCTCGAATCCCGGATTTTTAAAGGAATCTACGGGGATGAAATTCCACGGCCGGATGGGTCAAGGAAGGGCACGGGCTGGGAAAACGGCCATTCCGGGATTAATTTTTCCTTCGGAAAGGGGATGGATCAGGTGCTCCAGAGCGGATTTGTTCTACCTGGTGGAGGGTGGGGGTGACATTCCCAGAGGATGGAGACCTGGAGAACATCAGGTGTGTCCCCTTCCTGCCAAAGCCCTTTGGGATTTGTTGGAAACCTGGAGCGAGGGGAGGGGCCGGCGGCTTCGGCAGGTGGCGCTCCTGCCCTGACTAACGCTGGCAATTAACAAATTAACTTAATTAGGCGGTGATTGGGGCCCCCATTGAGCGGGAGCTGCCCTTTCACCCCCAGCGTGGTCAGAGCAGCCACGAGAATTCTGGAGGGAATGGAGGGATGATCCAAAGGCAATCCAAAGCAAACACCAAGGAATTTTCCTCCCTCGCCATTGGGAATTTGCTCTGGAATTATTTATTCTGCCCCAGACTCCCTGCTGTTCCCATGGCTGCTCCATTGGGATCCCGGCTCAATCCCAGATTTCCCCCAGCAGAATTCCAAGGTTTGGTTCCTTCAAGTCACTGAATTGTGGCGCAGCGATCCCATGCTTGTCCTGCTTGGATCCCGGCTCAATCCCAGATTTGCCCCAGCAGAATTCCAAAGTTTGGTTCCTTTAAGTCACTGAATTGTGGCACAGCGATCCCATGGTTTTCCTGCTTGGATCCCTGCTCAATCCCAGATTTCCTCCAGCAGCATCCCAAAGTTTGGTTCCTTTAAGTCACTGAATTGTGGCGCAGTGACACCAACACAGCCTGAGCTGGTGCCTTCAGGGAGGGTCCCCATCCAGGGATTCCCTGGAATTTTGTACTCTTGCAGTCCATGCACCCCTTCCTGTGCTGGATTTTGGGCTGGGATCTTCCCATTGGATACTCCAGACTGGGATCTGGCACTGCAGGGCCCTGTCCCTGGTGCCCATTCCTGGCTCATTCCCCTTCTCCCTTGCCCATTCCCACCTGGCACTCCCAGAAAATGGGATCAGCTGTTCAGGAATTCACTCGTAGGGAAATGGCTGGAGCAACTGGGAATGAGCTGGGAATGGGTGCATGGACTGGGAGGGTACAAAATCCCAGTGCCTGGGTTTGGGCACAGGGTTGGTGCCCATTCCCATGTTATTCCCGGTGGTTCCAAACATTTCCTTCCATTCCACACCAAACTCCAGAGTGAATTCCTCAGCAGCTGATCCCATTATCCTGACTTCCAGGTGGGAATTGGTGAGGGATAAGGGGACAGAGCTGAGTCTTTGCTGTGTGCTGTCATCCCAAAGGAATTTCCTCCATTCCCCATCCTCCAGCAGCTGATCCCACTGTCCCAGATTTCCAGGTGGCAATGGGTGACAGATAAAGGGTCACAGAGAGCTGGGCTGCTGCTCCAGAGCCCTGATCCCAAAGGAACCGCCCGCATTCCCCATCAGCTGCTCCCACTGTTCCAGATTTCCAGGTGGGAACTGGGAGGGATAAAGGGTCAGAGAGTGGGGTGCTGCTCCAGAGCCCTGATCCCAAAGGAACCGCCCGCATTCCCCATCAGCTGCTCCCACTGTTCCAGATTTCCAGGTGGGAACTGGTGAGGGATAAAGGGTCACAGAGAGTGGGTGCTGCTCCAGTGCCTCGATCCCAAAGGAACTGCCCCCATTCCCCATTTGCCAGTCCCATTGTCCCAGATTTCCAGGTAGGAATTGGTGAGGGATAAAGGGTCACAGAAAGTGGGGTGCTGCTCCAGTGCCCTGATCCCAAAGGAACTGCCCCCATTCCCCATCCAGGATCTGGGAATCATCCCGCCCTGGAGACCCGGCTGGGGAGGACACGTCCCCGTGCCCTCGGCAATGTCACCGTGTCCCGCTCCTCCTCCACGCGCATTTGGAGGCGAGCTCTTAATGGCTTGCTGTTAATTAGTGTGAACTCTGATTGCCCTGCGAGCACGCCCTTGCCTTTGTCAGCTAATTGGCCGGGCTTTCTCATCTATTATGTAAATAGCCCCGGTCTCTGCGGCGCGGTGTCGTAACGCTCCGCATTCCTGGGAGCCTGCGCTCCCGGTTCATGGAATTGTGCTCCCGGCCCCGGGCGAAAACAGCAGCAACAACAACAAAAAGCAGGCGAGCCTTTGGCTGGGTTTTGGGAGGCTCCAGAAATGAGTTCCAGAAGAAAGTGTTCCGGGCAGAAGTTCAGGGCATGGACAGCGGGAGGAGACAGCGGGAAAAGCTGGATAATCCTGGCCTTGCGTCACCTCCCGCGGCCCCACGTGCACAGGTAGGGCTGGGAACCAGTCCAGAGGTTGTCCCGTGTCACATCCCCGGGGAAGGAGCGAGGGAGGCAGGGAGGAGCAGCTCTGCCCTTCCTTCTGTGCCGGGCACTGCTGAGGCCACGCCTGGAATTCTGTGTCCAGCTCTGGGTCACTCCATTCGGGACGTGGAAGGGCTGGAGCATGGCCAGGGAAGGGAACGGAGCTGGGAAGGGGATGGAGAATTCCTGAGGGCGCTGGGAAGG
Source organism: Pyrgilauda ruficollis (assembly GCF_017590135.1). Lineage (NCBI taxonomy): Eukaryota > Metazoa > Chordata > Aves > Passeriformes > Passeridae > Pyrgilauda > Pyrgilauda ruficollis. The sequence goes on along the minus strand of NW_024517096.1, from coordinate 582,413 downwards.
GGCTGGAGAATTCCTGAGGGAGCTGGGAAGGGGCTCAGCCTGGAGCAAAGGAGGTTCAGGGGGGACCTTGGCTCTGCACAACTCCATGAAAGGTTGGAACCAGGTGGGAGCTGGGATCTGATCCCAGGGAATAACAGGATAGAAGGGAATTGGCCTCAGGCTGTGCCAGGGGAGGCTCACATTGGACACCAGGAGGAATTTCTCCATGGAAAGGGTGCTCAGGCCTTGGAGGTGCCCAGGGAGGTCTGGAGTGCCCATTCCTAGAGGTGTCCAAGGAATTCCTGGATGTGGCACTGAGTGCCAAGGTGGGCATTGGGCACAGCTTGGACTGGAGGATCCTGGTGGGATTTTCCAACCTCAGTGATCCCTCTGCAAGGACCATGCCTGGTTTCCCTCCTGTCCTGGGACGAGCAAATCTCCTCACCCAATTCCAAGGTCCCTCACAGCCTTATCCGTGGAAGCTGTAGGGTTTTAAGGAAAACGTGGATGTTGTGGGAGCTGAGGAGTTGGTGAGGCAGGGAATTGTCTGTGGGACAGATCTGCTGGAGCAGACCAGCCAAGGACTCTCTTCCCACCCAGCCCTGGAGATGCCACAGCAGGAGGAGGAGGCACCATCCATTGCCAGGGGCATGGAGGAGCCAAAGGATTCCAAAAAGAGATCCACAGGCCTGGATTTTTCCAAAGCCAACAAATTTTGGGGTCTAAATGGGTCTTTTCCAGTGATAGATACCCTGCAGACAGGACAGTTTAGGACAGGAACCCCAAATGTCCCGGCCAAGCAGGGAGCGAGGTGGCTCCTTGGAATGTCAGCCGGTATTTTCCATGAGGGAGAAAAACTTCCAAAGGATATTTATTCCACAGACAAGCTGAGCTGTAAAACAAATGAGCAAAGTCCCTGCTCCGATAAATCCACTTAGAAATCCAAACCCAGTAGCAACGGGATAATTTATGTCCCACGGAGAGAGGTCCAGAGGAAAATTGATGAAGTCTCTTATTTGGGTCATAAATCAGGTTCCATTAATGGAACCCATCCACAAATTTAAAAACACAGCCCGGAGCCCAGGCTGGTCCTTCAGCTCCCGGGAAGGAGGGACTGCAGCAAAAAGGGGGCTCTGATCCATAAACTCCTTCCTGATAAATCCAGGAAGACAATCTGGGAAAAGATAGCTGGGCTCAATTTATGGCACCTGAAAGGGAGCCAGGCGGGAGTAAATCCTCTGTGTGCCGGCAGAAATAAATCTGGGAATGTTCTCCTCTTCTTCCCTGTCCAGAAGGCCACTCGCAAATCCAAGAGCGTTTCCAACTCCTCTTTGCTTTGGCCTTCCTGCCTCCAGTCCTAGGAATGCCAACACTTACGGGATCATGGAATGGGTTGGGTTGGAAGGGATCTTAAGGATCAGCCAATCCCACCCCATAAATGGGCAGGGATGCCTCCCACTGTCCCAGGCTGCTCCCAGCATCCACCCTGGCCTTGGGCACTGCCAGGGATGCAGGGGCAGCCACAGCTGCTCTGGGAATTCCAGCCCAGCCCCTGCCCACCCTCCCAGCCAGGAATTCCTTGCCAAGATCCCAGCCCAATCTCCCCTTTGCCAGTGGGAGCCATTCCCTGTGTGCTGTCCCTGCAGGCCTTGTCCCCAGTCCCTCTGCAGCTCTCCTGGAGCCCCTCCAGGCCCTGCCAGGGGCTCTGAGCTCTGCCTGGATTTTTCCCTTCTCCAGGGGAACATTCCCAGCTCTCCCATCCTGAATCCCATCCCATTCCCACCCCCTGCCATGTTCAGGGACACCTCCCACTGTCCCAGGGTGCTCCAAGTCCCACTGTCCAACCTGGCCTTGGACAATTCCATGGATTTGGCAGCCTCAGCTTCTCCGGGCAACCACATTCAGCAGATCCAGAGCCCCTCCACCCTTCCCAGGGCAAGGGAAGATGTTTAAATCCATTAAATCCATCAGAATTCCTTGCTCGTTCCTCACAGCTCCCGTGTTGAGCAAGAGGCCGCAGCTCCACTGGATCCACGAGGAGAATTCCAGCGTGTTCCACCAGGCAGGGAATACTCCCTGAGGAGCTGCTGCCGGCTTTGCCATCCGTTTTCCAAACCCAACTTGTTCCTCGGATTCCTCTGGAATGGGGCACATTGGGAAATGATTTTGGCCTCGGGTGGAAATTCGATTTCACTGGAATTTAATCCTGGCAGGGCACATGGGATCAGCTCCTGCTTTTCCCCAGGGATAAAAATTCCTGTGTTCCTTTGTGGGTGCCGCTCTCCGGGACACCAAAGGCGAATTCCGACAGCGGAATAATCCAAAAAGTGGGAGAGTCTAGGAGCGACGAGTGAGGATTAAAATCTCCTTTGAACAGGAATTTCATCACCAAATCCCTGCCTTTCCCAGCCTAAAATCCATCAGGGATTGTCTAAAAAGCTTTGATGAGCTGCCTTTAATTTGGCTTGGAATTCTGGAGGCATTACCTGAGATAAAGGTGAGGGAATTGCACAAAGAGGTGGAAAAATTTAATCTGGATTAAAATTTGACTCCTCTTTTTCACTTTTCCCACAGCTTGGTGGAGCTGTGTGAAGATTTCCCTTTATTCCGAGGGAAATTTTCTATTATCTTCCCAAAAAAAAAAAAAAAAAAAAAAAAAAAAAAGTGGCTGTATTTTAAACATTTGGAAAGCCAAAATCATGGAATAATGGAATTGTTTTATGTGGAAAAGCCCTGACCATGACCTTATCCCTGATGTAGGGACAGAGGTTTGGGCAAAGTTTGGGCTCAGGAATTTTCTCTAATATTCCTTGGAAAGGTTTGTGTTGGAAAAGTTGGGAAATGGAAGAGGTGTTCACAAATGTGAACAATGGGGCATGGCTGGAAGTGAATTAAAAGCTGTAATTTTTTAAAAAACAATATTCTCAAATTTTAATCTTAAAAACAGGACTTGAACCATTTCTGGGTGAATGCAACCTGAAAAAAAAATTATCTTAATTAATTCAAATATTATTTAAAATTTTATTTTAATTGGAAAATTAAGCCCAGAAAATCCCCGTGCTTTGACCTTCAAGGGTTATTTTAACAAACCAGATTTTGGCCAAAAGTTGAGGTGAAATTTGTGACCCTGGCAAGAAACACTATGAAAATTCAGCCCTAATTTAAAAAAAAGAAATTGTAGCCAAGAAATTAATAGAAATAATAAATCAGTTAAAAATAATATACATAAATATTAATATAAATAATAAATATATACATATAAAATACAGGTATATAAATATATTAATATAATATATAAAAATCTATAAAATAAAATTTAATTTGGACAATATATGAATATATAGAATATATAAGTTCACAAATGTGAACAATGGGGCATGGCTGGAAGTGAATTAAAAGCTGTAATTTTTTAAAAAACAATATTCTCAAATTTTAATCTTAAAAACAGGACTTGAACCATTTCTGGGTGAATGCAACCTGAAAAAAAAATTATCTTAATTAATTCAAATATTATTTAAAATTTTATTTTAATTGGAAAATTAAGCCCAGAAAATCCCCGTGCTTTGACCTTCAAGGGTTATTTTAACAAACCAGATTTTGGCCAAAAGTTGAGGTGAAATTTGTGACCCTGGCAAGAAACACTATGAAAATTCAGCCCTAATTTAAAAAAAAGAAATTGTAGCCAAGAAATTAATAGAAATAATAAATCAGTTAAAAATAATATACATAAATATTAATATAAATAATAAATATATACATATAAAATACAGGTATATAAATATATTAATATAATATATAAAAATCTATAAAATAAAATTTAATTTGGACAATATATGAATATATAGAATATATAAAATATACAAATATATATATATATATATATATAGGTAAAATAAACAATAATAAGAGGCTGTGTGGCAATTTCCTTCTCGGGTGTTGCTCACGTGGCTCCCGTGACTCAGCCAAACATTTTTCCACCCGATGGGGTCTGTCCATGATCCAACACCCGTTTCCTAATGATTATCCCGAGGAAAACATAAATTTCCGGGGGGGATGAAGAGGTAATTTTGCAATCCTGTCGGGGAGGTCAAGCACGGACAGGGCAGCTCAGGAGGTGGTGACTGGGCAGAAAATCCTCTTTGGATTGTGCTGAAGTGGCCAAGGACAAGTTTGGACTTCTTAGGGAAGGCGACGGAGCCTGGGAAGCTCTGGGAAAGCTCGGGATTAAGAGCAGATAACGTGGATCCAAATCCTTGTAAACAGCAGGAATTTCCTCAGCCGGGGTGGCTGCGGCAAGGACAAAGCACCCAGAGGTGGAACGGGGATGAGTTTTAAATCCTGGGACAGATGGGATTTGGGGAATTTCCACCCTGGAGTCTGGGATATCTCCAAGGACAAACTGTCCTGGAAAAATTCAGCTGAGCTGTTCTGGATCCTCTCTGGGCTTGGAGCTGGATTTGCCGCTGGAGGAGGAGGAGGAATTTTTTGGTTTGGAAAGGTTTTCTCGTGCCTGGAGGAACAGGGGTTGAGAGTCCAAAATCCAGTTTAACCAACAGAAGTGGCCTGGGAGAACTTCCCAGGGATTTTGGGAATACCGTAGGATTAACATTCTCTTAGAACCATGGAATATCCTGAGCGGGAAGAGATCCACAGAGATCATGGATCCAATTCCTTCCCTGCCCAGGACAATCCCAACAATCCCACCCTGTCCTTGGGAGTGTTTTCCAAAGGCTCCTGGAGCTCTGGCAGCCTTGGGAATGTGGCCATTCCCTGGAAAGATGTTCCAGTGCCCACCATCCTCTGGATGAGGAATCTTTTCCTGATATCCAGCCTAATCCTCCCTGGAGTAGCTCCAGCTGTTTCTCCCTGGAAAATTTAGAGTTTCCTACTCTTATTTTTTTTAAGGAATATTTTCCTTGAGATGCTCAAAGCATCCAGGTGGTTTTCCTTGTTTTCCCCCATTTTTTACAGTATTTCAATGTCTTGGGATTTTTTTTCCCTTTACTGAAGGTAAAAACCTTTTTTGGCTGGGCCTCTCCCAAAAAATTATCCATAAAATTTCCATGTCGGAAATGGATTTTCCCTCATCCTGAAGACACCAGGCCCCGGGCAGGAGATCTCCCCATTTTTGGGCTCTCTCGGGGTTGTTGGGGATCGTTCCCTGCTGGGCTCCAGAGGATTCGGAGCCACCTCGTGATGAGCATTAGGATTTGTCATGTGATTCCTGAGGGATTCATTCAGGGTTTGAATTAAAAAAAAGGGGGGGGGGAAAATCAGTCTGTACTGACAGGGATCCATTACTCAGCCATGAATCTTTTCTTGAGGAAAAATCACCATTTTTGCGGGATTTTGTGTATTTTGGGTCAGGCCCTTGGCTGGTCTCCAGTGCCAGGAGATTTTCCTGCTTTCCACCAGCTGGGATTCAGGCCAAGGATGTGGAGTTGCTCCCTGCTCGCTTGTGCTGGTGGAAAAGAGCTTTGAGGATGGATTTGAACTCCTGCAGGTGTTCAAAAAGGAAAAATTGGGATATTCCGTCTCTCTGGAGCCTCCAGATTCTGAATTTGTGTAGGGACAGCAGGAAAAAGTGGATCTGTGGTTACAGTGGGACAAATCCAGGGAAAGGTCACAATCCAAGGTGAATTATTTGGGATTTGCAGATTATTTCCACTTTTTTCCAGTGGAGTTCAAGACTGGAATCATTCTTGTCCTGTTTTCTGGCAGGAATCATCAGTGTCCCATTTTCTGGCACAACTGGGACAGTGGCTTGTCCTCAGCAGAGCAGCCAAAAATTTGGGGTGCACCATCTCCTTCCTCCAGGGCCTGGATGGGAATCTTGAAGGAAAATGGCATTTTTGCAGCTCCACCCGAGTTCCTCAGGGTTTTCTGCCTTCCCGAAGGATGATCCTGGAGCCTTTGCTGTTCCTGGGGAAGCACCTGGATCCTCTGGATGTGTAGAAATTAATTTGTGATTTACACTCATTTTTGGGGTGTTGGGGCCTGATTTTTACAACCCCAAATCAGCAAAAAGTGGAGATTCAGGGCCTTGAAATGTGAATTTTACAGGAAAGAGTCCAAGAAAAAGCCCAAAAATAGATGAGCAGATAAATCCTGACAGATCAGGACCTGCTGGAAGATCTGAGGGCTCAAGGGCTCTTCATGGAGAAACTCATTAAATGCCAGATCCATTCACTGTCATTCCTGCTATTTCAGGATACGTGGAAGTATCAGGGAAAAAAAGGTCAGAAAAGCAAGGGTGGTTCTGAAGCTCGGCTGGAGCTGGGGCAGAGCAGCTCCAGGGGATCCAATCCCACACCAGGAGCAACAGGCTTGTCCTGAGAAGCCTCCATGGGATCTGTCCCGCCTGGACATGGATTTGAGATGAGTGTCTGGTCCCAGAGATCCCAAAAAATCTGTGGCAGGGCTTCCATTTCCAACATTCCTTCAGATGCCTGGCTCCAGAGCAGAGGGGCTCCAGAATCCTCCGGGGCCTCCTCTGGACTCTCTCCATGGCCAAAATCCCTCTTTTCTGGGGTACATTTTCCTTGTAGTTCAGCCTGGCCATGTCAGGCCTCCCTGCAAACCCTCACCCTTTAATTTGGGGGTTAAAAGGACTTTTCCAGGCCATCCAGAGCTGGGAACAGCCCTTTCCCTCAGGGCTCTCCCCACTGGGCCTTGGCCACCAGACCTTTTGCCGAGGTTCAGGAGATGATTCCCAGTTTCTCCTTTCTCCTGGAGCTGCTCTGACTCATCCACACGGAGCAGACACAACTTCCTTGGTCCCATTCCCACAGCAGCAACTGCTGCCTCTGGCTTGGCTTCAAAAAGGCTCCGGAGGTGCTAAAATCCCACAGAACTGGCAGGGATTGGATCCCAAAACTGATTTTTTTTTAGAGCTGGGTCTCTGCCTCTGCTCTGAGGCTCTGTCTTGTTTCTCCTGGCGCTGGTGGGAGGCTCTGAAGGTTCCGAGATTGGTTTTTTTGGGGAAAAAAGATAAGAGGTTCTATGTGTTGTGTCTCCCAGCTGGTTAACCAGGCTCCAAACAGACTCCATGGAATTGCTATGGCTTTTCCTGCTCAGGTCACTGAGATGAGCCTCATTCAATTTCTTTCCTCAGCTGAGGATGGAAAACTCATTTTTCCGGTTTTAGGGAGGGACCTGGCGACAGAAAGTGGCTTTGGTTCATCACCAGATCTTCTCTTCTTTTTTGGGGGGGCAGTCTGCAGGAGAATGAGCTCTTCTTGGTCTGGCACAGGGATGGATGAATTCCAGGGATCTCCTGCCAGGAGGGGACAGCCAGGGGGGGTCGGGCTCTGCTCCAGGGAACAGGGACAGGAGGAGAGGGAACGGCCTCAGGCTGGGCCAGGGTGGACATCAGCAGGAATTTCCTCATGGAAAGGTGGTCAGGGATTGGAAGTGCCCGGGGAGGTTTGGAGTCCCCATCCCTGGAGGTGCCCAAGGAATTCCTGGATGTGGTACTCAGTGCCAGGGTGGGCATCGGGCACAGCTTGGACTGGATGATCTTGGAGGGCTTTTCCAACCCCAGTGATTCCATGAACCTCCATATGATCCACACCTTGTTCCTGGGACATCCTGGCTTTCAAGATCCATCTTTTTTTTGTTGTTCATGGCCTCATTTCATGGCAGCAGGGAAGGAGCTGTGGGGTTTGGAAGGTTCCCAGAGCCGGGTACATCCCATCCTGAGGGAACAGCACCGGGACACCAATCCCGGATTGCTGAGACAACTTTGCTGCATGAAGTCTTTTCAGAAAGGAGAGGTCTGGATTTAGAGCTGGATCTAGATCTAAAAAAGGCCAGGTTTTAGCTTTGAGCAGCGTGGTTTAGTGGAAGGTATCCCTGCCCCTTGCAGGAGCTGGAATGAGATGAACTTTAAGGTCCCTTCCAAGCCAAACCATTCCATGATTTTTATTTCAAGGACACGGCCTTGTTTAGAAATCTTGCCACAAAGTAAGCGAGGAGAAAACTCTCTCAATTTACTCTCCCCTCACTCTGAAAAGCAGTTTGTTTATTTTATTTTCTTTATTTTTTTTTTCTTCAGCCAACGATGCCAACAAGGAGGACTTGAAGGTGCCTTTCCCCTGCTGGGGAAGGGATGGATCAGGGAACACCAGCAAGGAGAAGGTGAGGGAAGCAGCAGGAGCTGCTGTGCCCCAACCAGAGCCTTGGAACCCTGCCCATCTCTGAGTAACACTTCCAGAGTTATTTATTCCTCCCCAGAACCAGGACCTCCCGTGGGAACCTCCACGGAAAAGATTTGCAGGAATTCTGGACACCTTTGCCCTGCCATGGGAGTCCATCCCATGGAGGGCTTGGGTCCCTCCAGGTCCCTCGTGGCTTCCTGGTAGAATTAATTCCAGTTTTCCTCCCCTGTTTTAAATCCAAAATTTGGATTTGGATCCCTCAGGAGCACCTGAGGACTGGCAGGGAGCTGATTTTTCAGCACACTGGGAGGGCGTGGGGAGGTGTTTGCCAGGCTTGGGTGGAGGTGGAGGATGGAGAGATCCAAACCTGGGAGAGACTGATCTGTGCAGAGCACGGGGGGCAACATCTGGAGCCAATCACCCTTCCAGCTGTGCCTGGCTTCATCCCACAGGATGCTCTGCCCACAGAGAGGCAGGAAGAAGCTGGTGGAGTTGGGATGGCAAGGACCATGACCTAGGGGGGTTTGCTGAGCCATGGGTGGTCGAGATGGTGGTGGTTGATGTTTGAGGTGGTGGTGGATGGTTTGATGGTGGTGGGTCCTGGTTGAGATAGGGGTGGTGGATGGTTCAGGTGGTGGTGGTGGATGGTTTGGGTGGTGGTGGATGGTTCAGATGGTGGTGAGTCATGTTCAGATGGTGGTGGTGGATGGTTTGGATGGTGGTTGATGGTTTGGGTGGTGGTGGTGGATGATGTTCAGATAATGGTGATTGATGTTTAGATGGTGGTAGTTGATGGTTTGGTGGTGGTTGAGGGTTTGGGTGGTGGTGGTTTATGTTCAGATGGTGGTGGCAGATGGTTTGGATGGTGGTGGATGAGGTTCAGACAGTGATGTTTAGATGGTGATGGTTGATGGTTTGTTTGGGGGGTGGTGGTTGATGGTTTGGTGGTGGTTGATTGTTTGGGTGGTGGTGGGCCATGGTTCAGATGGTGGTTGATGTTCAGGTGGTGGATGGTTTGGATGGTGGTGGATGATGTTCAGATAATGATGTTTAGAGGTGGTGGCGGATGGTTTGGATGGTGGTAGTGGATGGTTGGATGCTCCAGGGAACACCTAGAGCTGGCAGGGGACTGTCCCAAACCTTTGGGACGAGCTCCGTGGTGGGGCTGGACACCCACACCATCCCAGCTGCAAACACGCCCAAAAACCCGAATTAACCAACCTCCCCCAGCCCGCTCCCTCCTCCTGCTCGGAACCCACCTGCGGTGCCACCGCACGGGGCAGCTCCCCCGAGGGATTCCCGGGAACAGGAGCTGCTCCCGAACTCCCAAGGGATGAGGAGCCGGTAACCCCGAGCCGGGAGGGCTCTCCCGGGTTTGGGCTTGTGTCTGTTCTCCCTGGGCACGGCTCCTATCTCTTATCTCGCGTGCGGTTTCCTTCCCCACATGGAGCACAGCTGGGGCAGGAGCCTGGTAAGCGGGGAGGCATTTCCCGCTCCCCCAGCGTGGCTTGGGAAAAGGGGAGGGAGAGGGAAAGAGATCCAACGGGCCGAGCTCCCGCTGCGATTCCCGAGAAATCAATTAGCCAGGGAGGGGCGGGGCCCTTGGCAAACCGCGGGATTGGGAGGAAAGCATCTCAAAAAGAGGGCGGAGGGAGGGGGTGTTGGAGGTGGGAGCTTGTGGATTTGTTCCTGGGAGGTGTTCCCAAAAGATTCAGCAGGAACTGGTAGGGAAAACCTGGGATTTGGGAAGCAGGCTGCTAATTAGGGAGATAGGAATGAGTGGCTTTGTTTGTAGGAGATGCTCCCAAAAGATTCAGCAGGAACTGGTAGGGAAAACCTGGGATTTGGGAAGCAGGCAGCTAATTAGGGAGATCAGGAAATGGGAATTAATGGATTTGTTTGTAGGAGATGCTCCCAAAAGTTTCATCAGGAGCTGATAGGAAAAGGTTGGGATTTGGGAAGCAGGCTGCTAATTAGGGAGATAGGAATGAGTGGATTTGTTCATAGGAGATGTTTCCAAAAGTTTCAGCAGGAGCTGGTAGGGAAAACTTGGGATTTGGGAAGCAGGGGACCACACTTATCCTGTGCTGAAAAATATCAGCCAGGACTTGTGGTCTGCAGTGGCAAAGGTTGGGAAAATCCACATTTTGAATCTCCTCAGCAGTTTGGGAATTCTGGTGGTGTCAAATGGAGCATTTGGGGGTATTTTTTGGTTTTTTTTCAGGCTTCAGTTCCCTCCCAGAGTCTGGGAGGCCTAAATTTTCCATCCTACTCTTTTGGGAATACGTCCAGGGCGTGCTGTGTTCCTGCTGTTATTCCATGTAGAAATGGGGCATGTGGGAAAAGCCTTTGGATGGACACTCAGCACAGGTGCAGCTGGATTTAGGGATCTTCCCTTCTCCTGCTCCTTAGAGTGGGCAATTTTTTGAAATTAAATAAATTTTTGGGTTCAGGTCCCTCCATTCCCAGTCAGGTCCCTCCATTCCCAGTCACATTCCCAGTCTGGAAGAGTTTCTACCTCCTGTTAGGAAGGAGAGAGGTATTTTTGGAATGTGAGTCTCTCCTTTGGGAGAGGGGCTGTTGCCCACATGGATTGTCCTCATGGAATGTCTCATTCCACAGAATCTGGGGCTTGTGTGGAGAGCTGGATTAGGGAAAACTGGGCCTTGCCTTTGCCCTTGTCCTTCCAGGGTTGCTCCGGCAGAATTTTGGGAATTGTGGCACAAGACGAGGAATGTGATTGAGGGTCTCTTGGACACCTGATGACTCCAAATACCAAATTCCCACTTCCCAAACCAGCCTGAATGGAAAATAGAGCTGGGATTGGTGCCAGAGGAGTGGATCCCACAGTTGATGGGTCACACCTGTCACCCTGAGCCCTCCTTCCCAAAAACAAGGGAACTGAATCCCGTTTCCATGGGAATTGCTCAGATCAGATTTGGGGTTTCCTCCTGTTTTTCATTTCACTGGAATAGTGGCATGGGAAGAAGGGTGGGAGAGAGCTCCAGGACACCAGGAAGCTCCAAACCCTGTGGAGCTCTGCGGAGGAGGGAGGCTGGAAGAGAGGCCTCAGCTCCTGGGCTGGGAGATGTGTTCCGGCAGGAATTTTGGTTTCCTTGGGCTCCGGAGCAAGGTTTGAACTCCCATCCCAAGCTGGAAAATTGGGAAACAGCCCTGTGGGACTTAGATCCTGGGGGACTTCCATGGATCAGCTTCTCTACCATCCATGTAGGAATGGGGGCCACGTGCATGGAAGCGCCCCCACACCTAAATCTGTATCGTTATTCCCAGAATATCCTTCCAAGATTTCTCCTGTTGCATCCACCCAGCTTGTTGGGTTTGTCTGGTCTGCTTATTTTCACTCTGAGCTTGTTCCTCTGATTCAATTCCCCTGGAACTTCCTCTAGGATCTTCCAAATTGTTCCTCTGAATTCCCTGAGAACTTTTTCTAGGATCTTCCCAGCCTCTGGTGGGATGGTTCCTCTTGTTAAATTCACCTGGAAGTTTTCTTAGGATCTTCCAAATATCTCCTGTGATTAGATTCCCCTGGATCTTTTTCTAGGATCTTCCAAACCACTCTTGGAATGGTTCCCCTCATTAAATCCCCCTGGAACTTTTCCTAGGATCTTCCAAGCTTCTTCATGGATGAATCGTCTTGTTAAATTCCCCTAGAACTTTTTCTAGGATCTTCTGAGCTTCTTCTTGGATGGTTCCTCTTGTTAAATTACCTGAGAATGTTTCCTAGGATCTTTTCTTAGGATCTTCCAAATGGTTCTGTCTCCGTCTCTCTGGGTGCCTCCTAGTGAACCCCGGCCAGCCCCGGGTCGGCAAACAGCGGGGGCACAGGAAGGGGGTACAAAAAGGGGTACATCATCTGGGGAGAATAAGGGGATACAAAATCAAAACTATTACAAAGTATAAAAGCACACTGCAACATGGTTCCTCTGATTAAATTCTCCTAGAACATTTCCTAAGATCTAAAAAATGTTTTCTCTGATTAAATTCCCCTGGATCTTTTTCTAGGATCTTCCAAACTGCTCTTGGAATGGTTCCCCTAGTTAAATTCCCCTGAAATTTTTCCTAGGATCTTCCAAGCTTCTTCACGGATGATTCCTCTTGTTAAATTCCCCTATAACTTTTCCTAGGATCTTCTGAGCTTCTTCTTGGATGGTTCTTCTTGTTAAATTCCCCTGGAACATTTCCTAGGATCTTCCAAATGGCTCTTCTGATTAAATTCCCCTAGAATATTTCCTAGGATCTTCCAAAGCCTGCTTGGATGGATCCAGGGAGATGAACCCGCTGAGGAGAGGGACCTGAGCCAACATTTGGGCAGAAGAAGGGGTAAGTGTTGCACACGTGGCTGAGAGGGAGAGCATTTGGGAATGAGATCCCGAATCCCTGATAGTGTCCCTGTGGGAGATGGATTGGTCCGGGGGTGTGAGAAAGGAATATTTTGGAAGTGTGTGGGTGTGAGGTGTGTGTGAGACTGTGCCTGCCTTTCCCTCCCCACACTCTGAGAACCTTTTCGGGGTGTTCACACAGCCCCCAGTTCCTGAAATAATCCACCCATCCCGAAAAATTCCTGAGTCTGCGGCCCCCTGGAGGAGAAGGATTTGCTCCTGTGCCTTGGGACCGGTTTCCTGCAGCTCGTGCCAGAGGTCAGGACGGGTGCCTGGGGGTGTTTGGGGTATCCCAATCCCTCTCCTTGCTCCTCTTGCCATCTTCTGAGGGATGGAGAAGTGGAATATCTCCAATCTCTCCCCACCACTTCCCGTCCCACTCCCGGAAAGCCATGGAAGGGGCAACCGAACATCCATGGGCTGGAGGTGACGTCACAAATACCTGGAAAAGAGTGGAATTGTCCCAATTTTTATGTCACTGTGACAGCCCTGATAATTTTACCCTTCCAGAGTGCTCCGAAACCTTCGGAGCCCTGGACTTTAAGGAAAGGGCAGCACGTGGAGCATGAAAACCCTTTTGATCCCAAAAAGTGCTGGCATCCCTGAGCGGAGACTGGGATTCTCCTGCTGTCAGCAGTTCCCCTCACCTGCCCCAGCACATGGAAAATGCGGGCTCAGGCCCCTTTTCCCTCGGGAAAGGGCCAAGCCACATCTCCCGCCTGGAGCCACGTGGTGGCAGGTGCCTCCTTGCACCCTTGTTTTCCCTATTTTGGGAAAGCCATCCCGCCTGGCAGACGGAAAACCGGGATTCAGTGGGTCAGCAAGAAAGAACAAGCAAGGCTGGCTGTGTTGGCGCTCCGGGAAATTCACCTGGGAGCTGGCAGAGCAGCTGGAGCTCCGGCTCCTGCTCCAAGGACTGTTGATGTTTGGGAAATGAAACAACCCCTGGTGCTGGCGACTGGAATTCAGGTCTCCCCACTCCCAGGGGAGTGTCTCGATCCCAAGGCTCTGGAGTCATGCTCACTCTTGCCCTCTGGAGCTTCAGGCTTGGATTTGATGGATTTTTTTTTTTTCCCTTGACGAGGAGAGGAGTTTCTCCAAAAAAAAAAAAAAGGGAGGGGGTGAGCATCTCTCCAGCTCTGCTGTCGGGAAGGGCAGGCATGATTTGGAGGATGGGGTTTCCCAGATCCAGGGAATGCTCTCTGGCATTTCAGTTGTTGTTTGGGAAGGGCTTGAAGGAGATTTTCCTCCGAGTCCTGCTCATTATGGGAATCTGCATATGGAAATAATTATGGAAATTATGGGAGATGTGGCGCACAGGATGGAAACACCCACGGACCAGGCCTTGGTGGTGTCACCAGGCAGGGACACAGGACATGGACTGAGACACCTCTGACCATGTCCTGATGCTTTGTGTTGGGAATTGTCACTAAAAACAGAGATTTTCCGTGGATTTTGGTGCCCCTGAGGTGACACAGCAGGTGAGCCGGGGTGTGAGACTGAAATCTTGGACATCCATGGATAAACACGCTGGGTTTGGCCGTGCAGACCCTCGTGGGGGAGTGTTCTTCCCAGTGATTTATCCTGGCAGTCTCCAAAGGCAGCCAGCCTCCGGAGAGGCCCCTTGGAAAGCAGCAGGGCCCGGAGCCTGGCAGGAAAATCCACCAAACAGGAAAGCTTTGATTTTCCTGGCGTTAGGAATGGCGAGCAAGGAGAGGCTCTTGCACAACTCCTGCTGAGCTTGGTGCTCCCACATCCCCCTCTGGTTTTAAAACCAGGGGTTTGGTTTTAAAAGCTTTATTGCAGACCCTAAATCCCCTAGGATCTCTCTCCTGCCCCTGCCAGCGCTGATCTCCCCTCTGGAATCCCAGAGGTTCCCCAAGTCCGCCGCCGCTCCCCCAAATCCTGGTAGGGTCCCGAGCGTTGAGTCGGTGCCTGTGGGCAAATCACTTCCACCTCTGTAGGATCTGGCTGTAAACCGAGGTTAATAACCCCAAATTACCAACCTGTGAGAATTAATGAGCTCAGCCCGGCTCGGCCCTTTGAAGGCAGGAGGCATTACAGGAGCACCGGGCCATTATTGCCGAGTGTGGTTTTAATCTCGGCCTAGTTTCACTTACAAATTGGAGTTCTGCTCCCTTTGGACTGCACGGCACTAATTAGACAGGGAAGGGAGGAAATAAAGGTTTCCAGTGTTGGAAACCAGTTAATTTTAGGGTGCTTTGCTTTAATTGCGTCTGCAAAGACATTGGGAAAATGTGTAATGAGCTGAGAACGCTTGAACTCGGCTTTTATTGGTCCCTAAACCCTTGCTTCTGCTAAGTCACAAAATGCCAGTAAAAGAGTGGAGAGCTCGACCTTTTTTTTATTTTTTTGGGGGAATGCCGAGGTGAAATAATTCCCCCTAATCCCGTTTCATGTCGCCCTCCTCCTCCATAAATCCCGGAGCACTTCCCAAGAGTGGACGCAGCGCTCTCCCCTCTCGTTTGGGAAACACAAAGCAGAGGGAGGTGCCGGGATTTGCCCAGGGTCACGTAAATGAGGCTTTGGCTCCGTGAGAAACATGTGGCAATTTAGGAAAACAGGTGGAAAACATGCTGTGGACACTTACCTAATTTTCGGTCTTGTTTTCGCTTTGGCCAGCTCCTATCAGTTTAAGCTGGTTTTGGGTCTAAAGCAAAGCTTTGCCGTGGTTTGTTGGACTGGGATCTGTCTGGCTCCAGCACAGGGAGGACGTGGAGCTGCTGGAGAGATCCAGAGGAGGCACCAGGGATGGAGCAGCTCTGCTGGGAGAAAAGGCTGGGAGGGCTGGGAATGTCCACCCTGGAGAGGAGAAGCTTTGGGGTGAGCTCAGTGTGGCCTTGCAGGGCCTGAAGCAGCTGCAGGAGAGCTGGAGAGAAAATTTGGACAAGGGATGGAGGGACAGGACACAGGGAATTGCTTCCCACTGCCAGAGGGCAGGGAGAGATGGGATATTGGGAAGGAATTCCTGGCTGTGAGGGTGGGGAATAAAACTGGCAAACCCCAGGTGGAATCTTTGGGGAGAGCACCCAAAACAGCAGGACTGGGAGAGCTGTAGTTTGGTTTGAGGAGGTTTTGTGGGATGAACTGGGGGCTGGAAAAGTGGTGGATGTGGTTCTGGACGCTGGCAGTGAGCTGGGAGCATTGGAGAGCCAAGGCCATCCTCCCTCCGGCTCCAGGAAGATCTGGGAACACCTTTGGGATCTGATTGCTGGACCAGTTTGACTGGGAGCTGCTTGGAGATGATGGTTTGGCTGTGGCAACGGTGAAGAAGGGAAGGTTTTGGGGTAATTTATAGGAATTTGGAGATCCAGAAGATCTGGGATTTCTTTCCAGCTCTTCAGAGACTGCTGCATGACCAGAGCGTGTTTGTCACGTGTGAAGTGGGATCGTGGAATGGGTTGGGTTGGGAGAGACCTTAAAGCTCATCCAGCCCCACCTCTGCCATGGGACACCTTCCCCAATCCCGGGTGGATCCAAGCCCTGTCCAGCCTGGCCTTGGACACTTCCAAGGATTCAGGGACATCATGTCCTAAACAGGATTTGCACAGAAATGAGGGAAAATTTCTTCAGATCTGCCCTTGCCTTGTCCTCTGGGGATCTTCCTCTGGGGTGGGGCGTTCCCAGTCTGGCTCTCCTGGGATAATCCTGATGTCCCGCAGCCCTTCCTGGAGGGACAGGGTTAGGTTATTATCCCGGGGCACTGCTCCCCTCAGCTCTCCCTTGCTGGCCTCAGAGACCTCGGCTGTTTTACCATCCTCACTCCCAGTTCAAATATTTAATACTTTCCCACCGAAAATTCAGCAGATTCAGGGATGTTCCCAAAACAGCTCCAGCTTTCCATTTGTGGGAAGTGTGGTTGTTTAATGGGAATGGTCATTTTGTCAGGCTTTTCCAGGAAAACTGCCTTGTCTTTGGTCCTGAAACAAAGCTCTTCATGAAGCTTTTTACACTTTGGGTTGTTTCAGAAATTTATTTCATTTTTAAGGCCCCCAGCGCAGATCCTGGTGAGAATTCAACAGCTTGTTCCACTTGGAGAAGGGAAAAATCCAGGGAATCTTCAGAGCCCCTGGCAGGGCCTGAAGGGGCTCCAGGAGAGCTGCAGAGGGACTGGGGACAAGGCCTGCAGGGACAGCACACAGGGAATGGCTCCCACTGGCAAAGGGCAGATTGGGCTGGGATCTTGGCAAGGAATTCCTGGCTGGGAGGGTGGGCAGGGGCTGGGCTGGAATTCCCAGAGCAGCTGGGGCTGCCCCTGGATCCCTGGCAGTGCCCAAGGCCAGGTTGGGCATTGGGGCTTGGATCCACCTGGGACAGTGGGAGGTGTCCCTGCCCGTGGCAGGGGTTGTCACTGGATGAATTTTAAATTCCCTTCCAACCCATCCCATTCCAGGATTCAGGAATTACGGTGGCCTGAGAGCCAAGCACTCAACTTCGGGAAATCCCAGCGGTGCCATCCACCTTCTCCTTGACTTCGGGAATCCTGGGAAGGGAGCTCAGCCCTGCAGCAGCCCCCGCGGCGCTCGGTACCATGGACAGCGCTGGCACGGCCCCGCCACTCGCGGGGTCCCGGCGGGTCCCGGCCCTGTCCCGGAGCTCCCGATGTTTCCTTGTCCCCCCTTTGCTTCGTGCCCGCAGCTCTCCGGAGGTTTTCTGGCAGTAGCAGCTTTTGTTTGTCCTGGATTAGCTGTGGAAAATCCCCGAAATCCACCTGGATTTAACAGGGTAGGTCGGTTGTCTGCACACCTGACATTGGCACGAAGAAGGTTCTCCGTCTGCCGCAGGAAAAAAGGAGTTTTTCCTTCAAAAGCAGGGATTTTGACATCTTAAAATCCCATAGGGATTAGTTTCCCTGTATCCCTGCAGGGATGGGGAACGTGAGGAGGAAAATTCATAATTAGAGGGATTTTTGGGAGAGGGAATTCAGCACAACCAGGGAGGTTGTGGCTGCCCCTGGATCTCTGGAAGTGTCCAAGGCCAGGCTGGATGGGACTTGGAGCCACCTGGGATAGGGGAAGGAGTCCCTGCCCCTGGAATGAGGTGGAAGGAGAAGATCTTCAAGGTCCCTCCAACACAAACTATTTTATAACTCTACAGCTGCTTTCTGGAGGTGGGAATTTCCCAGGAATTCTCACTCTAAGGGTTCAAGGACAGGTCATGGAGCTCATTCCAGGAGCAGAGGGAGGTTCCCTTCCATGGTATCCCCTTGGCTCACCAGGACGAAGGATTGCTGGGAACAGGTCCGTGACACCTTTCAGGTCCGACCCCTGTAATTTAATGTAGGGAACAGCTCCACCTTTGAGCCTGGGGAGCAGAGAGGAGCTGGAAATTTAAACCCGGCTTAGTGGAGAGCACAAAAGAGCTTAAGTTGCAGAAAGGGAGCTCGTTGCAAAACCTCTGGTGAGGATCCCACTCCTGAGCGCTGTTCTGCTCCAGCTGGGATCAGGACATGGGTGCCCTCAAAACCTTTGATGCCCTCAATTCCCTGATTTTGAATTCCTTCAAAACAGCAGCTCTACATAACCCAGGAGCACTGAGATTCCCAAGGAACTCACTCGGCTTCTTGGGAAGACAGGAGGGACAAAAGAGGTGCCAGGTCCCCAGTGAGGCTGTGGGGATCACCCCGATCCCACCTGTGCCTGATGGGTTTAGGCTGGAGATCTGGGATGAGCTGGACTTTTAGCACCAGGTGGATACTTGGCCACCAGCTCAGTGCTGGTGTTGTGGGGGTGTTTCCCGATGGAGTCAGATTTAAAGGGAAATTTGTGGATTTAAAAGGAAAATCAGCACCTGGAAATCAGTGGCTGTGGGATCTGATGGTTTGCCATGACCAAAATTCCACTCCTGGCCACACCACCTGGCCTTCCAGCTTTAGTCGAGGTGGAGAGTTGGTTCTAAGGCCGAGGATGTCCGTGGGAGATGGACAAGGTGATTTTGCGATGGTTGTCCTAGGATGTGTCAAGGCGGTGGGTCAGGCACTGAAAGGATGTAGGGCCATGGAATGGTTTGGGGTGGGAGGGATCTTAAATCCCACCCCATCCATGGGCAGGGACACCTCCCACCATCCCAGGCTGCTCCAAGACCCAGTGTCCAACCTGGCCTTGGGCCCTGCCAGGGATCCAGGGGCAGCCACAGCAAATCTGGAAATTCCATCCCAGCCCCTTCCCACCCTCCCAGCCAGGAATTCCTTGCCAATATCCCGTCTAAACCATCCCATCTCTGTCAGTGGGATACCATTCCCCCTTGTCCCACCTCTACAATTCCTGACAAAGATCCCCTCTCCATCCTCCCTGGAGGCCCCTCCAGATCCTGGAAGGAGATCAATAAATATTTCATCTGTATTTTGGGAGTGTCCAGAGGTTCCATCATGGATCATGTGGAATGTCCTAATTCCAGCTCTAGTGGACGGTGTCCCTGCGCATGGCAGGGGTTGGAACGAGATGGTTTTCAAGGTCACTTCCATCCCAAACCATTCCATGATTCCCTGGTCACGGCCTTGTTGTGGTTGGGGCTGGACAAACACAAACTCCTTGTCCTGAGAGGTTTTTTCATCCGTAGGGGGACAGAAGAGCTGGATTTTGGATTATTCCCATTCTCCTTTGGGAAGTGATTTAGGGTTTGAAATATCCAAACTGAGGGATGGAGGAGGAGAATGAGTTGGATCTCACAACGTGTTGGAATCCAGGATTAGGACAGCCAGAGCTGTCCAGCCTTCCTGAGCCATGCATCGGTCCTGGATATTGGGAGAAGATGATCCTGGAGAGATTTCCTTCCTGTGTTTGACACCTGGATGGTGGAGCAGGGATGAGAGAGGAGGTGGCGATTCTGGGAATGACAATTTCTTGGATTCTTCAATCCTCCAAAGCTGAGGCAACCGGCAGGGATTCTGAGAATGATGATTTCTTGGATTCTTCAATCCTCTGGAGCTGAGGGAACCAGCAGGGATTTGCCCAGGAAGACAGGTAGGGAAAAGAGATGTGGAAAACCCTAAACCAGGAAGATCCTGGTCTTTCCATGGAAGATTCTCCCATCATCTCCTTGCTAAGGAGTCTCCCAATTCCTCCCAGAAAAGAATTGGCTGCTCTTCCGCAGTTCCAGAGCTTTCCTTGGGTCCCACCGGGTGCTGCTCGGGATGAGGCAATCCTGGATCCGCCACTTCCACGCGACGTTGGGGACAGGCTCCCTGCGTGCCTGGACACGCCACCCCAAAACTGTTTCTCCGTGCGACTTTCCCACAGCCAGAGGAATTCCTTGCCGGAGCCACACCTGCTGTGAACTGGTTTAACACCAGTTTGTTAAATGGGAGAAGCCGATAGGGACTGGAACCCACTGGAAAACACCCGGCCCAGCCCAGCCTGAACATCTGCACCCCAGGCAAAAGTTCCCAAGGAGGAGAAGGTGACAAATGTCACCTCCAGCACTCCCAACGTTCCCATTCCATGCTGGGGAAGGGAGCTGGGACCCACAGGAGGAATCCTATGGAGAATCTCAGTGCTGGCTTGAGGAGCTGTGCAAGAAGGGGGTGAAAATCCTTCCTCGGTGGAGAACTGGGATGCATCCAGGCTCTGAAGCCCCTCTGGAAGTCCTGGGTGGGTTTTTTTGGCCGTGTTTTCCTGGCAACAAATCCGCCCTCCTTGTTTATCACTCAGAACAAGTTTTTCCAGGTCTGGAAGTGTCCCAAGTGAGAGGATAAAAAAAAAAAATCTCATCTTCTTAAAGGCTCCTGGGAACAACTTTGAGCAGTTTTGATGTCATTTATGCTGAGCCTGAAAACAAAACCTGGGCTGGTTTTGGTTTTAAACCAAGCCTGAAATTTAGGGCAGTGGGATTGAAGAGAAATGGGAATTTTTGGGTTCAAAATATTCCTCTCAATAAATGGTTTTGGCCTACAGGATCAAAAATATTCCTAATTATGGGTTGGGAAAATAGAATTAAATAAATGACACTTTCCTTGTCCCTTTTCCAAGTCAGCTTTTTCCTGCTTAATTCTTCAGTTTCAGATGAATTTTTTAGATTAAATTCCAATCTTTTGCAAAGGCTAAATTTTAAGAATTGGAATTAAGGATTTACTTCACCTTCTCTCTGTGGTCTCCATGAAATTATTTTCCCTTACTGATTTTTCCACTTGAAAAATGAAAGAGGTTGGGTTTTTTGGGGTTGTTTTTAATCCTTTTGGCTGCAGAGCAGAAGAATCAGGTCGTGGTGCCATTGAGGGTCCAGACCTGAACTGGTCTGGATTTGGAATGGTCTGGATTTGGGCTGGTCTGGATGGTTGAATTGCACGAGATCAGATTCAATTTATGCTTTGAAGAGGTTAAAATGTACAAACCCAAATTTCAGGTTTCCAGAACTACCTGTTTGTTTTTTTTTTATTATTTTTTTTTTTTTATTATTAATCTCGTTATTTATTGAAAGTGAAGACAGAAAATGTGTGCATTTTTCTCTTCCATGTCTCTGGGGATTTTTCCCTCCCTTTTAACCTCTTTCAGCCCCTCCTTGTCCATCCCGATGTCAGCATTGCCGGCTGCTCTTCCTTAATTTATCCGGAACACAGAAATTCCCAGTCCAACCCAAATTTCCCGGCTATTTTTGTCTCCCAGGTGACACCAGACAGGTGTCAAATCCCTGGAGCCAGCAGAGGCAGGACACTGGAAGGGACAGGACACAGGGAATGGATTCCCACCGGCAAAGGGGAGATTGGGCTGGGATCTTGGCAAGGAATTCCTGGCTGGGAGGGTGGGCAGGGGCTGGGCTGGAATTCCCAGAGCAGCTGTGGCTGCCCCTGGATCCCTGGCAGTGCCCGAGGCCAGGTTGGACCTTGGGGCTTGGATCCACCTGGGGACAGAGGGAGGTGTCCCTGACCAGGGATGGGGAGGGAATGGGATGGGATTTACAATCCCTCCCAACCCAAACCATTCCACAATAGTCCTGTGCGCACATGCTGGTCCCTCTGTAATCTCTATCAGGATTCCTCAGGCTGTGGATGGCCAAAAACTGGGAAAAGACAGCCAGGGAATGTTTGTCCTGTTCTTGTCCTGCACCATCTCCTCTTAGTTTGGAAGAAGCTTAAATTCCAGCACTAACCAAAAATGTGTTTTTTAGAAAATATGGAGAAGGACCTGGAGTTTTCCTGATGGCTGAGCAGTCGTGACAGGGAATGGGACAATTCCTCATCCTGCATCCCAACAAACCTTCAGCCACTCGAGCTGGGGGCAAATCCCAGTGCTCCCATTCCTTGGCTCCCTTCATTTTTGCCAAGAGCTTCCCTCCCTGGTTTTGGGGCAGCGGTGGGATTTTCCACCTCCTTTTCCCTCGGGAGCAGGAGGAGGACTTTGGGGTGATCCATCTGGGAACAGGCCCTTCGGCTGGGCTGAATTCTCTCTCACCTCCTCCCACCTGTGCAGGTGAAACTCTCCCTGATTTTGGCCCGGGGCCACCCGAAACCTCCGAGCGGCAAAACAGCGGAAAACTCCTGGGTGGAATCCCATGGGAATGAAAGGGAGCACCCGCTGCGGGGTCCAGAGCTGCGTAGGTCAAGCCATGGAGATCTGGAACGAGGATTTGGGGTGTAGGTTTTGGCATAAGCTCTTGGAATTCTGCTGGGTTTTAGGGAAACGGGAGAAGCTTCGGAGCCGCGGCTCCTGGAGCCACCTGCGTGTGCAGGTTTGGGGCTTGCTCAGATCCAGCTGCTGGGCTGAGTCACATTCCCAGGTAAGTTCCCTGAGCCAGGTGGGAATCTTCCCTTTCCCCGTTTGCAGCTGGATCAGGAATGTGTCACTGCTGAACTCCCCTGCAGGTGAACACTCAGCCCTGGGCTTCACCTTTCCCGGGAAAATGAGTAATCCAAGGTTTGAGAAACTTGGAATTGCTAAGGGGGTTTTGTGTCCTTAAGAAAACCTCTGGAATTCCAGAGTTAGTACCAGGAGGGCTGGATACTGCAGGAGGCCCATATTCCCACTCCACATGGAACAAATCCCATCTCCCACCAGGCTGGATCTGGGAATTTGAGTCAGATTCAGCATGGTCATGTCCATGATCGACCCATCAGGAATATCATTCCATGGAAACCCCGGAGAGGGATTCACAGGCTTTTGTCTCCACACAGAGTGGTGCACATGTTGTAGGATAGGTAGGAAAGGTAGGAAAGGACTTGTGGAACTTAAGCCAGGTCTTGCTCCTGACCCATCCCAGTGGATTTGGGAATGGTGTTCGCACCACCCAGAAGCTCTGAGTTGGTTGAAACCCCTCAGGGGGGTCAGATTTAATCATTTCTGGATTCATCTCCCTCGCTTTTCCGTGACCCTTTGGAATCCGAGCTCGCCTGGCTCTGACTCATCCCTGTCTGAGTTGTGCCTGAAACTGGGTCAGGCTGGCACAGAGGTCCCCACGTTGCTTTCTCTCCTCCAGGCTTCCAGTGGGGGAAAATCTGGATCAGGGGTCAAAAACCAGGAATTTTTTTACTGGAATTGGGACCCCAGAAAACAATCTGAGGTTTAAGAGCAAACAGAAATCCTGCTGGTGCTGGGGCAGGGTGCAGAGGATGGAGAAGAGAAAGGGAATCGTGGAATGGTTTGGGTGGAAAAAGGTTGTTAATCCTCTGCTGCTCCGGCTTCATCCATGGGTAGGGACACTTCCCACTGTCCCAGGTGGATCCAAGCCCCAGTGTCCACCCTGGCCTTGGGCACTGCCAGGGATCCAGGGCAGCCACAGCTGCTCTGGGAATTCCAGCCCAGCCCCTGCCCACCCTCCCAGGCAGGAATTCCTTGCCAAGATCCCAGCCCAATCTCCCCTTTGCCAGTGGGAGCCATTCCCTGTGTGCTGTCCCTGCAGGCCTTGTCCCCAGTCCCTCTGCAGCTCTCCTGTTGTTTCCTTTCAGGTCCTGGAAGGCCACAATCCACTCAGAGCTCTCTGAGCGGGGTCTTTGCAGCTAAACTGGGACTCCCAGGGCTTTGGGAAGCAGGAAAAGCCCCTCTGGAACTGAGAACTCGGGAAAATTCCAGAGCTCTCCAGGAACTTTGCTGGCTCCTGGTGCCATCACTGGTGGCCCTCTGGAACTGAGAACTCTAGAAAATTCCAGCATTTCCCAGGAACTTTGCTGGCTCCTGGTGCCATCAGTGGGGAGAGGACAACGGGGATGGCTTAAAATGGGAAAAAAAAAAGTTGATTTGGAACAAATAAGGAATAATTTCTTTCCAGTGAGGGTGGGAAACCCCTGGAGATGTCCCTTAGAGAGGTGGTGGCCATCCCATCCCTGGGAACATCCCAGACTGGATGTGGCTCCTAGCAGCCTGGCCTGCTGGGAGATGTCCCTGCAGAGGGGCTGGGCTGGAGGAGCTTCAAAGATCCTTCATGTCCCAAACCATTGCATGCTTCCCAGCAGCAGGCAAGCTCTGCTCACTCCGGGAATTGTTCTGGAATTATTCCATCCCACCTGGAGACCACCTTGCCTTCCAAAGTCCTCCAGCCCTGCAGGCCCAGGTCTGCTGCTGTGGCTTTGGGGACAACGGGACATCGGGGTCACCTCCTCCAGCGGCAGGAGGAGCCTGGCCGGGCAGGAATGCAGCCTGGAAGAGTCTTTGGGAGTCGGGAAACCGGGAATGAGAGAGCTCGGAGGCGACAGCAGACCCTGCTTTGGATAGAGCCGAGCCCACGGAAGCCGGGCCTTGCTCCGTGTGGGATCCGGGCCTCGTGTTGGGACGTGCCTTGACCCCGGGTGCCTCCCGGGAATGCTGAGTCCGGGAACTCCGCGGGTTTGAGGCCCAGGGAGGCCGGGACCCACCCTGAGATGCTTCAGATAGGGAGAGTGAGCGAGACAAAGACCTGACGCAAGAGCTGACCTCCGAGGGTGCTGACTTCCCCAAGGATTTTTTTCTTTTTTTCCTCATTTTTTCCCCCCTCTCTTTGACGGTTTCTTGCAAAGCTTTCCACAGTTCGGGG
Organism: Pyrgilauda ruficollis; assembly: GCF_017590135.1. NCBI lineage: Eukaryota > Metazoa > Chordata > Aves > Passeriformes > Passeridae > Pyrgilauda > Pyrgilauda ruficollis. Next base: position 557,917 of record NW_024517096.1, on the reverse strand, counting down.
TGGGTTTGGTCGCTCTCTAAATGCCAAAGGTGCCCAAACTCTGTGTCCTTAGGATGTGTGGAAGCATCAGAGAGAGTTCAGGAGGTTTGGGCTGCACTCAGGAATGGCGTGGGGTGTTTTTTAGGGTGTCCTAGGCAGGGAAATATTTGGGCCAGATGATCCTTGGGGGGTCCTTCCCACTCGGGATATTCTGGGATTCTGTGGAAGAAATGTCCTGTGCAGAGTTCTGCACCAAAAATGTCTCCTTGGAGTGCACCACACAAAATCCGCTCACGTTTAGGGGCCAAAAGGAGAAATTTGGGGGAAGTTTTCTCCTGGTGCAGCTCCTCGTTTGCTGTGGACCATCCTTTAATAGGATATTTTTCTATGGGTCATCCTTTTTTAGGATATTCTTCTGTGGATGATCCTTTTTTAGGGTATTTTTCTGTGAAATATCCTGTTTTAGGGTATTTTTCTGTGGATCATCCTTTTTCAAGGTATTTTTTTTTTTTTTAGATCATTCTTCGTTAAGATATTTTGCTGTGGGCAGTCCTTTATTAGGATATTTTTCTGTGAAACATCCTTTTCTAGAGTATTTTTCTGCAGATCATCCTTTATTAGGATACTTTCTGTGGACCATCATTTATTAGGGTATTTTTCTGTGGACTATCCTATTTTAGGATATTTTTTTGTGGACCATTCCCTTTTAGGATACTTTCTGTGGACTATCCTTTATTAGGATATTTTTCTGTGGACCATCATTTATTAGAGTACTTTTCTGTGGACTATGCTTTTTTAGGATATTTTTCTGTGGACCATTCCCTTTTAGGATATTTTTCTGTGGATCACTCTTTTTTAGGGTATTTTTCTGTGGACCATCCCTTTTTAGGATATTTTCTGTGGATTGTTCTCAGTCCCCATCCCTGGAGGTGTCTGAGGAATTCCTGGAGGTGGCACTCAGGGGCTCTGGGCTGGGGACAAGGTGAGGGTTGGACTTGATTATCTTGGAAGTCTTTTCCTCAGTGATCCAGGATTCTGGGATTGTGTTAAATGGGATTTAAGGGGAAATTGTTCCCTCTGAGGGTGGGGAGACCCTGAAATGGAATTCCCAAAGCAGCTGTGGCTGCCCCTGGATCCCTGGCAGTGCCCAAGGCCAGGTTGGACACTGGGGCTTGGATCCCCCTGGGACAATGGGAGCTGTCCCTGCTCATGGATGGGGTGGAATTGGATGAGCTTTAAATCCCTTCCAGCCCAAACCATCCTGGAATTCTGGGAATTCTCTAATTCCTCAGCTAAAGCTCCTTTCTTCAGGGGCAGCAAATAATTAAAAAAAAACCAATGACAACAATTACAACCCAGACCTGATTTCATCCGTGGCACTCGGCGAGCCGGGAGGCGTCTCCTCACGGCTCGGATTTTATTCCCTGTGCATTTGTGCTGGGAAGAAATCAGGAGCCAGGTCGGGTTTTATGGGTGTCTGTCAGCGAAGGAAAGGAATGAAGCCATCGGGGCGGCTCCGCCCGGCCGTAAATCTTTTATGCATTGGGAGACGAAGCCCAAACAACATCGGATTTGCAAGTCCAGGGCCGTGCCAGAGTGGGACCGGGCTCCTGTTTTCCAGGGCAAGCAAATTTTGGGGTTTGGAAAGGTCAGAGTGGAGACGCCGAGCCCGAGAGCTTTTGTTGTGGGGAATGTCACTGCCAGGGCACTCCCCGGGTTTTATAAAGTTGTTTCTTTCCCTCAAAAGCGTCTTTAAATCCCCGCTTTTCTTGTTGATGGGGATTTCTGTCCTGTGGTGCTGGTGCAGGGGGCAAATGAGAAAACAGGGATGGAGATGGGATTCAGGGAATCATGGAATGGGTTGGGTGGGAAAGGATCATAAAGATCGGTGTATTCCACCCCATTCACGGGCAGGGACACCTCCCACTGTCCCAGGTGCTCCCAGTGTCCAACCTGGCCTTGGGCACTGCCAGGGATCCAGGGGCAGCCACAGCAAATCTGGGAATTCCATCCCATCTCCTCCTCACCCTCCCAGCCAGGAATTCCTTCCCAAAATCCCACCTAAACCTCCCCTCCTTCAGCTTCCATCCCTTTCCCCCTGTGTGACCCCTCAGGAAAATTCCCTCTCCAGCCTCCTCCAGGCACCGCGAGGCTGCTCCGAGCTCTCCCCGCTCCCAGGACTGCGAATCCTCCGCGGAAAACCGGGAATTGGGATTCCCAGGACTGCGAATCCTCCCCGGAAAACCGGGAATTGGGATCCCGGCCCCCCAGCTCTGCTGATTTACGGGCGCGGCGAGGACGGGGCCGGCGGGATCCCAAACCCCTTGGGCGGGCCGGGGGGCTCAGCCGGGGGGCTCGGGGCCGTCTGGAGCTGCCGAGATGGGGGCGCGACCCCCCCGGGCTGGCGGTGCCACCGAGTCTGGCACAGCCCGGGAGTCGCTCCATGGAAATCATGGATCTGGGGCTCCGGATGGGACCGGGATGTGCCCGCCAGCTGGGGATGGGGACTGGCAGAGGGGGTTTAGGGACATAAAGGGGGTGGCAGAGGGGGTTATGGGGCACTGGGGGTGACAAAGGGGGTTTAGGGGGACAAACGGGGGGAGGAGAGGGGGTTTAGGGACACTGGGGGTGACAGAGGGGATTTAGGGACATAAAGGGGGTGAGGAGAGGGGGTTTAGGGAGAGACAGGGGAAGAGAGGGGAGTTTAGGGACACTGGGGGGTGGCAGAGGGGGTTTAGGGACAGAAAGAGAGCGGCAGAGGGGCTTTAGGGACACACAGCAGGGAGGAGACGGTTTAGGGACAAAAAGGAGGTGACAGAGGGCATTTAGGGCCACAGGGGGTTTGGGGTGACAGGGACGTTGCTGAGGCAGGAGGTGCCCATGGTGCTGACAGGGATTTCAGGGAAGAGGGAGAAGGATTTCCAGCCCCTCTCCTTGGGAAAACTCCCTCTGCTGCGCTGATTTACGGGCGCGGCGAGGACGGGGCCGGCGGGATCCCAAACCCCTTGGGCGGGCCGGGGGGCTCAGCCGGGGGGCTCGGGGCCGTCTGGAGCTGCCGAGATGGGGGCGCGACCCCCACGGGCTGGCGGTGCCACCGAGTCTGGCACAGCCCGGGAGTCGCTCCATGGAAATCATGGATCTGGGGCTCCGGATGGGACCGGGATGTGCCCGCCAGCTGGGGATGGGGACTGGCAGAGGGGGTTTAGGGACACTGGGGGGTGACAGGGGCGGTTTAGGAGCAGAAAGGGGGTGGCAGAGAGGGTTAAGAGAGGGGAGTTTAGGGACACTGGGGGGTGGCAGAGGGGGTTTAGGGACAGAAAGAGAGCGGCAGAGGGGCTTTAGGGACACACAGCAGGGAGGAGACGGTTTAGGGACATAAAGGAGGTGACAGAGGGCGTTTAGGGCCACAGGGGGTTTGGGGTGACAGGCAGGAAGTGCCCATGGTGCTGACAGGGATTTCAGGGAAGAGGGAGAAGGATTTCCAGCCCCTCTCCTTGGGAAAACTCCCTCTGCTGCAGACAGGGAAGGCGAATCCCAGCCGTGCATCCCTAAATCCCCCTTTCCCTCTGCTTTTGTTGTTTTTGGGGAGTCTGTCCCTAAATCCACCTTTCCCTTTCTTTTTGCTGTTTTGGGGGAGTCCATCCGTAAATCCACCTTTTCCTCTGCTCCTGGTGTTTTTGGGAAGTCCATCCCTGTGGGAGTCCATTCCTAAATCCGCCCTTCCCTTTGCATTTGGTGTTTTTGGAGAGTCCGTCCCCAGATCCACCGTTCTCCCAGCTCTTGGCGTTTTTGGGGAGCCGCTCTCCCGTGCTTTTGGTGTTTTTGAGGGAATCTGTCCCTAAATCCACCTTTCTCCCAGCTTTTGGCATTTTTGGGGAGCTGCTCCCCTGCACTTTTGGTGGTTTTGAGGGGGTCCGTCCCTAAATCCACCTTTTTCCCTCTGCTCTTGGTGTTTTTGGGGGAATCCGTCCCTAAATCTGCTTTTCTCCCAGTTTTTGGTGTTTTTGTGGGAGTCCATCCCTAAATCCACCTTTCCCTTTGCTCACACTGTTCTTGGGGTAGTCTGTTCCTAAATCCACCTTTCTCTCTCTGCTCTTGGTGTTTTTGGGGGAATCCGTCCCTAAATCCGCCTTTCTCCCAGCTTTTGGCATTTTTGGGGAGCCGCTCCCCCGCGCTTTTGTTGTTTTTGGGGGGAGTCTGTCCCTAAATCCGCCTTTCTCCCAGCTTTTGGCGTTTTTTGGGAGCCGCTCCCGGGCGCAGGAGGGTGTTCGGCGAGGAAGGAGCCGCAGGTGGCACCGGAGATAAACAAAGCAATTAAACTTTTACTTTTCCCTCCCGTAAACGGAAGCGGGAGCCGAGGCCGGGCTGGAATGCGGCTCCCGATTCCTGTTCCTTAATGAGCTCGGGGGCGGAGGTTTGACAGAGCTGGCCTTGGAATGACAATTCCCACCTTTTACCTGGATAAACATCCCGGCCGCTCCTGGCAGCGGCAGCCGCGTTGCTCCTTTGATCTGCGGAGGGCTGGGAGCTGCGAGATAAGAGCGGAGATAGCAAGGCGCGATCCCGGGGAAGGGCAGGACCTGCGGATCTGCGGCGGTGACTCGGCTGTGACCTCCCGGAGGTGGCTGCTCCACGTTCTCCTTGATCCTGACCGCTGGAAGCAGCTTGGGATGGTCCCAAGGATCTGCTCAAGGGATACAAGAATCCCGGGATGGTTTGGGTGGGAAGGGACCTTAAATCCCATCCCATTCCCACCCCTGCCATGGGTAGGAACACCTCCTGCTGTCCCAGCTGAATCCAAGCCCCAGTGTCCAGCCTGGCCTTGGGCACTGCCAGGGATGCAGGGGCAGCCACAGCTGCTCTGGGAATTCCAGCCCAGCCCCTGCCCACCCTCCCAGCCAGGAATTCCTTGCCAAGATCCCAGCCCAATCTGCCCTTTGCCAGTGGGAGCCATTCCCTGTGTGCTGTCCCTGCAGGCCTTGTCCCCAGTCCCTCTGCAGCTCTCCTGGAGACCCTTCAGGGACTCTGAGCATTCCCTGGACTATTCCCTCCTCCAGGTGGAACAGTTTGTGTTGGAAAGGACCTCAAATCCCATCCCATCCCAACCCCAACACCTTCCTCAATCCCAGGGTGCTCCAAGCCCCAGTGTCCAGCCTGGCTGTGGACACTCCCAGGATCCGGGGGCAGCGCAGACCGTGGCACAGGGATGTGGCAGGGAGGCTCCCTGGAGCAGGGCCAAGCCTTTGGCTCATTGGGGTCACTTTGCTCCTTGCCCTCCTTCCCGCGGTGCTCCCGGGGGTGGTGGCACCTCCCAGGGTGCCCAAAATTCAGCTGTCACCCGGTGGTGACCTTTTGGCCCCTGTTTTGTGGAGGGGTGTGGCAGCAGCCGAGCCGGTTCCGGGCAGGACCGGGAGCAGGAGAAGATGGGAATGGCAGGGGCAGGACAGGACCTGGTGGAGCCTGGGCCAGGAAAAATCCAGGGAGAACTCAGAGCCGCTGGCAGGGCCTGAAGGGGCTCCAGGAGAGCTGCAGAGGGACTGGGGACAAGGCCTGCAGGGACAGCACACAGGGAATGGCTCCCACTGGCAAAGGGCAGATTGGGCTGGGATCTTGGCAAGGAATTCCTGGCTGGGAGGGTGGGCAGGGGCTGGCACAGTTTTGGTTGGACTCAAGGTTCCTTTGGGGGGTTCACCGCTGGTTTTGGCTCCTCCGAGCCCCACCAGGAGAGAATTCCCATGGGATGTACTGGCAGATACAAACTCTTGCATGGTAGAATCAGGGAATTATGGAATGGTTTAGGTTGGAAGGGACCTGGAAGATGATCCACTGCCAACCCCCATGCCATTTTCCTATGGAACTCCAAACCCCAGTGTCCAACCTGGCCTTGGACACTGCCAGGGATCCAGGGGCAGCCACAGCAAATCCGGGAATTCCAGCCCAGCCCCTGCCCACCCTCCCAGCCAGAAACTCCTTCCTAATATTTAGCTTAAATCTGCCTTTTTTCAGTTGAAATCCAACTTTTTTCACTTTAAATCCATTTTCTCTTGTCCTGATCCCAAGGAATTCCAGTTAGGAATATGCAAGCCTGGCTGGGCCCCTCTTCCTCCCAGCCTGGACAGTTTTCCTCAGAAATTCCTGGTGGAGGGATCTTGGCCTGGTGGGAGGTGTCCCTGCCTGTGGCACTGAGTTGGAATGAGATGGTCCCTAAGGTCAGTTCCAACCCAGCCCCAAATTCCGGGATTGCCCCACGCCCGCAGCGCTGTGCAGATGTTCTGAAGCACCAACAGCTGGAATCCCAACACCTTTGCTGGGATTCCACCTGGGAATTGCAAGTTTTCACCCGAGATCTCACTGGCAGCCCTTCTCCCACTAATTCCACAAGTTATTCCAGGATTTTTCCGAGCTATCTCAGGGATGCTCTCCCAGCAGGATCTTCCACCTCTTGTTTTGGCTTTGCCAAACCAGCAGAGTGGGAATGCCACCCTTGGGCTTCATTCCATGCCAGCGGTGACCTTGGAGCCACCAGGGACTGGGTGAAACCCTTTAAACCTCCCAATTCCCGGAAATTCCCAGCTTTCCTCCATTCCAAACCACAGAGAACCAGGGAAAACCTCCCCCCCTTTTTTTTTTTCCAGGTTTCAACACATTTCTTATCACTCAGGGGGAGCTCATTAAGCGCTTTTTAAATGACAGATTAAATGGGTTGAATCCCTGACTAATTTTTCTGGTTGCTGGACGGGGTCATAAAGAGTCGGGGTGTTTATCTCAGTGACAGGTGGCTCCGTGCTGGGAGAGATCGGATCTCCCGGAGCGCTCCTGTCCCTCCGGGCATTCTTTGGAAAACTGAAAAAAAAAGGAAAAAAAAAAAAGAAAAATAAAACCAGAAAAAACCCAACCCAAACCAGCCAACCAACAAACCAAAAACAAAACAAAACAAAACAAAAAAAAAACCCCAAAAAACCAAAAAAACCAAAAAAAAAAAAAAAAAAAAAAAAACCCCAAAAAACAAAAAAAAAAAAAAAAAAAAAACAAAAAAAAAAAACAAAAAAAAAACAACAAAAAAAAAAAAGGAGGTGTTATCCCAACTAATTTGTAATTCCTGCCTTAAAAAACCCCAAACCCGCCTCGGGATTTACAGCTCCGGGTCCCTCCCGCTTTGGGACAAAGCCAAGGAATGCTGGTGGTAGGTGCTGCTCTTCCCAAAAATGTGTGTGGAGTTCTCCTCCTGCTTGGGGTTAATTGGGGACCTGCCGCATCCTGGCTGTTGGACACTGAAGATTCGGCGCTGGTTTGGAATTCCGGTGGGAATTCTGGTGAGGTTGGCCTCCCTGTGTGATCTCGATCCATGTTTTTCTACTGCTTCCCATGGGAATTCCACTGTTAAAGTTGGTGCTGGTCACGGCAGGGTCATCCCTGAGCTCTGGGCTTTGCCCTTGGGATGGAGGAACCAGGAATTTTTTGGGATGGATTGCGGCAGATAGGAGAGCAGGGAATGGTTTGAAACGGAACGAGGAGAGATTTGGATAGGATGTTGGAACAGAATTCCTCCCTGTGAGGCCCTAGAATGGAATTCCCAGAGAAGCTGTGGCTACCTCTGGATCCCTGGCAGTGTTCAAGGCAGGTTGGACATTGGGGTTGGATCCACCTGGGATGGTGGGAGGTGTTGGGCTTGGAATGAGATCATCTTTGGGGTCCTTCCAACCCAAGCATTCCATGATTCCTTGTCCTTGGCAGGCCATGGATGCTCCCACACCCCGCACTGAGCACCGGGTTTAGTTTTTCCCTCTGAATTTGAGGGATTGAACCTGGAGTGGCTCCTGTTTTCCTTCTGGATTAATGCGGGGATAAGGAGTAGGAGTTTAATCCTAAATTAATTTCTCTATCTGATGCCCATGAAGTGTCTAAATATTAAATCTTGGAATTACTTATTGGATTTACAGAAGCTGGGATATTTCTCCTTCTTGGAGACACCTGGGATGAGCTGTCACCCCATCCCAGCGTCAGAAAAATCCCCAAAAGAGGGAAAAAGCGGCTCCTTCCACAGAAACCTTTGGGTTTCCTCTGGCTCTTTCCTCTCCCAGGTGTGGGATCCAAAAGTCTGGGAACGGGCAAGGATCTGCATCCTTTAGAAGTAAAAAATATCCCACAGAGGGTTGGGAAGAGCCAAGAGCAGCCTCAAATTTTTGTCTCTGTGGGGGATTTTTGAGGTGGATCAGGGCCTCTCCTGACATCACCTGGGGGAGTGGGACCAACAGCAGGGAAAACCTGCCCATCCCATTAAATCCCGTGGTGCAACCACCTGGAAAAATCTTCCAGACTGGGTTTAGTTTGCATGGAGGGCTTGGAAAGTGCTGGGAACAAGGAAGTCCAGGAATTCCTGGTCCCTGTCCCCTTCAGGTCCTGGAAACTCAGTTAGGTAACCCCAAAGCTTCTGTTCTCCAGGATAAACATTCCCAGTTTCCCTTCCCTTCCCTTCCCTTCCCTTCCCTTCCCTTCCCTTCCCCTCCCCTCCCCTTGGAAAATCCAGGAATTCCTGGTCCATGTGGAGCTCCTCACTTGCATTCAGGATAGTTCCAAGCCTGGGCTTATTTTTAAACCCCTCCTTAATCCCTCCCTGCTCGTCTGGAAGAGCGAATCAGACACAGGGAAGAAAGCTGGCAGGAAAGCTCCGGGTGGGAAATAAACCCCTGGGAATTGGGAATAAATGGGGGAAAATTGGGAATAAATGGGGGAAAATTGGGAATAAATGGGGGAAATTGGGAGTGTGTGCCCTGACAGGTCCTAAAAGGAAGAGGTTCGCTAATAATTGTTATTTCTATAACTATTTGTTCACGAATAATTCAAAGTAATTCCGGCAGTGTTGTTGGCTCTGTGCTCAAGGGACTGGGCTTGCAGTCAAGTTTAATAATGATTTTATTATTTTATAACCTTTCCCTGTTTCTGTTACATAAATCCTTATATATTAGTATTTATAATTTTATTACATTTCTATTTTATCTAGAATATATTTTATATGTTATTATTTAACTTTTCTTACTGTATTTCTATTATTAATGTTTTATGTCTAATATATATTTTCATATATTAATATATTGTTATTTTATATTATTTATAGTTACTTATTATTATATATATATTTATCATTTATTTATATAAAATATTTATTTTTATGTCCAATGTATTTCATATATTATTATTGATATTTTTATTATTTGACTTCTATTTTTTCTATTATTTATATTTTTAATCTGGTATATTTAATATATTATTTATATATTTTTATTTTGTTTATATTATTTATATGATTTCTATTTTATATCTCATATATTTTACGTTATCATTTATAATTTTACTATTTCATTTATATTATTTTATTTTTTGAATCTATATAGAATGCAGAATATCGATATATTATTATTTATATTTCTATTATTAGTTATATTTTTACTATTTTATTCTATAATTTATATTTTATATACATTATATATCTATTATTTAATATATTATTAGTTATATTTTTATTATTTTGTTAACAATATTTTACTAATATATTATACATAATTTTATTTTTATGTTATATTTGTATACATATAATTTCATTTTTATATGCCATATATTTATATATTTTTATTTTTTATTTAAATTAATTATTTCAACTATATCTAAATATATATTATTATTATATATAATTATATTATTTTATTTAAATTAATTATTATAATTATTTTAATTTAATTTAATTTAATTTAAATTTAATCATTTTAATAATTTCATTCTTATTATTTCATTCTTTCAGCCCCTTTAATATTCCAAGGGCCTGAACTGTGAAATTCCTACAGAACTGGAGAATCCAAACTGGAAATTGTGGGGGAATCCCTGCAAAGACTTTGGAAGTGTTGATGATTTCAAATCTAAATCTAATTTATATCCCTAAAAATTCATATTTCCACCATTAAATCCATATTTTCCTTATTAAATCCATATTTATATCCCTAAACTCCAGGCAGGATGGATTTGGCTCGGGCACGGTTTGGGGAAGGAGAAATTGACCCAATCCTATAAAATTTGGGATCTGTATCCCAAATGATGCCAAATTTCTTTGGGATCCAGCGGATCCACCCGGAGCTGCAGTCCTCCCAGGAAATCATGGAATGCGGGATCAGTTTATTTTATCTATGGAAAATCCACCTTTTTCCCCATTTTTAATTTCATTTTTTTTAGGTAACTCCAGGAAATCACGGAATGCGGGACCGCTTTATTTTGTCCATGGAAAATCCGCCTTTTCCCCCAATTTTTAATTTCATTTTTTAGGTAACTCTGGAAATGCCCCTTCCAGATAACGAGGATTCCCAATCCCTCTTCCTCCGTCTGGGGAGCCATAAATTTTGGGATGGATCCAGGCTCTGCAACAGGTCCGGGCAGGAAGCGGGGAGGGATCCATGGAAACCTTGGGGGGAATTTCGGGAGATGGAAGGTAATTAACACCGATTGGAATTTGGCCGGGATTCCGGAGCTCTGCCGGTGGGAGAGGCACGGCTGGGATCTGGAGTAGGATCTGAATGATTCTGGCTCTGTCATCCCAAACGGGTGGAAATTGGGATCCTTGGGAAGAGGATGATGGAATTTGCTCGGCAAATTCCAAAATGTGGCCCAGGAGGTCGGGAAAAAGCAGCTTCCCATTTCTCATCCTGCTGATGGGATCCAGAGGAAGGAAATGGAGAAATTCCCTTCTGGAAATAGAAATACAAGACAATTATTGATATAACAGAGGAGTAATGAGTTTAGGGGGGAAAATCCCTGGAAATCCCATGGAATGCCAAAAAGCCCCCACAAAAAACCAGCAGTGTTTTCTGCAGTGTTTTTCCAGAAGGGGGATTTTTTTCATTAAAATTTGTTGTTATTCCCATAAAAAGTGGGACTGAGGGAGTGGGGGTGGGGCTTGTTTGGGTTTGGGAGGGCTTGTAGTGCTGGGATCCCCTGGATCAGGGAATTCTTCATTTCTTTGGGAATGCCCTGAGCCCATGAACACCAAGCCAGACAAAAATCCCGGTGGGATCCCAGATCTGCTCCAGATCCACATCCCGGTGTCCTGGTGGGTTGTGCCTTCCTCGGATCCGCAGCCCAGCACAGAGCGGGGTTTTTCTGGGATGAGAGGCTCAGACAGCTCCAAGGATTCCCCAAACCACAGGAATTGGGATTGGGAGGGAAACCAGAGGTCACTCAGTCCAGCTCCTCGCCCCGAGGCGGGATGAGCTTTCCCTGCGTCATTCCTGATCCTGTCGAAATCATTCCCGAAAACCCCCAGCAGCGATGGCTCCCTCACCCCTTCCCGACAATCCATTCTTTTTTTCCTTATCTCTTTTTTTCCCTCCTGTCCATCTCTCCCATTGAAATTCCAATCGTGGGCTCCTCATCCCAAGGAGGGAGCAGTGATGGGATCATCCTCTTCCTCTTCACCCTTTCCATGCTCTCCCCCTCATCCCGAATTTTCTCCTGGTCACCTCCAGGGTGGAATTCCGGGGTGAGGTTCCCTCATCCGACTGTTGCCGCCTCATTCCCAGGGATGTGGGCACAAATCCCCGTCTCCTGCTCCTTCATTCCCACTTTTCCCCTCCTCTTGCCCTGTCCATCCCTCCTGTCCATCCTCCAAGGATCCTCATCCCTGTTTCCTCCAGACCCGCCATTCCGGTCGGTTTGGGGAGGGATATCACAGAGCTTTATTTTTCTGGGATGAGGGTGATTTTCCAAGGATCAAGGAGCCGCAGGAGCCGGAGATAAGGATCAGAGTAACTGGGGCAGGGTGTGGGAGAGCGGCGGCTCCAGCCTTAATCTCGGCCTCTGTGAGTCAGAGCCGGCCTCTGCCCAGGTCAGGTTGGGCTTGAATTTAAACCCAGCCTGGGCTGGGGGCACCTGAGGGTGTCCAAGCCATGTTCAGGTTCCTGGAATTCTGTGGTGGATCAGGACTTCTGAAGCTTTCTGCAGTTAAACCTGGCCTAAAGGAGCAGAAATTCCATGAACTTCACCCCAAACCCCATTCCAGGAACATCCCTGTCCCCTTCCTGCTGCTTCTCATGGGCAGGGCTGGAGGGAGCAGTTCTGTGTCCTGAACCAAAGTCCCTCTTATTCCACTGGATGCTGGAGCCACTGATTCCAGGATTCTGGAGCCTCTCTGCTCTGGGAGAGCTGGGAATGCTCCCCTGGAAAAAATAGAGGCATCACTTCACCTAAACCAGGAATTTCATGGTATTGACTTTGGGGAACCTCCCAACCCTTTTCAACCCCCTTTTTCCCTGGATTGCTCCCCCTGGAGCAGCACAGGGACCCCTTTGGGTGACACTGGAGCAGAATCCCTGGATGAGGCAGAAACCCCAATTTTGGCCGCTTCTGCAGTAATTCCAAGTGAGGATTTTGCAAGAGTGGGTGTGGGATCCCTGGCTCGGCTCCAGCTCTGCCGATCCCATGGAAAAGAGAAACCCCAAATCCAAACAACACCCCCCACCCTCTGCTCCTGCAATTTGGGACGTGTCCAATCATTTTCCGGAGCTGCAGCACTGTTGATTTTTTAGGAGTGGATGAAGTGATTATCCAAGTGTTAACGAGATAAGAATTGTGGGTGAATATCCCAGAATTTTTTTTGGGATATGTGCTGCTGTGGGTGATGGGAGGACGGATAAGCTGGGCTTTGCTGAGCTCCTGGCTCTGCAAATTCCCACAATTGTTTGTACCAAGCTCTGGGATCAAAGCTGCTCCATAAATGGGAGTTATTAATAATCCTAATTATTGGATGTTGGAAAATTGGTGCTGGGTGTTTTCCCATTAAAAAAATAAAAGGAGAGGGATAAAGCCCTTTCAGCTTTTTCCCAGGAATATTAAGTCCATTTAGAAAACAATACTAAGGAGTTGCCTCAAAGAGCCTGGAATTTGGGGTTATTCCTGGGGATTTTATCTTGCCGTGAAAACAATTCCCAAACTCAAAGGGGGAAATTTTCGGGAGCTGGAATTTAATCACAATTTATAATTCCTGACATTTGCATTGCCCCTTTTCACCCCGATGGATCATAAATCATTTTTCCAGAGCAGGAATGGAGGGAAGGGGGTGCTCCCCTCCCGTGTGGACGGGGTGGAACTTGGGAATCATCCCGTGCCAGCGGGATGAAGCAACAGCTCGTTTGGGAGGTGAAGTCATGGGATCACAGGAATTAGGGCTGGGAAAAAGCTCATTAAGGAATTTGCTGCATCCCTCTCCCCCTACGTGCTCGTGGCTCTGTCCCGAGCTTTGTCCGGACTAGTTGGGAACATCCCAGGGGAGAGGGAGGAACATCTCCAAACGAAACTGCAGCGGGAGCAGACGGAGGAGCTGAAGCCCGGCCAGGAATGGGAATGTTTCTCCTGAAAAAAAAAAATAAAGCAAAAAAAAAAAAGAAAAAAAAAAATAGCCATGGAATCTCCAGGCTGCCAGGCTTGGGATGAGCCTCCAGAAACACAAGTGTTAAATCCCAGGATCTTTTAGGTCAGGAAACCCCTATAGGGTCGAGTCCAACACAGCCAGATCCACCACTGGCTTTTCCTGCAGATTTCCCGTTCAGATCCCGGCCAATCCCATGGTTTTTCCATGTGGAAGCAGCTCTGGTGGAGCAGCTGCAAATCCCAGGGGGAGCAGGAATGCTGGAGGATGCACGTGCACCTCAGGAATGGTGTCCATGAGCCTGGAATGAGCGCTGCTCCCACAAAGGTCATTCCAGGTCAGGGAAGCAGGGCAGTGTTGGAGATCCATGTGGGAAGCTGTGGAAGTGCTGCTATTGGAAAATTGTTGAAAGCAGGGCTGGAAAAGCAGATTCCAGCATGGAAAAGTGCCGTGTGTTGTGCATGCAGGGAGTGGGGAGCCACCTGGAGCCCCCAAAATCCAGGATGTGCTGGGGGAAGGACAAGGGATTTCTTTACAAATTTCTGTGTCCATGGAGAATTCCTCAAACTTTTAGGCCTCTGGAATGTCACAGAGACAGCAAATCCAAGGTGCTGCTGATCCCTCTGCCCCCACATTCCCAGCAAAACCTCAGCCAGGTCTTTTCCTGGACCAATCCTCCTGTTCTCCCTCACCCTTCCCTTGGTAAAACTCTCCCTGGCCTCGCTGTCAGTTTCCTCCTTTTTCTCTCAATTCCAAAGGAACTTTTGCCCCTGGGATGAGCCAATTCCTCAGGCTCCATTTGAGATCTCGGCTGCAGGGCGATTCTTTGGTAATCTGGGAATGAAATTTGGTGTTTTCCTGGATAAATCTTCCCATTCTTCCCTTGGCGAAACCCTCCCTGGGCTGAGTGGCTGCTTCCTCCTTTTCCACTCAATTCCGGTGGATTTAGAATTTCCTTGCCCCCAGATTCCCAGCAAAACCCCAGCCAGGCCTTTTCCTGGATAAATCCTCCCATTCTCCCTGAACCTTCCCATGGCTAAACTCTCCCTAGGCTGAGTGGCTGTTTCCTCATTTTTCTCTCAATTCCAGAGGATTTTTTTCCTCTGGGATGGATCAATTCCTCAGGCTCCATTTGGGATCCTGGCCTCAAGGCGGCCCTTTGGCAATCTGGGAATGAAATTGGTGTTTTCCTGGATAAATCTTCCCATTCTTCCCTTGGCAAAACCCTCCCTGGGCTGAGTGACTGCTTCCTCCTTTTCCACTCAATTCCAATGGATTTTTTTCCATTCCCTGGGATGAACTGGGCTCCATTTGGGATCCCTTTGGCAATCCGCGAATGAACCGGGGTGTCCAGGCAGGATGGGAAGGAATCACCTGTCCAACGCCAGTTTTTTGGGAATGCCGCCTTGCCTGGCTCCTGGACACGCCCACTTTATCCAGGGTCAACCTTCCCGCCTGGGGATATTCCACGCGCAGCGGCTGGCCTCGTTTTCCAGACAATTATGGGGAAATGGCATCCGCCACATTCCAGCCCCGCTGCTTTGATGCCGGGTGATTTCAGGGCACGCAATGACAGGACACGGACCGGGGGAAGATCCTCACCCTCTGGAATCAGCCCCCATTCCCGCAGCCTCATTCCTCTCTCCATGTATTTATAGATAGGATTTGATTCCCTCCCCACAGCTGCTGGAGCTGTTTTGAGCCTCGTTACTCCGGGCCCTTAATTAAAGCACCGTCATTAATTATCTCGGGGGACGCTCCTTCAGCAATTATTAGTTGGAGGGTGAGGGTGGCTGCTCCCATTATCCAAAGGCATGGGAGATGTTCGGCAGGATCGGTTGGGTACTTGGAATTTCATCTTTTTCCATAGCTAAAACCACTTTTTTCCCATATTTTGTGTTTTTTAGGGATGCATCAAAGCTATTCCTGGGGCTTTTTTTCTTTTCCCTGCAAGCAGCCAGGTGGAAAAAAAAATCCATCGATTTTAGAGGATCCGTTGGTTTTCAGTGGATCCATCACCGCCTGGATTATCTGTGGAAAATCCACGGATTTTTAGTCTGTTCATGGATTTTAGTCAACCTCCAGAAAACCCCGTTATTTAAATAATTATTCGACTAAATAATTAAATAATTATTAAATTAAACAATTAAATAATCAATTCAATAATTGATTCCTTAAATAATTAAATAAACTCAATCCTTAGGAAGGGGCGAGATCAGGACAATAAAGCAACAGAATGAGAAATAAAAATCCCATAAATTAAATAATCCTATAAAATATTAGGTACAGGATATATTTATAAACTTATCCAGAGGAAAACATCTGGAATATTTGGAGGAAAAAAATCCTGTCTGGGGACAGAAATTGATTTATAAAACTATTGATTTATAAAATCGTTTATTTGGAGAAGGGAAATGAAACAGCTTTTAAGGATAAAAGAAGGAAGGATTTGAGTTTTTTCCCTGTGTCTGAAGTGGATGGAAGAAGAAGTCCTGGATGGAAAATTTGGATTGGGAAGAGAATGGACAAGGGATCCAGGGAGGGTCTTGGTACTGCTGGTGCTCCAAGATCCATTTGGTTTCTCCTTGCCTTGGAGATTAATGGGATGGCCTGGAGGAATTCCAGGCAGGAGTAATTAGTTTGAAATTCCCTCCTGGACTTTCTCCTGAGGGAATTACCCTGGAATTCTGCTGTGGGAATCATGGGGCACTGCAGAAAGGACGGAGGAAGGAGAAGGGGAGGGTGGGGACAGGATTTGTCACCTTGAGAGGTTCTTCACAGCCCAGGTGTGGAGCTGCCTCACCATCAGGATTTCAGGGATCAGCTCCCAGGAATTCAGGCATGACATTCCCTCTTAATGGACCCAGCTGGCTAAAAAATCTGGAATTCCACTGGAGTTATTTGATAACAAATTCCCACATTAAAAAAAAAAAAAAAAGGTGTTTCACTTTTTACTTTTACTTTAAAAAAATAGTAATTCTATTAATCCAGGATGATTTTTCTTTACTTTTTACTTTTTACTTTTTAATTTTTACTTTACTTTTTACTTTTTATTTTTACATTTTTAAAACAAGTTCTTCTATTAATCCAGGATGATTTTTCTTTATTTTTTTACTTTTTACTTTTCACTTCTTTTTACTTTTTACTTTTTGCTTTACTTTTTACTTTTACTTTTTTTTTAAAGTGTTTCTATTAATCAAGAATGAATTTTCTTTACTTTTTACTTTTTACTTTTACAGAAAAAAGTGTTTCTATTAATCCAGGATAATTTTCCATTAATCCAGGGATCTGCAGGAGTGAGTGATCTCTGCATCCTCTTGGATTTCCTCTCCCTTATTTAGCATTTCTCTATTTTTTTCTTTCTCCCTGGAGGATTCCTCTGTGACCCTACATTTCCTCCTGAATTTGGGATCACACATGGATGACACATCAGTGGTAAAAGTTCATCCCTCCAGTTTCCTCTGGGAGCTTTTCCTTTTCCCTCCCATCTCCTGGGAGCTCCTGGAGAGGCTCTGGGCTCCAGATTTGGGATTCAGAGCTCGGGAGCTGAGGACAACCCCGGTGCCCAAACCTGATCACAAATACCAACCGGAATAATGGAATTATGGAATATCCTGAGCTGGAAGATGATCCCTAAGGATCATCTAAGCCAGCTCCTCTCAGCCTTCCATCCCTGGAAATTCCATCAGCTTTAAGACCCAGACTCATTTTTCCCGGTGGGAGACGTTGGAGGGGGTCAGGAGAGCCCTCCGTGCTGTGTTTCCCTGTTTAGCCATGGATATGAATTCCCAGTTGGTGATTCCATCCCTGTGGATAGGGAAGGGTGGGAATCACGTGTCCCAGCTGTTGGTCCTTTGTTTTCCAGCCCTTTTTAGGTGTCCCAGAGGGCCTGAAAGTCCCTGAGCACACGTGGACAGTTGGGATGAGCAGGGAATGATCCCAGGGGCCATCGCCGTCACTCAGGGTTTGAATTTAGGCTGAGAAAACTCCAAGATTGGGATTCAGGACACAACAAGATTGATTTCCCCAATTTTTTTTTCACAGTCTGGGATGGATCAGCCCTCTGGAGCTTTGTTGTCCCTGTCAACTCTCCCATTCTTTTGAGACAATGAGCTCTTAAGCTCCTGACACCGGGGAAAATCCCAGCTTTGGTTTGAGCTGCTGACAGAGGGATGGGAGATGAGATAATGATGAGGATGATGATGATAAATTATGGTTATGATAGTGATCCATGATGGTCCTTTCTTCATTCACCTTCTCCAGGAAACTTTGTCCAGACCTCTGCTCCATTCCCAGCCAGGATTTACTTCCCAAGTTCTTCATCCCAAAAGCTCTTCAGGCTTGGAATCATCTCAACTCTGGGGACTCTTCATCCCCTTGGGTTTGGGGACCCTTTCCTTTCTGCTCTGGATCTTCTGAACCAGGAGACCGGCAGAGCATTCTGGAACCAAGCCGCAAATTTCCTGTGGAATTCCACATTTTCTTTCTTTTTTTTAAATAAAATTTTATTTTATTTAGGTTTTTTTAAATTTTATTTTATTATATTTTATTTTTTAAAAAATTATTTCATTTCTTATTTTATTTTATTTTTTAAAATTTTGTATTTTATTTTATTTTAATCTATTATCATTTTATTTTATCCAATTCTCAGCATAACCGGCTCCAGGTTATCCCCTCACAGGGAATTGCTGTTCCCTCACTCCCAGAGGAGTTTTCAGGTCCATCCCAGATCCATGGGCACATTCCAAGTGCTGAGGGAGGAGAGGGAACCTTGTGTTTGTATCCCTGTATGTTAGTGGAGGACGGAGCAGCCCAGACTTTCAAGGCACCATCCTGGAGAAATCCACCCCTGGATCTGCTGGAATGGGACAACCAGTGCTGTCTTATGGCCAAGGCTGTCCATGGAGACCCCAAGAGAGACTGGAATTGGGAAGTTTTCCCAGCAGGGCTATCTCAGGAGGCCTCCGAGTTAATCCCTGTCCTCCAGACAGGATTAAACCTCTGGAAAACCCCAACAGGTCCCTGCTGGCTCCATCCTGGGGAGATTGATCCCAAAATCCAGGCTGGGATCCTCCTCCTTGGACATTATTGGAGCTAAGCTGGAAGAAATCACAGGAAATCTTCATTGGAAGGACCTTGAGGATCATCCATGTTTGGAACAACCCTTCCTTCCCAGGAGAATCTCTTTTTCCCTGGGTCTCCCCATTTGTTTTGTGGTGTTATCCCTGGAAAATTTCTGTATTGGGTTTGGAGATGATCCAAAGCTTTTCTCAAGTGGGGATTTAGGACCAAAGGCCAGGAGAAGACCCTGGGTCAGTCTTTGGCTCTTAGAGATCCTCTGGCTGTAGGAAAAATTCCTGGATCCACCAGCTCCACCCCACTGATGGGAATTGTGGACATGTAATACGAACATCTCTCCATCTTTTTTCCCAATGTGCAAATCCACTAATTGGGAATATTGTAAATAAAGGAAATTTGGGGGGGGGTCAAACCCATTCCCAGAAAATTATCAAATATTTATCACTTATTTACTGAGCCTCCAAGGGACTCTCAGGTTTTCCACCTGGTTCCAGCTTTTCTTGGGAGTTGAGACACGTTGGGTATCCAGGTTGTTTGGCTGTGTATTCCCAGATTTTGGGTCCAGTTTGGAGTCTCTTGGGCAGTCACATGGGCTTTTCCTGGCATTCCTTGTGGTTTAGGGCTCCATCATTTGTTTATCCCAGAAGCCACCAGGCTGAGACTTTCTGGGCCCTGGAGTCCTCCTGGGATTAGGGAATGTCATTCCAGGAGGACAAAAGGGTGCCTTGCTTAACCCTTTCAGGGACAACACAACAATTTAGGTTTCCTTAGCTTTCCAGAAAGGTTTCAGGAATTCCAGCTGGGATTTCCCGACACATAAATCCCCAACATCTCTTCTCATTGCCGAGTCTCATTCCTACTTGGAGTGTGAGCCACGGGCAGTGCTTTAACCAAACCTCTTCCCTTTGGTCCCTCCATTATCCCATCGTTCCAGGAGGAGGAACAGCCTGGAAGAAACCTGCACCTCGAGTGTTGTGCCCAGTTCTGGCCCCTCAGTTTGGGAAGGACTTTGAGATGTCTGAGCCCATCCAGAGGAGGCAGCGAGGGGGGGAACACAAACCCAGAGGGGCTGGGAACACCAACCCTGAGAGGAAGCCCTGAGGGAGCTGGGGGTGCTCCCCTGGAGAAAAGGAGACTCAGGGGTGCCCTCCTCACCCTGCACAGCTCTGGAAGGTGCCTGTGCTCAGCTGGGCTGGGCTCTGTCTGCAGGAACCGACAGAACCACAGGACACAGCCTCAAGCTGCCCCAAGGGAAATTCAGGTTAGATATTAGGGAAAAGTATTTTCCAGAAAGGGTGATAAAGTTCTGGAATGGCTGCCCGGGGAGGTGCTGCAGTCCCCATCCCTGGGGTGTTTAACACAGCCTGGATGTGGCACTGGGGGCCAGGGTTTAGCTGAGCTGTTGGGGCTGGGTTGGACTCCATGGTCTGGAAGGTTTCTCCCAACCCAGTCATTCTGTGAGTTCTGTGCTCCAAAATCCCCCATTTTGGAGAGGCTGCAGTTGGATCAGCCCGGCCTGACATTGTTTGGGAAGCTCATTGATTCCAGGTGCGGAGCCACCGAGGGAGACAGCCCCTCCTAGGAATATTTCCAGCGTAATCCAAAGCAGGATGGTTGGTTTAGATGGGCCATAATTGCTGTAATTTGGGCAAGATGGGACTTGCTCAGCTCTTAAATCAAAAATGAGGCTTCACATTTCATCCAGACACGACTCTGGTCATCCCAGTGCTCTTAAATCCATGAGTTGTTGATTTGGGAAATAAACAAGGGGTGGGTTTGAACCAAACACAAGGTAAAACAGAGTTTCTCAACCACTCAAACTCCTAAAATTCCCTTTCAGGACAAATGGATTTCATCTTTTGACCGAAAGGAATTACAGTAGGTTTTCATCTATAAACATATTCCCATAATTAAATTTCAGGAGGGAAATAAAGTCCCAGGCAGAAAAATTCCACCATTACATTCAGTTTTTGTTTCATTCCTCTGACTTAAAAAAAAAAAAAAGAAAGGAATTAATTACCCAAAGCAGCTGAAATAATGGACCTGAATTTAATATATTTATGTATTTTATTTATGTATTTATTTTATTTTGTTGCAAGTCAAATATTCCCTGAGGGAATGAGCATCCCAGAGTTGGAGAAAAGATCCCTCAGGATTCCTGCGGCCTCTTTGCTCTTGTTCCTTGGTTTGGATTTTCAGCCTCGTGTCCTGTTCTGCATTCCCTGGATGAATCCTTGCAGGGAGAGGCGGGAAACGGGGGAGAAATATTCCGGTTTTTCCCTTTCCTCCTGTTGTCCTTGACCTGGCACCACGTCCTGCCCTTTCTCCAGCATGTATTGCCCAACCCCTGAGGCCTCTGGCGTCGCTCTGCCTCCCACACCCCGCGCCTCCACACCCCTTTCATCACAATTCCACACCTCCTCCACTTCCCCCGGATCCTTCCCCAGCCAGAGCCGGGAACTCTCCTTGTTTTTCACCCCTTTCCTCACATTCTTTGCTCACTGCATGTTTGGGACAACTCTTTCTTCACCTGCCCTGCCTTGACTTGCGGGTTCCTCTCGGCACTGAAATCCCTTCCCACTCCTGCCAACACCTTTGGAAAAGTCATTTATCATGGAATCATGGAATGGTTTGGGTTGGAATGGCCTTAAAGATCATCCAGTCCAACATCCCACGGGCAGGGACACCTCCCAGTGTTCCAGGTGGATCCAAGCCCCAGTGTCCAGTCTGGTTTTGAACACTCCCAGGGATCCAGGGACAGCCACAGTAAATCTGGGATTTCCATTCCAGCTCCTCCCCACCCTCCCAGCCAGGAATTCCTTCCCAAGTTCCCAGCCCAATCTCCTTAATTTTTCCTATTTTTTGGTTTAGGAGCACAAAGCCAGCCGGACACTCTGGGATTGGTGTCCTAGAAGAAGACACAAGCACACAGTTGCTGTCCCAAAGATTTTCCAGTCAAAGCAAAAATCCTTTCCCTTGATCACCACAGCAAATCAAAATATCCCAGATCCCAGCCTGCTCCAGGAATTTCATTATCCCAACACCTTCCATGGCACCACAGGAGAGGATTCCAACACAGTGGTGGCATCTCAGCTCCCATCCTGGAGCAGCTTGGGAATCTCATTTCATTCCTCAGCTTCCACACGGACGCTCCAAACTGACCAATTAGGTGGCCAGTGTGTGTTAATTAATTAGCTAATTAATATCTATTAAGTGTTTTGAGTCACCTGCAGGGATCCCAATCTCAAAGCACCTTTCCCTTGTGAATTCCCCGGCTGCAGGGAGCTGGAATTGTCCTACTGCTCCATTAAACAGGAAAATTGAGCTGGCAGGAGTTCCTTCCCTGAAAGGTGAGCAAATCCCGGGCTGAAATTCAGGGATTTTCCACTTACTCATCCCCAGTCCAGCCTAAAGGTCATTACTCAGCTTTTAGCACCTGCAAATAAATATTATTAATGTCAACAGGGGATTCCCTGGGAAAAGTGGAGAAATCCAGAGGAAAGGGTGAAAGTGCAAGTCCTGGTTCTTTCCCAAAAAAAAAAAAAAACTGGATTGAGGCAAAACTTCATCCTCCATGGCACAGAGCAGGAAGGTTTCCAGGTGTCTCCAGAGCTTGGGATTTGGAATTTGTGTGGCCTTGTTCTCTCTTTCATCTCATCCTGGAGAAACGAGGGAAAGGGGATGAGGATGGATCCGAGTTTACAGCTGGTGAGTGAGGCTGGAAAAGTCCTGAGCTTTCACTTGGAGGGCGCACTGATTTATGTCTGGATTTTTTTCCACCCATCCGTTGCTTTTTACAGAATTTGTGGACAGCTGATATCCTCAGGATTCTCTTTTTCCACTAAAAGGGAGATGTGTGGATCTGGAAGAAGCTCCTGGGTGTTGACAGGAGCGGGAAGGGATTTCAGGTCCGGCCGGGATCCAGACACGCGTCAAGGAGGAGAAGGTGAAATAAGAGTTGTCCCAAAGTGGTGATGGGGCATACAGAGAACAAAAAACACGGGAAAAGGGCTGGAAAACAAGGTAAATTCAAGGAATTTCTCCATGGAAAGCGTGGTTAGGTATTGGAGGTGCCCAGGGAGGTTTGGAGTGCCCATCCCTGGTGTTGTCCGAGGAATTCCTGGATATGGCACTTAGTGCCAAGGTGGAGGTTGTTCCCAGGTTTGTCTGGATGATCCTGGAGGGATTTTCCAGCCTCAGTGATCCCAGGATTCTGGGAAGTTTGATGTCTTTGCAGGAAGTGACACCTGAGCTTCACCTGAAAATGAGCACAGCTGTTAAATGGGTTAAAAAATCATCCCAAAATATTCGGTGCATTAATTCCCCAGTGATCCCGGGATTCTGGGAAGTTTGATGTCTTTGCAGGAAGTGACATCTGAGCTTCACCTGAAAATGAGCATAGCTGGGTTAAAAAATCATCCCAAAATATCCGGTGCATTAATTCCATTAAGTGGACGATACAAATGCATTTTCCTTGTTTTGGGAATCCTGGGGCTTTAAAATCCCTCTTTTATTGCTATCCTCTCCAAGAAAGGCATTTTAAACTGCCAGAGGGCAGGGATGGATGGGATATCTGGGAGAAATTCATCCCTCTGAGGGTG
The DNA here is from genome assembly GCF_017590135.1 of Pyrgilauda ruficollis. Taxonomy (NCBI): domain Eukaryota; kingdom Metazoa; phylum Chordata; class Aves; order Passeriformes; family Passeridae; genus Pyrgilauda; species Pyrgilauda ruficollis. Next base: position 534,853 of record NW_024517096.1, on the reverse strand, counting down.
GGCAGGGGCTGGGCTGGAATTCCCAGAGCAGCTGTGGCTGCCCCTGGATCCCTGGCAGTGCCCAAGGCCAGGTTGGACACTGGGGCTTGGATCCACCTGGGACAGTGGGAGGGGTCCCTGCCCATGGGACTGGATGGGATTTAAGGTCCCTTCCAACCCAAACCAGTCTGGAATTCTGGGAAGAACACACAGGATGATCACCCCAGAATTAAACCCGAGGTGATCCTGGATCCAAAGAAATGAAACGAGTGCAGCACCAGGGATGGGGATAGGAAATGGAGAAGGATCACTGCAGCCAGGCTGTCCATGGAAAAGGGAATTTAGGCACCCTCCTTGCTATATCCTGGCTGGAATGTGGGTCCAGGCAAGCTCCCACTAGCCTTGGCAGCCCCATCCCAGCAGAGCCTTTGTGTGAACCCCACAGGTCCCAGCTTCCCAAGATCCATTAAAACCCCGGCCAGATCCAGAGGCAGAGCTCCCGTGGGGCTGGGCTTAAGAAAAACAACAACAGAACAACCAAAAATCCTTTGGGAATATGGGAGAAAGCACAGATGGGCTGGAAAAGGGTGTGGAAGGGAGGGTGGGATCACTCTCCGCCTTCCTCAGGGCTTGGAGCATCCCTCAAAATCTTCCCGAGCCAGGGAGTCCACATGGAGCCCAGGCCTTGGCAGAGGAGGGAGGATTAATGGAGTCCCACACCTGAGGGCAGAAGGAATTTGTTTATTTGGAAACAAAAGTTGTTTTTCTCATTTTTTTTGGGGTTGTTTTGTTTCAGCCTCCAGGCCCTTCCAGTTGGGGCCAAGTCAGGGAGCAGGAGGCCTGTTGGGATTTAACCCTGCTCCTGCTGCTCCCTGACAAGTGCAGGAGAAATAAATGTCTTTTTCTATGGATTAAATTCAGAAAAGACTCTTTAGGGTGCTGTCAAATCCTGCCAGCTGGGGATTCCCTGGAAAAAGAGGAGAAATCCAGAGGAAAGGGCAAAAGTGCAAGGCCTGGTTCCTTCCCCCTCCCAAAAACAACCCCAAAAAAAACTGGATTGAAGGAATGTTCATCCTCCATGGCACAGACCAGGAAGATTTCCAGATGTCTCCAGAGCTTGGGGTTTTGTGTGGTTCGTCCCATAGAAAAGAGGGAAAAGGGATGAGGATGGATCCATGTTCCAGACAGGAAAAGTCCTGATCTTTCCCCTGGAAGATGAAGGATTTATTTATTTTATGAGTGTTACCAAATCCTTCCTTCCTTCCTTCCTTGACCTTTTGCCACTTCCTGGATGAGAATTTTTGGCATTGTGTTTTCTCCTCTGGTGCCTGAGATAAGATTCCCTGAAAAAGAAATATTCGCAAAAAAGTAATTTGGTTCTGGGAAGTTTCCTTTCCTTTGAAAGGAAAGCAAAAAAATTCCATGAGCATTCCGAGGACAATTCCATCACCTGACCTTCTGCACTTGCAGCAGGTTCATGAGCCTACAAAGCAAGATCTGGGCCCTAAAATTTTTGGGAGCCAAAGGCTGAGGGAAGAGGGAGATCCTGGTAAATATCCAGAATTTGTAGCTCCCTATGTCTAAGGAGTTGAAAATCCAGGGAAAGCTTTGCCACAGTGTTCAGTTTTCCAGGGAGATCTCGTTTTGCTGCTCCAAGTCAGGAATTAGAGGAACACCATCCATGCAGGGCCTTTTTTTGGAATTTACTCCAAGGAAATACCAAATCCCTCATGGAAAATAAAAAATCAGCTCACTGAACAGCTAATTCCCAGGGTGAGCACCCCAAAGCAGCACTGGAAAACATTCCTGGCTGGAATGCCGAGCTTTTGGCTTATCATGTTGCTTTTTCGTGGATCTGCCTCATGACTTGGATTCCATTTGTCCCATCAGCAGATGGGAGAAGAAGGTGAGGAGAGGCCGAGTTCCAAGGCCAAAATCAAAGGAATTTTTTCTGAGGAAGGGCTCCCTACATCTGGAATTCCTACGGCATTGCTTCCAGGTCAGAATCTCGCTCCATGCCAAGATTTCAGGAAAAGAAGAGGGAGCGCTGGGAAATGTTCTCATTCCAGAGGTGAAAAAAGAGATGCAAATTTTCCCTTTTTTCCTCCTGTAGTTTCCAGTTTGTCATGAGGAGGACACAGAGGAGACCAGGAAAGGTGTGATGAAAAGCGGCATTCCATGGAAAAGCTGGATGCAGCACAAATCCCATGTCCAGGTGAGGCAAAGCCTTGCTCAGTCCTTAGGGAATGTCAGTTTTCCTCTTCTTCCAGGTTTCACCCAATCTCTGGATCTGGGATATTGCCATGAGACCAAAGGGCCGCGATTCCTCCAGCAATTTCCAGTGTGGATGGAGCATGGGACACAGGGAATGCCAAGGACGAAGGGATTTATTAACAGTGCCTTTGAGCTATTTTTCCTATCAAAATATGGAGACAAAAAGTTACAAATTATCGGGAATTCTGCCAAGGGGTTGCACAACCAGCGCTGAGGCAACGAAGCCGAAAGCGCGACTCCGTTGGGTGGGAATCACTCCCGACCGGAAGGACTCCAGGGCCTCCAAGGAAATGTGGTGAACTCTGAGTAGGTGACACTTTGCCAGGAATATTTTTGGAAGAGAACCTGGGACACAGGTGCCGGCCAGGTGGAAGCTCCAGGAGCCAGCTGGTTGCTCCACTGAGCTGGAATTGCGTCCAGAGCGGAATGGGAGGGAAGGAAGTTTTCTAATCCATGAGATGTTTCAGTCTGGGAGGGGGATGAGGCTCCTGGGGTGCTCCAGAACATTCTGGAAATGCTGGAGGGGTCTAAATCCACCCAGTCCGGCCTTTAGGCCGCTGTGGAGGAATAAAGGTTTGTGATAAACCTGGATTCAGGCTTACCTGGAATGTTCTCCCACATTCCCAGAGAAGGTCAGAGAAGGCCATCCACTTCCTCATGGAGAATTCAGGTCACAGAGGACATTGAAGGTCACCCTGGCTCCGGCTGCTTCTCCAGGAAAAACCAGACTCCGGTAAAAAGTGTTTTATCCACCGGTCTCTTGGAGATTTCTCCAATAATTTATGGAAAAATTTATTTTGGAGAATCATGGAATTATGGAATGGTTTGGGTTGGAAGGGACCTTGAATAGATCCAACCCCAACCTTCCACCATCCCAGGTTGTTCCAAGCCCTGCCCAACCTTGGATGCTTCCAGCCACAGTTTTTTTGGGAATACCGTGCCAGGCCTCACCCTCATCCTCATCCTCATTCCCGGACTCTGGGATCCCACACATTCCAGAGGGGTTCCCTGCCCATGGCAAGGGGTGGAACTGGATCATCTTGGAGATCTCTTCCCACCCAAACCATTCCATAATTTCAAGGGAAGCAGCATCTTTGGACCTTGGATGCTCCCTGGAAGCTCCAGGATGCTCCTGGACTGATTGACTCCTGGATTCCAAAGGGAAGGGAACACTGGGAATCTGTCACTGAAGATTTAGGAGAGATTGAAAAGCCCAGCCCAGCAAACCGAGCCACGCTCAGACTCGGCATTAAGGGCAGGACTTGTCCCGGATTGTCCCAGGGACAGCCCTGGCTTGGCCTTGGATATTCCAGGAGCTGCCCACCCCAGTGGATCCCACTTATCCCAACATTCCACATCCCGTTCTTTCCCTAGGCTGGACTTTGGGCTCGGCTCCAACCACTTCTTAAATTATTTTAAACATTTGGGCTCCTTTAACCCTTTTTCCTGTTTTTATTGCAAAAAAAAAGAGCCTTTAACATTTCCCTGTTCCCTGATTTATTCCATAAAAGTGTCCGATGGAGGGGTCCATGATTTTTGGGAAAGGATTTGCTGTTCAAGAGGCAACAGGAAGATGAAAACAGGTGGAATTTTTCCTGGGAGCAGCTGACTTAGGGCACCTCTCAGCACCGTTTTTTGGCCAGGAAGTTCCAAAAAAGATGCTTGGAAAATCTCTGCCAAAAGAATTCCTAACTGAGAACAGAACTTCTGGGACACACCACAGTTCCAAAGTTTCCTCATGGAAGAGACATTCCAAGGAAAGAATCAGGGGAAATTTCAGAAAATAAGGAAAAAACGCCGGGATCGTATTTTAGATTTCAGGGGCGTTGCTTTGTTTGTGTTACTGTAATTCCAGAGCAATAATTCTGATTATTTTCCATGGATTCATCAGGCAACGCAAGTCAGGCTGTCATGATCGAGTCATGGAAGTGTTCCCTGATTTCCTTTTGTTTGCCTTTTCCAATCATTCCAGGCAAATCTCCCTTTGGAGATCAAAGCCTGCCCTGTTTGTGTTGCAATTAATCAGTAATGAAGCACCTCAATTACAACAAAAACGGGAGCTCCTTTGATCCAGGAAGGAAGAGAAGGAATTCTCAGAGGCAGAGTTCGGAAGGATTTGGGGAAAAGAAAATAAAAATGGGATTTCGGAAGGATTTCAGGGCATTATGGGATTCCAGGAACACCTTCCATAACATAGGGAGAAACATGTAATGTAATATAGTGTAATGTAAAATATATTATATTATAAACTAAAATAATAAAATTATAAAATTCTTATATAGTATTATGATATTACATTTATAAAATTATTATATTATAAATATATATTATATAAATAATGAAATATAAATATAAATATAAAATATTATAAAATAAATTTATCATAAATAAATATACTATATAATTTATTGTACTTATTGTATACAGAATAAATAAAATAGAAAAGAAATATTATAAAATTATGTATATTATTGATATAAATATTATTACTATAAATACAGATCATAATATATATAAATGTATAATACATAAATATTATAAAATATTATGAGGTATTCTATGATAAAATATGATTAAAATCCATAAAATAATGCAGGAATTCCTTGAACTCTGTTTTTGGAGAGGAAAATTCCAGGAGGTTTCTGAAGGCGTTTGGTTTGTCCTGCTTTTTTTCCAGGAATAAACATTTTCCAAGGCAAGAGGAAGCCAGGCCAAGACCAGTTAAGTCAATCCTTCTTTTTTTCCCCTAAAACTTCGATAATTAAACTAATAATAAACTATTCATTAAAATAATGATATATTATTTTATTATTTAACAGTAATATCATTAATAAAAAATGATCATATTAATTTTATCTTTCTAAAATAGGAAGTATCTCTATGAAAATATCATACTTATATGTATATAATAATAATAAATAGTAATGATAGTTAAATTAGAAATAAATTATTATTATAACTAAAATTATATATGCAATTATATAATTAGAATTACAATTTATTTTATACATAATTATAATTATTACAATTATATAATTATAATTGTAAATAATAATAAATATAATTATATAGTATAAAGACATAAAAATATATATACATAAATATATATAATAAAATTCTGTGAGATTCAATAAAAATGCAGCTATATAAATTTTATTTAAATTAAATTATTTTATGTTTATCTTTTTAAAAAGAGGGGGGAAATTAAGAGGGAAAAAGCCGTCAAGGCATTAAATTAAAATTAATAAAAATACTTAATTTTTATTAAAATGACATTAATTAATGGCAAGATAGTTCCATTAACAACTTCTTACCTTGGATTTTCTTATCCAACTTGATTTCTTTTGGCATTCCTTTGGAGGAGCAGATCCATGATTTTATCTATTCCCTGTATTTTCCTTAACATTGGAATTCTTCCAATTCCCACCTCCAACAGAACCCTTGGAGAGGGATGCTTGGGGACACGGGCTGCTGGTTGGACCTGGTGACCTTGGAGGTCTTTTCCAACATCAAGCATTCCATGATTTTCTGTTCCGCTCCCAGCTCCTTTGGGAAGTTCTCCTGCAGGCCCAGAGTTATCCGAGGTCATGGAAAGGGCTCTCCCTGGAGGTTTTTGCTGGGATTCCCAAGGATTTTCTTCCATGTTCTCCATGTGATTGTGTTTCCTCAAATTCCAAAGGCAGAGCCATTAGATTTCTCCATCATCCAAGGAAGCTGAGGATGGTTTTGCTGGGAGAACCAAGTCCCCTCCCACCTGGGCAGATGCTGGGAATTTCCCTCTTGGATGGAAGGCAAACAAAGCCATTTCTGGGATCAGGACACATTCCCAGCTTTCCTCCCTCTTCCTAAAAGCCCCTCTTCTCCAAAGGGTGAGAATTTGGGAGTTTTCCGCTCATCTCCCGGCCGAGGAGGGGAAGATTCCCACAATCCCTTTATTATCTCCTTTCTCCTCCAAAATTCCCAATGGGAGACAATCTGGCAGCTTTCCAAACCCAAAGGAGCACTGGAAACACTGGAGGAGAACCGGGATTTGCCCTTTGGTTTAGTCCACAAGGAGATCTTGGATCTCGGGATCCTTCCTTGGATCCCAGGCTCCTTCCTTGCTGTTCCATTTGGGAAAGCCAGGACTGCTTAAGATGGGGCCTTGGGAAGAGGGAGGAAAGCAGGAATCTGGCAATGTGCCCTGATCCCAGAAATGGCTCTGCTTGGCTTCCGTCCACAAGGGGAATTCCCAACCATCTGCCCAGGTGGGACCAGGATTTGGTTTTCCCAGGAAAACCATCCACCCTCAGCTTCCTTGGATGATGCCTCTGCCTTTGGAATGTGGGGAAACAACCATGAGGAGAGGGAGGAATCCTTGGGAATCCTGGCAGAAACCCCCAAGGAGAGCCCTTTCCATGACCTCGGATAACTCTGGGCCTGCAGGAGAACTTCCCAAAGGAGCTGGGACCGGAACAGAAAATCATGGAATATTTGTGTGGATCCATCCCTTTGGCAAAGCTCGACTCCTGGCCCAGCTTGAGGACGCTTTTCCATGGAATTGTCTTTGTTTCTCCACGTCTGACCTCACAAACACTTCTTTCCTATTTTTCTTTTTTTTCCCCCAATTTTCCCCCTCTACTCTTGTGACTTCCCGTTTTTCCCTTCATGCCACCAGCACGAAACAGCTCCGGGCTGGATTGAAAGAACCGAGGAGCGGCAAGGAATCAAGCGGGATAATGGGAAGAAAGGCTCAATGGCTCTCCCGGGATTTCTCAGGGTTTCTCTCCAACTGTTTTCCACGGAGTCAAAAGTTCAACCTCCCATTTGCTGGAAAGGAAGGGGAAAAAAATTAAAAAAAAAAAAATAAAACCAAACCAAACAAAAATAAAAAAGGAGAGAAAGAAAGAGGACAAGTCGTGATGTGGGAATCTTTGGCCTGGGATGAAAATGGAAGGCGCCACTCGGAAAAGCAGAGCTCTTCCAATGAGATCCAGATGTTCCTCGTGTTCCTAAACACATCCAGGCCGTTTCCAATTAGCCTGGAATTAGAGCAATAATGGGAAACAAAACAGGGGTGGTGCTTGGGGTTGTTTTCCCTCGCTCTGCTCCATGTCCTTCCCGCTCTGCCCCAGCTGGATCGGGAGCGTTCCTCCAGCTGCCATCTCCTTCCTGGAACAATCCCGATCGTCCCATGTTCCCCTCATCCCGCCTTTCCTCATTTTGTAGGACCAGTCCTACAGCTCGATGAGAATGGCTCGTTCTGCTCATTTTCTGCTCGTTAGGAGCTCCTGGGTAACGAATTTTGGGGAACTTTTATGGAGATTTGTTTGTTTTTTCCAAACCAAGCCTTGACCAAATGTCTCTGCTGTGGGATTCCTCATTAGGGCCAAACACAGGGAGGGATTTGTCTCCAAATATTGGATTTTTGGGACTCCTCGTTAGGGCAAAAATCAGGGAGGGATTTGTCTCCAAATATTGGAATTTGGAATCAGAAATTGTACTGAAGTGTTTTATTTCCTCAGTTTCTGTTTCCCAAAGAAATCAGGGATTTTGTTGAGTGTTTTTGGGTGCTCCAAGACAAGTTAAGAGTAAAAACAAATTGAAAGTATCCCAAATCCAGCCCCTCATTCCTGACTTCCCCCATTTCCTTTGGCAAATCCATATTTTAAACCTTTTCCTTGGATTTTTTAGTGGAAGGTTCCATGCCTAAGGCAGGGAATTGGAAGGAGATGATCTTTAAGGTCCCTTCCAACCCAAATAATTCCATAATTCCATGATTTTATGTTTTTAAAGTTGGCAAATTGTTAAAATAGTTAACTAATGAAAAAGAAATTATGTGAGGTAAATAAATAATACCTAATAAAACAATAAATAATATAAATAAATAATAGACTAAAATAAAAATTAAAATTAAATTAAAATACAGAAATTATAAAATATTAAAATTAGTAAAAAATAAATAATAAAATAAAACGAAAATTTAGTAATAAAATATAAAATAGAAACATTAATACAAGTAAAATAAATAAAATAAAAATGAAAAATTAAATAAAATGTAAATAAATATAAGTAAATAAAATATAGATAATAAATAGATAATAAATAGATAATAGATACCAATAATAAAATCTAGATAATAAATAAACACATGAAGGAAAACACTGGGAGCTTTAGGTGAGGAATTCCAGACTCCCTCACTCCCTTGGAAAATCCAAAGGAATCGTCCCAACCCCCCAGGACAAGGGGCAAGCAGAGGATCCCACACAAGGGGAGGAGATCTCCCAGATAATTCCCACCCTTGGGAATGTGCAGAGGGATGTGGAAAGGGTACCGAGGTGGGAACGGCAAGAAAGGGAAGCGGAACCATCAATTTGATCTCCTCTCCATGGAATGCTGGATGGGAGTGATGGGAGCCACATTCCTGAGACTGGGAAGGGTTGGGAATTTTCTGCCAGAAATTTGGGATGAGCAATGCCTTCCCCAGGGAAGGAGGTGGCAGAGCAGGATTCTGCCTCCCAGACCAAGCCAGGACCCCTTCCACTTCCAGAGCGAGAATTCTGGAATTCCCCCTCTGGAATTCCTCCTCTCTGCACCCCTGGATTGGGCAGGATGGTACAAAACATGTGAAACCCCTCAAATTCCACATCCACAGTGCTCCCGGCCTGTTTTCCATGGCTCTTCCCATGTGGCCACATCCATTCCCCTTTCTTGTGTTCCTCAGCCAAGAACTGAGGGCAGGCACCTTCCGAAATCCTCATTTTCCCTCCCTCCCATTCCCACAGAGGCGATCCAGAACGAAGCTCCCTGTGGAGCATCTCCGGCCTTCCCAATCCCAACCCTCATTTATCAGGAGCTCAATCCCTTTTTTCTTTCCCATCCTCTCCTTCCAAAGTCCATTTACAGGAACCCGTGGCCTCCACATGGACATTGTTCCCCTTTTTATGGAGCTTCCTTTATTTCCCTGGAGATTGTTCCAGAAGACAGAAAAATTAAATAAAACAAATGGATTCTGGGTTGTTTACTTTAATTTTTCCACTTTTTTATTTTGTGCCTCAATTTGTGTGTTTTAATTAAGGGAAGAAAACTAAACAATGGGATCATCCCATTAGCTCCTAAATGTGCTGGTTGGGATGCTCCTTGTGGGAAGATGCCTTCTTGAAGGAACAAACAGGAGACTCCCTGGGGAAGCCACTTCCATGAAACCCAGCCCAGAACATCCCAGTTTGTGCCGGTGCAGCCCGGAATGTGCAGCTCCAGCTCCATCCCAATCCCATGATCCCAGAGCTGCTGAGGAGCTCAGGAGGGTTTATTCCCTCCAGGATGAGGCACCTGGACATCCTCCAGCCTTTAGCTGGCCCAAATCCAGGTGGCTCCTCTGTCTTTGAACTGCAATTCCTGGCTTTTCCAGACCTGGCTTAGCAGGGGCAGGATTAACACAGGCCCCACAGAGCTGATCCATGCTCTGGAAAACCTGGAAGCTGTGCATGGACCTGCCCAAGCAGCAGAGCCGGACGGTGCTCCAGGCTCCTGGAGATGTGTCCTGGCTCAAGGGAAATCCCAGTTCAGAGCCAGGACACATCCAGGGATAGGCTGTGACCCCAGAACTGGGGATTTGCTTCCTCAGGCAGCTGGAAGATCCCAGGACAACTCACCTGGCTTGTTCCCACACTTCTCCGAGGGACGGGAATTCCTCCTGTGCTGCTGGAGGGGATTTCCATGGGACAGACCCGATTCCAGGTGTGGATAAAACCTTGGGCAGTGCTGACTTGGACAGGGAGCTGGGAGATCCTTCCTGAGCTCCTGCACAGCCCTGGGAGGGACACAGAGGGGCTGGAATGCGGCCAGGGCAGGGAACAATGGACCTGCCCAAGCAGCAGAGCCGGACGGTGCTCCAGGCTCCTGGAGATGTGTCCTGGCTCAAGGGAAATCCCAGTTCAGAGCCAGGACACATCCAGGGATAGGCTGTGACCCCAGAACAGGGGATTTGCTTCCTCAGGCAGCTGGAAGATCCCAGGACAACTCACCTGGCTTGTTCCCACACTTCTCCGAGGGACGGGAATTCCTCCTGTGCTGCTGGAGGGGATTTCCATGGTACAGACCCGATTCCAGGTGTGGATAAAACCTTGGGCAGTGCTGACTTGGACAGGGAGCCGGGAGATCTTTCCTGAGCTCCTGCACAGCTCTGGGTGGGACACGGAGGGGCTGGAATGCCGCCAGGGCAGGGAACGGAGCTGGAGAATTCCTGAGGGAGCTGGGAAGGGGCTCAGCCTGGAGAAAAGAGGATCCAGAGGGACCTTCTGATCTGCACAACTCCCTGACAGGTTGGAACCAGGTGGGAGCTGGGATTTGCTCCCAAAAACAGGAAAGGAGGGAATGGCCTCAGGCTGTGCCAGGGGAGGCTCTGGTTGGACATCAGCAGGAATTTCCTCATGGAAAGGGTGCTCAGGCCTTGGAAGTGCCCGAAGAGGTTTGGAGTCCCCATCCCTGGAGGTGTCCAAGGAATTGGATGTGGCACTCAGTGCCAAGGTGGGCATCAGTCCCAGCTTGGACTGGATGATCCTGGAGGGATTTTCCAATCTCAACAATTCCATGATTAGGACAATCCTCCCCTGACTCCCACTGGTCCCAGTTGGGCTGCAAATCCACGTCTCTCAAATTCTTCCAGGTCAGGCCACAGCACGGACAGGACCAAAGCTGCTTCCACAGGCTCTGGAGCAATCCCCAGCGGCTCCATCCTGGTGATGAGCCAGGAGAATCCCGATTCCCTTCATCCCTGCTGTTCAAACCTCTCGTCCAAGAGCAGCAGGAGCTCGGATTCCACCCACAGCCTGTCGCACTCCGGCAGCCCAGGAGGGAAAAACGACCTTTGGAGCTCCACAGGAGCCGAGGCTGAGGAGCCCCTCCCGATCCCGCTTCCCACCCAACCTTTCAGCTCAGGCACATTCCCGTCAGGAACACCGGCTATCGGAGCTGGCGTGAGAAGGGCAGGCAGGGCTTGCAGAAAGTCTCTCCAAACCCTCTTGAAGTTTAAGACTCGCCTTGAGCGGGGAGTGATCCCAAACAGGAGAGGTGAGGGGGGCATTCCAGGCTGGAATCAGCTCCCTGGTGTGGGAAAGGGTCAGGGCTAATTGTGGGTTTTATAAATTACTTCAAATTTAGGATTTTAGGGGGAGAGACGGGAGTATGGAAATGAGCCTCGTTCCCCAGGTAAACTCTCCTGGAGGTGGCTTTGGAATGGGGATGAGGTGAAGTCCTGGAATTTTCCAGAGGTCAGGTTTGCCCCTTGGATCCCCAATTTTCCCAACAGCAGCAAACCAGGAGAGGCCTTTGTTCCTTTTAACATAGGAAAAAAGGGATTTTCTCCTCCAGCCTTAATCTTAAGGACGTGTTTAGGACGTGTGTAAAGTTCAGTTTGCCCTTTGTAGGCATCAGAAAGTCCAGATTATTAATCTGCATTTTGATCAGAGATCCGGGCCCAGCTGTGCTTGACCAAGGAATATCCTGGAATAACTGGGTCTATCTCCAACATGGAAACAAACCGAAGGAAAGGAGAAAAAGAGTTGATTTTTTTTCTGGAAATTTCCTGTTACCATCCTTAGGAAAAAACATCTATCTTGGATAAATCCATCTGGGAGCCAAACCCATCCTGATTTCCAGGATTCAGCTCTGAGCTCACATCCAGCCCTGTGGCTGGGAAGAAGCAGGTGGAGATTTTTGGAGAAGGGCATCAAACATGGCCTCTTCCATCCCTTGGAATCCTCTTTGCATCCCAAAATCCATGGATTCTCTGTCAGTTTTTTAACTAACCTGGCACAGGATGCTGAGATTTTGTGGCTTTCCCATCCCTGGAAGTGTCCAAGGCCAGGCTGGACAGGGCTTGGAGGAACCTGGGATAGTGGAAGATTCCCTGCCCATGGAAGGGGCTGGAATGAGGTGATCTCCAAGGTCCTTTCCAGCCCAATCCCATCCTGGAATTGTTGGTTTTAAAACCCCTGTGCCCATATTTCCACCCACTCCTTTAGGAAAAGGATTTGGAGGGAAAGGAGCTTCTCTCAAGGATAAATGGAGTTGCTTGGAGCCTTCTAAAGTAATTTTCCAGCTGCAAAACATATTCCAAGGAGGAGAGGGATCACTCCTCAGAATCCAAATAAACCAGGAATGAGCAACCAGCACAGGTGACCAATGGACACAGGAGGAGAATCCAGCCTTTTCCCAACCATCTCCTGATTGAGAGACCATTATCAGCCCTCATTAATCTCTGTGCTCCAGCCCTACCTAATTAATCCATTGGGATTATTCCAGGCACCTCTTCGGAGAGTTCAGCTCCTGGTTCATCCTGGGGGAGCAGGAAGAGGGGAGAAAAGAAGGACAAATTCCAAATTAAATCCATCAAGAAGAACAAAACCTCAAAAGGACTCCCCAGCTGAACACTCCCAATGTCCCGTTCCTGCTGGGAATTCATTCCCGTTGCTCCTGATTTACAAGGGACATATGGAGGGTTGTTTACATTCTGCTCCTGGTTTATGTTCTTCCAGAAAGGAGGAATTCCTCCAGTAGGATTTGATTGCTTTCCTGTATCCCTCTCTCCCCCCACCCTCTGGGATCTGGTTTCGCTTAATGTGCCCAGAAGTTTCCGGAACAAAACAACTCCTTGGGTATTTTTTTCCCCCCTTTTTAATGGCTAAACAAAAAGTCTTCTCTTTTTTTCCAGGAAGGTTCAGGCTGAGTCCCATTATGTGGATCCATGATTCCAGACTCTTCCCTCTTTCCAGGGAAGCAGCCATGGCTCCATGTGGAACATGGATGAGGAGCTCCAGCCTGGAATGTCCCAATGGAAACTATTCCCACCCATTCCTTTGGGAATTTTGGATTCTCCAAGCTGAGCAGGACTCCTGGCCTTACACTCCTGCTCCACAAATTCCAAAACTTCTGCAGACCAAGGAAAAAATCCAAAGGAATGTTGTTCACTCCAGAAGGAAAAAAAGAGTGATTTTTCTTTTTTTTATTTCCAAAGGATCTGTACCAGAGCTGAAGCTCCTCCAAGATTCCCTGAAATTCAGGTTGTGTTCCTGTTCCATGGATAATCCATGGTCAAACTGTCCACCCAGTTTATTCCCTAAATTCCTGGAGACAGAGGACTTACCAGTGTGAATTCCAATGCTGTTCCCATAGGATTTGCATCCTGGGCTGGATCCCAAGCTGCTCCAAGCCCCACCCAACCTGGCCTTGGACACTTCCAGGGTTCGGGAGTTCACACAGCACAGATCATCCATGGAAAATTCCTGGCTTTTGCCAAGGGGATTCCAAGGAGCCATGGAATTGAAAGATGTCATGGGTAAGGGAAAATGTTTTTGCTTTATGAAATTTTGGGATCCCTGTTCCAGATCAGAGGAACCAAAGGCACACAGGGCTATGATTCCATGGCCTTTTCCATGAGTTTGGCTCCTCACAACACAGGAAAACACCTGGAAACCTCAGCTCTGCTGAGTCCCAGACTTACCTGGGAATGAACAGATCCATTTTTACATGGATTTTTCCCAAATAGGACACCATGACGTTAAATTTGATCCCAGAACAACCCCTCAATTCCTGGGTGCAAAAGCTTACATTTTGGACACAATTGCCTGTAAAATTACATATTTTAAGGAAAAAAAGAGGCTTTTTAGGTGGTTCAATCCCTGGATACACCTCGGCAAGGGAGAGGGAAAAGCATCCCGTCCATCCCTGGATAACATCCTGCTCTCCAGGTGGGAATTCCCTGACAGAGACCTTATTTTGTTATCAGAGTTCTTAACTGGTGAATTTGAGGCTTTGGGAACACAACAGGACCGTGATAAATCCATGGGATCAGACATTCCAGCAGAGCCAGTGAAACACTGGAATTCAGGCCAGGCAGCGCTCAAGTCCCACCTATGTAAAAAACACAGGGAATGACCAAAAAAAAGGGATAAAATCCCACTGAAGTTTAGGGCAAATCGGCTCCTTTTAGAAAGGGGTTGCCTGAGAACTCGAAGTTCATTTAAATAAAGAACAACAAGGATGGAATTGCATCTCCTTGGCTTGTCTGGTTTTTATTTACCCTTCCTCCCTTCCTTGGAAAAGCATCCCAGAGCAAAAAACAAAGGGAAACGAGCCCGATAAATGGACCATCAAGAAGAATAATTAGTCAAGAAAGGAAAATTAAATAGGGGCAGCCACTAATCAGCTGCTCCCGCTGCAAGGAGGAGGCTGGGAAAGGAATTTAATTCTTGGAGGAGCCTCTGAGGCAGAGTGGAAAGTAAAAATCCATCTGGGCAGAAATTGGAGCAAGTCTGGGAGCACAGAACAGGTGGAATTGGTTAGGGAAGAGCCGGCTCTACCCCCCTCCCATTCCCCTCCTGATTTTCCCTCCTGGTTGGCAGCTCTGGGAGCTGGGAAGGAAAAAAAGTCTCCCCCTCTGAGCTGGTGAAGCTGATCCAGCTGGGAGAGGTACTGGGAGTGCCTGGCTCCAGAGGGATCCCAATCCCAATCCCAATTCCAATTCCACTCCTTCAGGGCTGGTCTCACAAGGAGAGGGGAACTCAGCATCCCAGAGCCCTGATCCCAATCCCAATCCAAATCCTTCAGTTCTGAGGGGAATTCAGCACCCTCAGAGCCACAGTGACAATCCCAATCCCAAATCTTCAGTGCTGAGGGGAATTCAGCACCCCCACTCCATCAGTTCTGGCCTCACACGAAGAGGGGAATTTGGCATTCCCAGAGAGCTGATCCCATTCCTTTAGTGCTGGCCCCATTAGGAGAAGGGAACTCTGCATCACCAGGGCCCTGATCCCAATCCCAATCCCTCAGTGCTGAGGGGAACTCAGCACCCTCAGAGCCCTGATCCCAATCCTTCAATTCTGAGGGGAATTCAGCAACCCCCGAGCCCCAGTCCCAATCCCAATCCTGATCCTTCAGTTCTGGCCTCTCAAGGAAAGGGGAACTCAGCACACCCAGAGGGCTGATGCCAAACCCAAGGGAAGCTTTTCCTGGGAAAATGAATCATGGATAATCCCAACAGCCCATCCCAGTTCCTCAGTCTCCCAGGAGATGAACTTTGGAGGATCCCGCTGAGGCAGGAGGGAGCAGTGCCGGTTTCTCCACACCAAATTCCCTTTGGCTCTGGGATCTCCCCATTCCTCCCATTCCCATGAGGAATTCCAAGCTGGGATCAGCATCCCTGGGGAATCTGGTCACCTGGAAAGGCCACCACAGACAACAAACCTGTGTCCCAAACCATGGAAATCCCAGAGGGAAATTGGGATAGAGAAGGCTTTGGAATGCAAATGGAATTCTTCACCTCAAGGAAATTCGGGATCCTCATCTCCCATTCCATGTGGGAATCTTCAGCTGCCTGAAGCCCAGGGCTAAGGAAACTCCTGTCTCCCAGAATTCTGGAGCAGAAATGCTTCCAATTATCAGACACTAATAACGTTAGCTCCCAAAATATCTCGGGAAGGGATGAGTTACAAAGGTGGGATCCCAGTTTTCCAGGGAATGGTGCCAGAAGGGGGTGAGGGAGGGACACAAACACCTCTCATTCCAATTCCACGTGGGAAAATCGGCCTCTATCCCATCCGTAAGGAACAGAGGTTTGAGCTGCCATCTGGGCACCAAGAAAAGTGGAATTTTGTGTGATTCAGGAGAAAAGAGCTGGAAATTTTTCCTCTTTTTTTTTAGTTTTCTCCCCACAATTTACCCCAAGTAGGAATTCCCAGGTTTCTTTCCCTTCCAACATGTAAAATCATGGATCTATCACTGGGAAAACTGAAAAACCCTAGTTTTTCCATATTTTAGATAATTTTCTCCTCACAATTTACCCTCAGGAATTAGAAGTTTTCTTTCCTTTCCTGTATATGAAATCATGGATCTAGGACTGGAAAAACTTTTTTAAAAAAAACTCTTTTTTTATTTTTCTTTTTTTTTTTTTTTTAATTTTAAAGACCAGAATCCAGATTTTCATCCACCTCGTCCAACATTTCAAAAGTTTATCCCAGTTTACATCTGCCAGTGCTCAAAAACTGGGAATTCCTACAATCCGTCTCCTCTTTCCTAAGGAAAGATAACCTTGTTCCAAACCTCACTCCAAGGAAAAATAAAAGGAGCCTGGAGAAAACCAGGGCCATCTTTTAGAGAGGATTTTTTTTTTTTTTTTTTTGCTAAATCCAAGATTTTTCCATAAAAAATCCAACTCCCACCCAAAATAAGGCTGACTCCCTTTGATTTATGGATTGGGATGAGGGGTGGGAATTTTTTGGGTGCTCCTAATATTGGAGGGAACAGCAAATGGGATTTTTCCAAGGGAAGGCCACAGGTTTATTTTTATCTCCATTTTGGGAAATTTTAAGATCATTTTTTTAAAGCTTTTTCCTGGAAATATTAAAATTTTGGGAATGTTTTATCTTCATTGGGGTATTCCTGCCATATTCCAGAATAATCTGAAGGAATTGAAGGGGTTAGGGATTATATTTAGACACAGAGTAAAGGGCGGGGAGAAAAGTGACCAATTTAAAAATCAAAACAAATCCCAAGCCGGAAGATTTCAGATCAAAATATTCCAAATTTGTCAGATTTTTCCAAAGAAAACAAATCAGATTATTCCTGTTGTAGGACTGGGGATTCTTCCTGAGACTGCCATGGGATGAGATAAAGAAATACACACATAGGGTTGGGGTTTCCAGTGCAAACCATTCCATGATTCCATGATTCCATGATTCTCTGTTTGGAAAAACAGATTTCCCCAAGGAATTTCCAGTTCCAAGCACAGAGAGGCTGTGAGCCATCCCAAGACATTCTCCTCCAACTTCCCACCTTTTCCTAAAGCGTCCATGAGGTGTTTTAAACTCATCTTCTTTGCCGTGGAGCGTGTTGCACTGTTAAATCTCTTCTTTTTTGGGATGCCGGCGTTTTTATCCATGAAATGTCATCAGTTTTTGGGAATTTTAATTCCCATGTGGTCACATGCGCATGTTTAACTTGCAAAACATCTTTGGGAAAAGGTGGGAGGTTGGAGATGGGAGGAGAAAGTCTTGGGATGGCTCACGGCCCCTCCAAGCTTGGAACTGGAAATTCCTTGGAAAAACCACTTTTTCCAAACACGGAATCATGGAATGGTTTGCATTGGAAACCCCACACCGCGTGTGTTTCTTTACCTCATCCCATGGCAGCCTCAGGAAGAATCCCCAGTCCCACAACAGGAATAATCGGATTTGTTTTCTTCAGGAGAAAAAAAAAACAAACAAAACAATCCCTTAAAATTTTTTTCAGGCTTTGGGTGGATAATATTCCCTGAGTCTGCAAATATTTTCTATCAGGAATTTGTTGGAGTTCTGCATGTTTTCCAAGGTAAACACACACATGTCAACACGTGGGAATTAAAATTCCCAAAAACCAATGGCATTTCATTGATAAAAATGCCAACATCCCAAAAAATAAGAGATTTAAAAACATGACACACTCCATGCAAAATAATATGCCCTGAATTTAAATAGAAAATCCCAGAATTCCATGGATGGGTGACTTCATCCCAAAAAAACCCAAACCTGGCCCAGACAGACGTAACAAACCTGGGAGTCATCCCGAGGCCGAACGTGGAAATTAATCCGAGTGGAAAAGATCAGGAAAAGGAACTCAAGGTTTAGGATCTGCCTCGAAAGCTCCGGTCTTTCCTACATCAACATTCCTGAGCAGTTCGGAAGAGATCCAGGATCATCCCGGGGTTTCCAGAGGCAGCTGAGGCAAAAGGAGAGGAAATTTGTGCTGCCACGGGAGAAAACCACAAAAGAAGCTCTGGATGTTTCTGTTATTCCTTGAGCAAATATCGGGAGCCAAAATATTCAGGGATTGGGTTCAAACATGGCCAAGGTGGGTGAGTATTCCAAGCATTTTCAGCTTTCCTGGGATAAACAGCATCTGCACAGGAGGAGGGAATTTAGGGAAATTCAGGCACCCCTGGCTCAGGTCAGCAGCAGGAGCTGGATCCTGACACAACATGGGAGATTCGGGATGAATAATTCATTCACTGAGGGAAAAAAAATTGTCAAAAAATTCTGGGTTTTGGGCCCACCAAAAATATTTGCAGACTCAGGGAATATTTTCTACCCAAAGCCTGAAAATATTTTAAGGAGTCAGGGTTTGCTTAGATTTTTTTTTTCCTATTTTTTTTACTCCAGTGGCCTCTGCTTCAAAGAGAATTTTGGGGCTAAGCTTTAGTTTAAGCAGACTGAGCTTAAAGATGATTCCATTTCCCTGTGAGCACTGTGAGTCAACCCCAAGAAATCAGGGATTTGCACAGCTCCAGGAGGAACTGCTGGCACAATCCCTCTGGTTCAACATTCCCAGGAAAAGGGTGGATCCAGGGCCAGAAAACCCAGTTCAGGAAAAGCTGCTCCATGACCTGGAGCAAGGAAGAGGAAGAACTTCTGGGCTATGGAAATGTTGATTTGGGCTACTCAGGGGCCTGGGAACAAGGAAAACCTTGGAAGAAGGAGCAGGAAGGAGCCTGGCTTGGAACTCCAAGGGAAGAAGATACCCCTGGAAATAAAAATTCACCGGGAGCAAAGAGATCCTGGAGGAATCAGCTCAGGAGAGCTCTCCAAGCACCTTGAAGTCCATCAGAATTCCTTGCCAATATTCCATTTAATTCCATCTCCCCTTTGCCAGTGGGAGCCATTCCCTGTGTGCTGTCCCTCCATCCCTTGTCCCCAGTCCCTCTGCAGCTCTCCTGGAACGCCTTCAGGCCCTGCCAGGGGCTCTGAGCTCTGCCTGGAGCCTTCCCTTCTCCAGGGGAACATTCCCAGCTCTCCCAGAGCAGAGGGGCTCCAGAATTCTGGAATGGGTTAGGTTGGAAGGAACTTTAAATCCCACCCCATCCATGGCAGGCACACCTCCCACTGTCCCAGGTGGCTCCAACCCCAACTGTCCACCCTGGCCTTGGACTCTCCCAGGGATGCAGGGGCAGCCACAGCAAATCTGGGAATTCCAGCCCAGCCCCTGCCCACCCTCCCAGCCAGGAATTCCTTGCCAAGATCCCAGCCCAATCTCCCCTTTGCCAGTGGGAGCCATTCCCTGTGTGCTGTCCCTGCAGGCCTTGTCCCCAGTCCCTCTGCAGCTCTCCTGGAGCCCCTTCAGGGACTCTGAGGATTCCCTGGATTTTTCCCTTCTCCAGGCTGAACAAGATCCACACTGAGATTCCATCCCAAAACATTCCTAGTTATCTCCTGCTTGAGGATTCCCAAAGCCAGAGGTGCCAGCCCTAAAATTTGCAGCCCTTGATGGAGTTTTGTGGTGTTTTCCTGCTCGGCTCCATGCTGGATAGACAGGAAAAGAAAACCCACCTGGATACAAACCAGGAATTGTGTCCTCAGTGCTTCCCTTTGTCCTGTTGGGAGCTTGCTGAAGGAAACGAGATCCCATTTTGGATATTCAGGAATTCTGGCTACCATCAGAGGCACTTCGGCCACGTGCAAACACCACCAGTTCCCAAAAATTCCTCGATTCCTTTCCAGTTGTGGAGGGCAAGGACAGAGCCCAAGCCCATCAATCAGGTCCTGGGGTGTTTGTCCTTATTCCATGGAGAGCTCTCAGAGAATCCTGCAGGAAATTCCCAGCTGAGTTCAAGGCCTGGAGCTGGGGAAACTGGCAAGGAACCGCAGTGAGAGATTTTGGAGTTCCTGAGACGGGATTGATGCTCCTGGAATTCCACACAAATGTTTCCCTGGCAGCCAGAGGTGGAAACAGGGAAAGATTTCCTCATGGCAGAGCCTGTGGAGGCACCCTGAGGAGAGACTGGAGTTCCCAGAGGATTTGGGAGCTCCATCCCAACCTGTCTCCAGCAGCTCCTGGAATCTCTTCCCTCTTTGGAATCTCCTCAAGAGGCACCATCAATTCCTGATGTCAAATCCTGCTCACCAGTCCTGATTCCACCTTTTCCTGGGGTTTCTCCTGTGGAACAAAGAGCAGGCAGGGAGGACAGGACCATAAAAAGCTGGAATTTGGCTCAGGGTGGTTGCATTGTCCCCAAACCCAGGTGGGACAGAGCCCTGGAGTTCCTAGAGGATTTGGGAGCTCCATCCCAGCCTGTCTCCAGCAGCTCCCGGAATCACTTCCCTCTTTGGAATCTCCTCCAGTGGCACCATCAATTCCTGATCTCAAATCCTGCTCACCGGTCCCCATTCCACCTTTTCCTGGGGTCTCAACCCTCTGGCTGGGCTGGGAATGTCACCGAGGGGTCTGCAGGGGTCTCTGGTCGGAGATAAATCCTCTCCACACAGGGGCATTCCACACAGGAAAACACTTGGGAAGGATAAATGCCCATTCCCAGATTTCACTGGGAGGTGTCACCTCCACCATCCCATGGCCACCAGAGGTGATCCGAACCCAAAATCCAGGATAGGAACTTCATTCATCCCAAATGTGGTGCTCACCTTAAACACTCCTGGCTGGGAAAATCAGCCTTGAGCGGTCCCCTGGGTCCCCATCACTGCTGGAGCCACTCCTGGAGGGCTCCGGGAGCAGGGAAAAGAAAATCATGGAGCCACAGGTGAAGTTTTTTGGTGTGTGGGGAGGATTGGGGCTGGGGACAAAGGGACAGTTTGTCCCAGTGCCACAGAGGGGCCCCATGGCGCAGATTCCCACTCGAATCCCAGGAGCAGAGAGTTCTGGAGCCCAAATCCAACCAGGAGAATGAGTCAGTCACCTGGCAGCGCATTCCAGGGATATTTGCCAAGGCAGGTTTATTCCCTGCTCCTTTCCTTCCTCGTCTCCTCCCCTTTTCCTGCCTTTCCTGAGTAACCGGAGGCAAATCCTTCAATCCGTGACTCTGGCACAGCCCTGGATTTGGCAGGAAGCTGCTCAGGTGAGGCAGTGCTTGAACTTTGACCTTTTTATGCCTTTCCCGAGCTTTTCTCCTGGAATATTTCAGATTAACCCAGGAAACCTCCCAGGTGTGTGATCCAGCTCTTCTCTCATCCACAGGAAATGGGGATACAAATCAGGCAGGATCCCTCTTTTTCCCACCAGGTTGTTTAGGGTGGGTGCTGGCACGAGGAGTTTGGGATGAGATCCCAGCTCTGCCTTGACAAGTCCCGACAAAATTCCTCCCCATCCCAATTTTGCCACAACCAGACTTGCACTCCAGCTTGGCTCCATGCATTCCCAGTGTCCCCACATCCCTGCCACAGATCCCACCAGATTAATTCCATCCAAACCAGGGAGATGCCCTTTGAGGGGAGTGGTAAACACAAAATCCATGGAATTGTAGGGTATCCTGAGTTGGAAGCAACCAACAAGGATCCAAGCCCAACTCCAGGTCCTGCACCAGGACAGATCCAAGAATCCCCCCCGGTGCTTGGGAGTGTCCTAAACCTCCGGCAGGTTTGGGAATCTGGAATTCCAATGGGTTTTTCCTCCCACTGTCCCAGACTGCTCCAATCCCCAATGTCCAACCTGGCCTTGGGCACTGCCAGGGATGCAGGGGCAGCCACAGCTGCTCTGGGAATTCCAGCCCAGCCCCTGCCCACCCTCCCAGCCAGGAATTCCTTCTGCTTCCCAGTTTTTCCAGAAGCAATTAATTAATTAGGAAGTCCATTCAAAACTGGGCTGGCTGCATTTTCTGGGATCACCTAATTTCTTGGGATGTAGGGAAAAAATTCCTTTTCCCCCCCCACAACCACAGAAGGTTTCCTCGGTTCTCCAGCCATGGCACAGAAGTGGAAGCATTCACCTTTTCCTGGTTACCTGATCCTCAGTCTGCATTCCCTTTACTCCAGGAATGCAAAAGAAACCCCAAAGTTTTCATTTTAGATGGAATCAAAATATTGGGAACCTTGGCCAGATTTTGGACTGATTTTTCCCTCCTCATTTCCAGCCTACTCAGCCTCAAGAATTCCAGGGTCACATTCACATCTTGGACATCTCTTCCATTTTGGGTCCACTCACATGATTTATTTTGAGGATTTTGGGGATACAACATTGTGATCCATGAATCCCAAGCAGAAACCTCTAAGTAATGGGAAAAAAAGCAGATTCAGTGTGGAAGTCTGGGAAGATTTCAGATCCATTTCCAAAGCATCCAAATTCCAGATACTGATAAAATCCTTGGGTATCATTGATGCCATTATTGCTCTGGAAAAGAATATCCCACAGCTCCGGAAAAGAATATCCCATGGCCCAGGAAAAGAACATCCCAGAAGCATCCACAAACTTGGGATCTGAACAGTTGGGAGACAAAGGGAAAAGAGAGGAAGTGGATTAAATGCTTGGAATGAAGGGCAGCCCAGAGAAGGATTGGGAATTGTTGCTGTGCAGCACCCCAGGAGCACAACTCCATATTCCCACAGGATTATAGGTGAGGTCATTCCAGAGGTATTTTCAGGGGGAAAACTGATCCCTTCCAGGGAACTTCAAATCCACCTCTGAAGGAGGTGACGTTACCTGGACACAACTCCCTCCCCCGACAAGGAAAAATGTCAGGAATGTGAAGTGACAGGGGTGGTTTCACAGAAACTTCTCAAGGATCTCCAGCTTCCTCCTCAGCCTCCATCAAAAAGAAAAAAGGAAAAAAAAATACAGAAAGAAGAATTTTACCAACCATGAAGTCATTGAAGCTCCTTGTTCAGGGTTTCAGGAATGTGGAATATTTACTGGCAGGGCAGGAATCATCAAAAAATGGAAGGAGTCTATTGATTACAGGAGTAAATAGAATTAATCCAGACTTTCCACAAGCTGCTTTGGAAGAGTATTTCCTTCTCCCTAAAAAGTGGATCCAGAAGGGAATTTTGTCACCTAGCAGGAAAACAACCAAGGAGACGCTTCCAAAATCCAGCTCCTCACTTGGACTGGAGAAGAGAAATGCAGGGAAGCCACCTGAGGTCGTCAGAACAATTCCCAAAGTTCTGAGCACTGGGAGACACTTGGGAAGGGTGGGAGATGAAAGGGAAAAACAAGAGAAGGGGGAAAGGCAGGGTTTTCCTCCAAAAGCAGCACAAAATTCCCTGAGCTGGTCACTTCTACTGGAATTTCTCTTTGTACTGACTGTGGGGTTGTCCATATCCCAGTTGGGAATGATCCCCCTCTTTTAATCCAGGTCTAAAGCTTTTAATTAATTAATTAAAACCCTCCAGGTCAAAACCAACTCAAGACCGGCTGTTGTGACAAGGAATTGTGATTCCTTCACCTCAGAGCTCCTTCCCAGCAGCTCTGCACAAGCAGCACCAGGAGAGGATGGGAATGTGGGAAGAGCTGATATTCCACGCTCTCAGAATCATTTCAGAAGTCTGGAAAGGGCAGGGAAAAGCTTGGGATGGGACGCGAAGTGTCTTTGCAGGGGATTCATGGCATCTTCAGTCAAACTTCCAAGTGTTTCCGAAGAAAAGAGTGGGCATCAAAATTCCCACCTCTTTCCAGCAGTGAGCAGCTCGGAGTCACAGCCAGGATTGGGACAGGATAAAATGGGTTAAAAATGAGGAAAAACTCTGGTTTTCATGGGTAATTCCATGTTCCTGGGTGACAGCGGCTGGACACAAGGATGGAGGCTCTGCCAGGGGCAGGTTGAGCCCAGGCTGTGCCTGTGGATTCCATGGAAAAGTTCAGCTGATGGTCGTTCCCTGCTGGAGAAAGGCGAGGCAGGACCAGCAAATCCTGTCCCAGATCCCACCTGAGGTCACTGTGGAAAAGCCCGGAGCAGCAATCCAATGTTTTCCAACTTCATGCCAAAGTCTGGGAGATGATTCCCTCATGCAAAGCTCCTCGGCCTCTGCAGAATTCCAAGATTTTTGCTCCTTCCTAATCCAGGAACTGCAGCCTAATAAGGCCTCACACCCCTAAATCCACATGGGGCTCGGTGGGATCACCCAGGAGGGGCAAAATTTTAGCTGGATTTTGAGGGAAAACGCCTCAGGGATCCAGCAGGGATTGTTCAACACCAGGATAACAGATCCAGGCTCCTTGGCCTGTGCAGAATTCCAAGAATTTTCCTCCTTCCTGGTCCAGGAACTGCAGCCTAAAAGGCCTCACACTCCTAAATCCACATGAGGCTGGGGTGGCTCACCCTGAAGATTTTAGCTGGATTTTGAGAGAAAATGCCACAAGGATCCATCAAAAGAAAACAGTTGTGTCAGACCTGTTTTGGGAATTACCAACGGAAAAGGCCTCACACCCCTAAATCCACATGGGGCTGGGTGGGATCACCCAGGAGGGATAAAATTTAGCTGGATTTTGAGGGAAAACACTACAGGCATCCAGCAGGGATTGTTCAACACCAGGATAACAGACTCAGGCTCCTTGGCCTCTGCAGACTTCCAGGATTTTCCTCCTTCCTAATGCAGTAACTGCAGCCTAAAAAGGCCTCACACCCCTAAATCCACATGAGGCCGGGTGGGATTGTCCAGGAGGGGTAAAATTTTAGCTGGATTCTGAGGGAAAACCCTGAAAGGATCCAGCAGGGATGGGTCAGCATGGAACCAGGATAACAGATCCCAGCTCTGCTCCTCAATGCCAGCCCCCAGAGGGAAGAGGCAGCTCAGGTGTCCCTCCAGGACAGACACAGCCCCGGGCTGTGACTTTTGGAGCTGTGGGGCTGCACCCTGTCAAGGAGGAACCTCCGGCTCACTCCAACCATGACAAGAGGAAAAATATCCGGCTTTTCCAAGGGATGAAAGGCTCAAGGGATTAAGGCCCAGCCTGCTGCTGCCTTTCAGAGCTGCTGAACCGTGCAGGGATCGCCGTCAGCTGTGTTGGTTTAGTCGGGAGGCACAACAAAGCAGCCCGGCTTTCCTGGTGCCCACACCTCCAGGGAGGATTCCCAGATTCCCGAAAATCCCACTCCCACCTGGAGCTACGGAGGTGGTGAACAAAAGAGAAAAACCCTTCAACTTTTGACCCTGCCGAGGGCTCGTGGCGTTGGGAATGAGTCAGGAGGCAGCTCCCGGAGCCCCTCCCTGCACCGCACGTGCCTCTGGGCTTTGTCACCTCCTGCCAATGTTTGTCCTGGCCCCACAGGAGGGGCCACTGGGAAATTTTGCCTGTGGATTTGCCCAACTGTGGTGGCAGGAAATAAATTAAAGCCATCAGGTCCCAAGGCCAAGCCATATCTGTGGTCTCGAAGATGAGAGCAAATTTGATAAATCCAGAGCAGCTGTCGCTGCCCCTGAATCCTTGGAAGTGTCCAAGGCCAGGTTGGACACTGGGGCTTGGATCCACCTGGGACAGTGGGAGGTGTCCCTGCCCATGGATGGGGTGGAATGAGGTGATCAAACCAAAACCACTCCAGGATTCTGGAGCCCCTCTGGTTTGGACTGCCCAAGGCCAGGTTGGGCACTGGGGCTTGGATCCACCTGGGGTAGTGGAAGGAGTTGGAACAAGATGAGATTTAAGGTTCTTTCCAAACCATTCCATGATTTTACGTTCCCAGCTTTTCCAAGTCTCCCAGGAGATCTCCAAGGAGCTCAATTCCCTTCTTTATCTCAACAACAGCAGTTTTATGTGGCAGTGATCAGGCCATGGTTATGCTGAATTTTGGGTCACCCAACATCCCAGAGGGACAGAATAAACCCCTTTCCAACATTGACCGAGGTCAGAGTTCATGGGAAGAGCCTCAGAGTTTTCCTAAATGGATTCTGAAGGCTGCAAAGCTGCGGCTTATCCCAAAATCTCCCTGAAGTTGGTTTTGCTTCAGCTGCACATTTGGTGCTTGGTGGTGTCTGGTCCCGGGACGTTGCCAAAGCTGCCTTTGAAGTGGGGCTTAGACAAGAAGCCCTGAGTCACCTCCCGAGGGACCTCCGGGCGAGTGACATCTGCCAGGCTTAATCCTGACCTCGGGAACAATGGGTGACTCACAAAGCTGAACTTTACCTCACTCCCAGATTAGCCCTGGCCACCTCCTTGGAGATCCCAAACATCAGGGAGTTCCTGCCCGGGATGATTCAGAGTGAAGATTAGCGCGGGAGAAAGCCCCAAGCCAAGCGGAATTATTGGCCAAGCTGAGTTCAGCAGGAAATGTTTGCCTGGGCCGTGACTCCAGGATCCCATTATCCCACCATTATCCAGCCCTTGGAAGCTTTTCATCAACGTGGAAAGGGCAGGGAGGACAAACAGGGCGGTGATTGGAGCTCACATGAGATAAGAGGTGTTCGGAACCCTCTCCCTGAATCACACAGGGAAGCTGCGCCCTGATGACCTCTAAGCCAAGCTCTGCTAATCTGAGCCTAAGAACCAGCTCCATCCTGGACCAGGCCCCTCCTGATTCACGAGCAGGAGCTCCACAATGAACACCTTGTTTTAATCAGTATTTTCCAGAGAAACACCAAAGGAAAAGGAGTTCCAGGACTATTTCAATCCTCTTTGACAAGGAATGAAAGGGAGCAGAGCCCAAATCTTCCAGGAATCCAAATTTCCAAGTGTTTCCCTTTGTGTTTTTTTACTTTACAGCAAAACCTCCAACTTTCTCAAAGGCAAATTAACAATATTTTACTCAGCTTTTTAATCCTTCATGTGGGAAAAAACCCCTCACACAGCACAAAAATCTCCATCCTTACCTTCATCAGCTGCTGCCATCACCTCATCCCTGACTCAGCTCTCCTGGATTAAAAAAAACCCCACACAGGTGCAAATAAATTTATTCTTTCTTAATAAATCCTTATAAAAACAAGGCTGCTCATCCTCCACATTAATTAATTGCACCCAAGGTCTGCCCTAATTAGCTGCTGCTAATGAGACAGTCTCACCTGTGCTGGTTTGGAGCTTTACCTGCGAGGAGGGGACACCTGGAAGCCAAAAGCTCAGCGAAATCCAGCTCGGACCTGCTCGTCCTGTTCCACATCTCCTGATCCAGAGGGAGTTGCTTGGTGTAATTCAGTTTGTGGGGAGGAGAACTTGTTATTCCCTCGATAATTCCTTGGGATAGCAGGGCTGTAAAATTGTCACCAGGAAATGGCAGGAGATGTGACTTGGTGGCAGTGGCCAGGGGGAAAATATCCTCTCCTTTTTAAGGAATCACTCCTTGGCCACTCCCTTCTTTCCCTGAATCCAGGCTCCTTAAAATTCCAGTTCTCCCTGAAAAACAGCTGAGCTGGCAACACTCAGCCTATTCCAAGGATTTGGAAGTGCCTCAAGCTCCAAGTTGCTCCAGCCAGGTGAATTTTATGGTCCCTGTGAGGTCATTCCCAAATCCCTGCACTGCAAAGGTGATTCCCGCTGCCTCCTCCTTTTCTTGTCAACAAAAAAAAGAATCCACAAAATGAGCACAAATCACCAATATGATCAAAAATGCAACTGGAATCTTCTCCACAAAAAATCCCTGGAGGTCCCTGGGTAGCAGGATCCACAAGGCTTGGAAATTTACAGAGATCAAGGAATTATTCAGGTTGGAAAAGCCCTCCAGTGAGTCCACTTTGTCCCCAGCCCAGAGCACTGAGTGCCACATCCAGGCATTCCTGGGACATGGATGGATCCATTCATAACATCTGGATGCCAACTCCAGCCTAGATCCTTCTTTTTGCTGTACTGATCCCTGCTCCCAGCACTCCAGGTGTCACCCAAAATCCCTGAGGATCCAGCCTCTTCTCCTAGGAACAAGTGACAGAATGAGAGGAAGTGGCTCCAAGTTGTGCTCAGGGAGGTTCAGGTTGGATATTGGGATTTTTTTAATTTTTTTTTTTTTTCACAGAAAGGCTTTTCCAACATTGTAACAACCCCAGGGAAGTGAGGGACTCACCATGTGTGGAAGTGTTCAAAAAAATATGGGAATGTGGCACTTGAGGATGTGGTGGCCACCTCAGAGGTCTTCTCCAAGCGTAAAAATTCCATTTTATTCTGTATTTGGAATAAAGAGACATGGATGGAGATTATCAGTGGGCTGAAGCACATGGAATCATGGAATGGTTTGGGTGAAAATTGACCTTAAATCCCATCCCATTCACCCCTGCCATGGGCAGGGACACCTCCCACCATCCCGGGTGGATCCAGCCTGGCCTTGGGCACTGACAGGGATCCAGGGGGAGCCACAGCTGCTCTGGGAATTCCAGCCCAGCCCTTCCCCGCCCTCCCAGCCAGGAATTCTTTCCAAGATCCCACCCAAATCTCCTGTTTCTCAGTTTGGGGCCATTCCCACTTGTCTCCATGCAACCGCTCCAGCCTGAGACTCCCACCCAGAGCCTTCAACCATGGCCCTGCTTGGGTGTCACCCAAATAATGAGGAGCAGGGACAGGAAACCCTTGGGAATCACTGGCCCTTGGCTCCAGGTGAGTTCATTCTCCCTCAGGGAGCTCCACCACCTCACACAACCCCATGGATCCATGGAATGCGGCGTTTCCGCAGCGAATTGGTGCCAAAATCCCCTTTTCTCCCTGACTTTGACTCGGTAGCCCCATCTCCAGCTCAGCCCCCACGGAACCACAGCAGGACAGCTTGTGGCCACCCCCCGTCCCCTCCTCCCTTCCCGGGAGCTCTGGATTCTATTCCCGGCTTCCCTGGGGAGCAAATAGTCGTGGCCATCGGATTTGTTTTAGGGTTTGCTGGAATTTCCTGGGGTTGGAGCGAGGTTAACCACAGCCAGCTCTTGTGGCCGTGTCCTCAGCGTTCCCCATTGTTCCCTGCTAAGGTGGCTGGGCCTGGTTTTCTTGGAAGGCCGGGATGTTGTTTGGCACTCCCGGCTCGGTGCTCCACGGTGACGGAGAGGAGGAAGGAGCAGGAGCAGCTCTTCCTTTTTTAGGCCTGTGGCTTTGAGAGAGGGCCCGGTGTCACCAAGAGGTCACCCCAAGCTTGCTGAGATGGGATTTGGGACAGCAGGAGGCTGGAACCAGCTCCCTGCTTCCACAGGATTCCCTGGAGAGGCTCAGTGAAAAATGTCCGGAATCTCCCACTTCTGCCTCCTTCCATCGGGGTGTTCCAAAAGGCTTTTCTCCCGAGAAAAGGAGGAGAGGGCCATTCCATAAAAAGCTTTTCCCTGCTGGGACGGGATCAGCCACGTTCATGCTGTGTCCTGACCTTTTGCTACTGGAAAGCGGAATTTCCTCAACTCTGCCAAGAGTCCGTCCCTGTCCTGGCTGCCGGCGGTGCTCCCTGGTGGGAGGACACGCTCCCTCTCCAGCCACAGGGACACAAATCCTGCCCAGCTCGGCTCCAGCAGTGCCTCAGAGTGGAAACTGAGCTCATCCTCATGGATGTGCCCCGGAGCCAAGGGTTGGGCTCGGATTCGTGCCGGGAGGGAAGGGAAGGAGCCGAGCACGGCTCTGTTGGCTCCACCAGGTTATTCCAAGGAGTCAACAATGGGAACTGTGTGATCCAGTGCTTAGGACACTGGACAAGGAATGAGGGAATCTGGCTGCTGGGTTAAATCATGGAATCATGGGATGATTTGTTGGGAAGGGACCATAAATCCCTTCCCATCCCATCCCATCCCATCCCATCCCATCCCATCCCATCCCATCCCATCCCCTCGAACCTCCCAAGATCCCAGGTTGCTCCAAGCCCCGTCCAGCCAAGCCTTGGACACCTCTCACTCCCTGCTTTGGGATCCACCATCTTGCAGAGGTTTTATCCCTCCTTTCCACCCTTTTCCCAGGAATGCCCACCCAAAGTGGAAACCTTGGATGGAGTTACTCACCCACAGCTCATGGATTGGAGAGGGAAAGACCCTGAAGGAACGAGGTCACCTCAGCCCAAGGTTGCTGTCTGGCATGGTTTGGAGGAGGTGACACACACACGTCCTCCTCGTGGCCTTCCCAACCCTTTGATGGATCCTTCCCAGCTGGAAATATCTGATAATTCCATTAATTAATTACCAAATTAATTGGGAGAGCCTAAAGCTGGCAATTTACTGATGAAACCAGGCATTCCACAGGGGCTGTCAGCAGAGCCCTTGAGTGGCAGGAGGTACCTGAGTAACTCATATTTGACTTACCAGTGGTGGGATTCCATGGGAATGGTGGAATTTCACTGAAAAATTGGCTGGAAAGGAATTTCATGGAATCATAGAAAAGTTTGGAAAAGAATTTAAAGTTCATCCAGTGTCACCCCTGCCATGGGCAGAGACACCTTCCCCTCTCCCAGCGTGCTCCAAGCCCCAGTGTCCAGCCTGGCTCAGGACACTTCCAGGAATCCATGGGCAGCCACAGAAAATCTGGGAATTCCATCCCAGCCCCTCCTCACCCTCTGAGATCTGGTCTAATCTCATTTTAATGATTTTAATTGGATGTGACTTTCATTTTAATTTTAACCACCTCCCCTTCCCCAAAATCCATGTTCCTGGCTGATTTCCATGTTCCTGGCTGATGGGACATGGGGCCTCTGCAGCAACCATGCCCAGTCAAATTTTGGGAACATTTGGATGGGAATAAATTTTGTGGAATATTTGGATGCCAGGCCCAGGAATTTCTGTCCTGGGATGGCTCCGTTGCCAGCAGGATCCGCAGGACTGTAAAAGAGGGAGCGTCACAACCCTGAGGCCTGGCCAGTGGAAAAAGGGAACACTTCAAAAAGCCAAAATCCCCCCACCAAAATCCCCAAAACCCCAAAACCAGCCAGGAGTGAAGCTGTCCCTCTCAGAGGATACCACCAACCAAACCTCCCTTAAGAACCTTTTCCCTTTCTCCTGCCCGGCCCGGCGCTGCTGTGTCCCACTCCTGGGAAGGGGCAGGGAAGATTTCTGTGGCTTAGTCAGGCCACGATCCTGGATAAAAATGGCTCTGGAAGCAAAGGGGATGAGTCACCCGTCCCAAAGTCCAGCAGTCGTCAGGCCTGGCCCCGTAACGAGCTGTTGACACCGCTGGGAAATGACTGTGAGCAAGAACAGCCTCTTGTCTCTGCCTCGAGCACCCTTGACCTCGCTTTGGGATGTCACGAGTGGCCTGCGGGACACATGAATCCAATTATTTTCCCTTAAAATCGCCCTTCAAGGGCCTCATTCTGCTGTCAGCTCCCACCCTCAGCCCAGCTTCAAAAAAGTCAGGGATAAATCCCGTTAAACATCCCCCAGCAGGAGGGCAGCTCGTTATCCCTGCGGTTAATTAACTCCTGGGATGCTCCGGGAGGAGTCAGGGAAGGTGAGACACAGACAGAGGGGACCCCACGTGTGAGGGGAGGCCGGGCTCAGCATCATCTCCTGCAGGGTGGAGATGCTCCAGGGGTTTTTTGGATCCTCCTGTGGGAAGAAGAAGAGAATAAAGAAGGGGGAAAGAGGAATGGGAAAACCACCAGATTGCAGCTCTGCAGAGAGGAGGAGGAAGGAATCCGAGGAAGCACCTCCTGTTCCAGCCCAGCCCCAGAAGCTGCCACAATTTCACAGAAAACTGGGAAAAAAGGACTTCCCTGCTTTGTCGGCTCTCCCGACAAAGCCTTTCCCCTGCCTGCTCCCAGAACATTCCCAGTTGTCCCAGTCTGCTCCAGTTTCACCCTCTGGAGCAGCTTTGGGCACTCCGAGTGCTGCCTCCAGCCAGGGCTGGAAACCATCCCAAGTTTTGGGAAGGGAAGCGGGGTTGGAGCACCCTGGGCCAGGCTGGGAAGAACCTGGCTGAACATCAGGAATTTGGGCCGAGGAGGTCAAGGCAGGGCTTGACTTGAGCTCCAGACAAGCCGAGTGTCCAAAACTTCCTGGGCAGCTCAGCTCTGGGGCTGGGAATTTGTTGGGAAGGGTTGGGAAGAGCAGCTCCATCAGGAAGGAGGAAAGTCCCAGTAAGGAGCTTCCAGCTGTCCCAGTCTCGGTCTGGTGAGGTCTGGATGTCCCATTCCTGCCTCTCCCACTCTCCAAAGCTCTGCTTTTCATGGAAAATGTGCCAGAAGGATAAAATTAGCCCTGAGCTGTCCAAGAACATCCAGAGCTTTGCTTGGATTTGCCACTGGAATATTCACACATCACCTGAGCATTTTCCAGTTCCAGCAGCTCATTCCCAGTTCCAAACTCCTCATTTTCCAGTTCCAGCATCTCATTTCCAGTTCCAAACGCCTCATTTTCTGGTTCTAACAGCTCATTCGCTGCTCCACACTCCCCATTTTCCGGGTCCAACAGCTCAAACCCATTCCAAACTCCTCATTTTCCAGTTCCAAGTCTCATTCCCAGTTCCAAACTCATTTTCCCATTCCAACAGCTCAAGCCCACTTCCAAACTTGTAATTTCATAGTTCCAGTAGCTCATTCCCAGTTCCAAACTCCCCATTTCCCAGTTCCAACAGCTCAAACCCATTCTAAACTCCTCATTTTCCAGTTCCAACAGCTCATTCCCAGTTCCAAACTCCCCATTTCCCAGTTCCAACAGCTCAAACCCATTCTAAACTCCTCATTTTCCAGTTCCAACAGCTCATTCCCAGTTCCAAACCCCCCATTTCCCATTCCAGCAGCTCATTTCCCAGTTCCAACAGCTCATTTCCCACTTCCAACTGTTCGTTCCCATTTCAAACTCCCCATTTCCCAGTTCCAGCACCTCATTCCCAATTCCTAACTCCTCATTTCCCACCCTGTGCCCGAGATGTGGCCAAGCTGTGCCACAGCCAAGCAAGGGACAATTCCGTGTCCCCCAGGAACCACAAGTGACATCAGCAGGACACCACTGGCCCCTGGATGCCACCACCCCCAGGGACCACATTCAGGCACCACTTCCACCTAAAAAAACAAGGGGAAAGGGAAAAAAAATTATGGAAAGGAAGAATTAAAAAAAGAGAAAAAAGGGGGTGGGGACAACAAAATTAAAAGTTCTGGAGTGTGAGCTGACAGTGAATTGTAAGAAAAATGCTGCATCCAAACTTTCCCACTGAGCCCTGGAAATTTGTTCTCCATCAAAGAAAGAGGGGGTGTATCCAGTTCAAGGGAAAAGCTGGAGCGGGGAAGAATTCCACGGCTGCTCCTGTGGTGGATTTTTTCCATTTGCTTCCTTTTCCAAACCCGATTGACCCTGAATCTCCCCATTTCTGTCCAGTGCAAAAAAAAAAAAAAAAAAAAAAAAAATATTGAGAAAAGTCTTGGAGGAGGGAGGGAAATCTCCAATTTGTGGGAACTGCTGGTGCTGAAGTGGGAATGCAGGGAGGGGTGTGGATTTTCCCAGGCTTGGAGCTCAGAATTCTATTTTTACAGAACACGGGAGAAAGGGAGGGGAGAGGGATTAAAGCAGCGTAAAAGCAGGAAATAAATGGAAATGTCACAAGTTTCGGGAGCTGTTATTATTATGTATTATTTGAATCCTATTTATTCCTTGGGGGATCCACAGTAGCTGGAACACTGGGACAAAAAACTGGGAAAAAATTGTCTTAGAAGGAATTCTGGGACACTGATGGGGTTTTCTGGTGTGTTTTTGCCTCAACGGGGTGGAAGTTGTAGTGGAGGGATAAAAAAAATGGATAAAATCATCCTGGAATTCTGCAGGGAATATCCTGAACACTGCTCACCTGATCTGGACCTCCATGGAATCACAGAATGGAATCAGTAAAGCTGGAAAAGGCCTCCAAGATGGTCAAATCCAACCTTTGAGCCAACACCACCTTAATCAATTAAACTCCAGCAGTAAATGCCATGTCCAGTCGTTATTGGAGGAAATTGGAGCCCTGGGAATTTCCTGGAGTGCCCAGAAAATCCCTGGATTTGCCATAAACGCTCAAAGGAACAGAGATGTTACTGGGAATGCTGCAAATTCTCCCCAAAAAACCTCCCTGTGGAGGATTTGGGTTTCAGGAGGTGCTTGAAGCGCACCACGTTCCCATGGAGAGCCCAAAGGCAAATCCATGGCTCAAATCTCCCTCTGGGAAAGCAGGATGGGCAGGGATAGGAGCAGAATCCATCTGTAAATCCATGATCAAGGTTAATCCAAAATTCCAGCTAAATCCTCACCTTGTGCCCAGGCCCAGCCAGCAGCAGACGCTGAAGGAAGACCTCAAAGCTGGAAAATCATGGAGTTTTCCCAGACTTCATCCCTCTGCTCACACGACTCCACCAAATCACCTCCCCGGACTTGATCTGGATCCATTTCATAATTCCTGACCCAGGCTCCTCGTGCCAGAAGGAATTTCCTGAATCCCACAGCACCTCTTCCTCAGAAAATTCACTTATGGCCGCTTTATCCCAAAACAAAGATTCCAGAGTGACCCTGGGCACTGCAAAAAAAATCCTGGGAAGGACAAATAAATGCCAGGGAAAGGTAGGAGGAAGAGGAGTTATCTGGGATAGAGTTTTCCCTTTGTTTCCAGGGAAAAAGGGGAAGAAATCTTCCACTGTTTGGTTGTCAGCTGGATGAGAGGGTCAGTGAGTGCTTGATCCATTCTTTATCCTTGTCTCTGTGACGTGGGAATTGTCCTCCTACATCCCAAAACTGGGCCAGGCTCAGATAAACACCCTATCCTGACATTCATGGATTCATGGAATGGTTTGGGCAGGAAAGGACTGGAAAATTCAATCCATTCCCACCCCATCCATGGCAGGGACACCTCCCTCTGCCCCAGGTGGATCCAGCCTGCCCTTGGACACTCCCGGAGATCCAGGGGCAGCCACAGCAAACCTGGGAATTCCATCCCAGCCCCTCCTCACCCTCCCAGGGAACAATTCCTTCCCAATATCCCATCTAAAATCATCCTCTTCCATCTTGGAGCCATTCCCACTTGTCCTATCACTCCATGCCCACGGATGTGTCTGTGCCAGGAGGAAGTGAAGTTTCCTTGGAAGAGCTAAAGACAAATCCCACTTTTTTTCACTCCTTGCTCCTGCCAGATTATCCAGGAGCCCCACGGGAGCTCAAATCCATCTGCTCCACTCCAGTGGGTGGGAGAGGAACAACACAGGCTTGGATCCAGCCCCTGGAATGGGGTCTCCATCTGGGAGAGCTCCCAGGATTTTTTCTCTTGGCAGCACCGGCTCCCACAGGGAGCTGCTGTTATCCCACCTCCTCCTGCCTCCCAGCTGCCTCCTCGGAGGAAAGCGGAGCTCGGGATGTGCCAGCTTGGCTGGGCTGGAGTAAATATTCCACCCAGGAGCTGGAGTGGGGCTGTGTTTGGGATTTGGGCTGGATTTGGTGTTGGAAACACAGGGATGGTTCCATTATTTTTGGGAAGTGCTTTCACAGATCCAAGGTCTTTCCTGCTCCTCATGCCAGGGAAGAGGCCGGGAATGGAGCAGGAGCTGGGAATGGCCACAGCTGGGACCACAGGGATATTCCAGAACATGGGACACCACCCTCAGCAGATAAACCTGGGGGGAAAAGAAGGAATATGGGGGCATTCCAAGTGACACCATTTTGTCTTCCCAGGTCATCATTCCTGGGATGGAACCTGGTTTTCCCAGGGATGAGAAGCTGGGAATAAATTCCTTGTTTTCTTTTTTTCATGTGGATTTTCCTTTCCCTATTCATCTTTATAACAACCCATGAGTTTTCCCACTTTTTCCCTCCCCCATCCCACTGTGGAATAATTCCCAGTGGAGGTTAAACCATTCCACAGGTGTTTCCCTGTGGCACGGAGCTCCTTTTCATCCCAGCTTTCCTTTCCTTCCTCCTGCTCCCTCAGCAATTCCCAAACTCCCACTGTCTGCACCCAGGAGCCAATTCCTTGGAAGCAGGAGGAGATGGGAATAAAGATGGGATGTGCACAAAGGAGAAATTCCTTGCTGAGTCAGGGTCTGGGCAGCAAAAATAGATAGGAATAAAAAAAAGCTGATTTTTTTTTTCTTTTTTTTTTTTCAGGAAAATGTTTGTCTTCCTATTTTTAGGAGAGGCCGTTGTTTCCTTATTTTTAAACCAGGCTGGAGGAGCAAAATGAGAGGTTTTGTTCTAAATCTGAAGAGGAATTTTCGGCTGGGTTGAGCTACAAAAAAGCTGCAGTTTTGGGACAAAGCTGTTTCGGCTACGTGAGCTTTGCCATGATTTAAAGCCATTCCGCACTCGGAATTCATATGGAAGAAGCTCAGGATTGCTCCAGAACCAGGGAATTTTTTCATCTGCTCACGGCTTCAAGCCTCTGCCCACTCACAGCAGTGTGTGGAAATCATGGAATGTCCTGATGGGAAGAATCACAAGAATCATGGATCCAACTCCATCCCTGTCCAGACCCCCCAACGATCCCACCCTGGCATCCTGGGCATCCCTGGGAATGTTGTCCAAGTTCTCCTGGAGCTCCGGCAGCCTTGGGACCATGCCCATTCCCTGGGGAGCATAAAGGGTTTGGAAATCTCGGGAAAGGAACAATTCCGGCTCTCCAGAGCCATAATCACCCTCAGCTCCTTGGTGTTCCATTTATCCGTGTGGAAACCAAGGGTTTGGAGCAGCACAGGATCATTTGGGTGTGCTGAAAACCTGTTTTTCATGGGATCATGGGGTGGGATGGTTTGGGATTGGAGGGGATTAAATCCCATCCCATTCCATGGGAAGGGACACCCCCCACTATTACAGGTTGACCCAAGCACCAATGTCCAACCTGGCCTTGGACACATCCAGGGATGGGAAATAACTTCTCTCCCTAACTTTGTTCTTCCTACTTTTTAAGGACATCTTGGAGAAGGTTTTCTTTGCCCTGGGTTAGCACACACTTCAAAGCAGCCAAAGAAAACAAGGTGAGCACCAGCCTTGGCTGGGGACAGAGGGCACGGAAAGAAACTTCCTTTGTTTTTAGGCAGCAAAAGGATCCTGAGGGAAATGGAAAAGGGAGTCTGGGATTTTTCTCTGTCAGGACACAGCCAGGCGGTGCCATTTGATAGGGAATTTTCAGGTTCCTTTATCCTGGATTTTCCTGGGCCCAACCCTTCCTCCTCACCTCCCAGTATCTCTCCATGACATTGATGAAAATAACCCAGCAGGACATCACTCCCTGGCCGTTCCCAGTGCCTGCTTTCCATGGAATATTTGGATGACACGAGCCAGGTCTCATGGGGAACACCAAATCCCTGTTTCCACCCCCTGAAAAAGAAAAAAGAGGGATTTTCCTATAAATAAAGCTTTTCTGTCAAGCTCCTCCTTGGGGGATTTGATGTGCTCCTGGTCACCTCGGGAGCACTGGAATTCTTGGAGAGAAGTCCAAGTGGGACAAAATGAAGTGGCTGGAAGGATGGACTTATGAGGAGAAAAGCTGGAGGAGCTAAATATGGATAGTTTGGCTGGAAAACAGGGAAGGAGGACAACTGTCTACGGATGGACAGAAATATCCGGGAGAGGGAGGGATTGCTTGGGTCAGACCGACTGGGGAATAACCAGGAATCACAAAATGGGATTAAGGAATGGAAAATGAGCACAGGCCATCAGGGGAAACATTCCAGCCTCTTGGAATGGGGAACATCCGTCCTCCCCCGGGTTTGGGGTGGGAATCCTGCTCCTGGAGATGTTTAAGAATGGTCTGGAGTGCTCCTGGGAATGATCCTTGGGGTGGGGATGGGTTGGATGTGGGCAGGGTGTTCCCTGCAGGAAGAACAACGCCTCAACCATGGGAAGGGTTTCAGGCAGCACGGGCTGCCCAAATCCGGGAAAATTCGGGCATGGACTCATGGAATCACAGAATGGTTTGGGCTGGAATGGAATTTAAGGATCATCTCATTCCATGAGGGACACCTCCCACTACTCCAGGGTGCTCCAAACTTTATCTGACCTGGCCTTGGACTCTTCTAGGGATGGAGCATCCAGAATTCCTTGGGATTAAAGGATTGCTCTCCTCGCTCCATGAGGGTGTGGAAAACGAGTTCCTCCCCTTCTCCCTTCTCTCCAAGGCACCTGGAAATGAGGGAACATTTGGATAGAAAGGTGGGAATTTTGGGGAACAGTGATAGGAATTTTCACTGCCAGGATTTTTCTGTGCCCAGGGTTTGGACACTGAAGTCATCCCCATTCCTGGAAAAATGTGGGAATAGCACTGTGGATCTTGATTATCAAGGAGATTCCAACTTCTGGGATGTACCATGGATTATCCCACCTGGAGGCCTGGCTGAGGGTCAAACGGGCTGTAAAATGTCATTTATGGCCTCAAAATCCATGCCAAGGGCCTGGAGCATCCCGGAGCTCAGGGAAATGAATCCAAACAAGGAAACAAAGGTGAATTAAAAAATCAATGGCAAAAACTGGGGGAAAAATGAAACAAGGTAAAATAGGAATGAAATAAAATAAAGTAAAAAAAAAATTTAAAAATAAAATATAATAAAAATAAAGAAGAAAATAAAGGAGAAAATAAAGGAGAAAGTAAAGGAGAAAATAAAGGAGAAAATAAAATAGAAATAAAATAAAATTAGAAAAATTAGAAGAGAAAAAATAAAAGAGGAAAACAACAAAAAAGAGGAAAAATAAAATAGGAAAAAATAAAGAGGAAAACAAAAAAAGGAGGTAATAGGAAAAAAGGGGGAAATAGAGGGAAAATAAAATAGAAGAAAAAATTTAAAAAGAGGGGAAAATAGGAAAAAATTGAATGAAATATAATACAAATAAAATAAAAATTAAAAGAAGATAACACCATTGTTGTGAGTAGAGCCAATTTTAATCCATTTTTCCTTGAGGATCTCCCTCCAATCCCTCCTGGTGACAGCAATCCTCGGCCTCAAGGGTTGTGACAGATACAGACAGCTTGGAATTCTGGAATCCTGGAATAATCCAGGCTGGAAGGGACCTCTGGAGGTCTCCAGTTCATCCTCGGGCTCCAAGCAGTGTCAGATCAGAGCAGGTTGCTCAGGGCTTTTCCAGGCTCATCCTGAAGGTCTCCAAGAATCCCCTTGTGTTCTCCTCACCCTTCCTAGCACCTTCTCCAGGCCCCACCATCATCTCCAGTTCAGGAATACTGGGAGAGCCCCAAACTGGGCACATTCCCAGGAGGAAGTCCAGAAAATGCTGAGTAGAAGAGGTTTTAGGATTTGACTCAGGAACATATCCAAAGTTCAACTCCCTGTGAGATTTCCAGCCAAAGCAGAGGAGAATCATGGGGATAATCATGGAGAGAAGGCCTTGGAGCTCACCAGGGAATGGATTTTCCCAGTTCCCTGCAAGGTTTCCACCCAAAATGGAGAATGATGGGAGTGATCATGGAGAGAAGGCCTTGGAGCTCACCAGGGAATGGAATTCCCAACTCCATCCTTTCTTTTCCTTTGCCTACCGAGATGTGACTGTGGGGGAACCTTCCCACCGCTCTGGACTCCCGAAGGACATGGAGATGTTTGGTTTTGCTCTGCACAGGACAAAATATTCCTGCCTTAGGATTCCTCCTCCTTCTCGTCTCTTTTGGGATTCTCCAACCACAGTTTCCATCCCATGTTCCCATCCAGGAGGGCACCAGAGCAGGATTAAACTCAAGCCAAATCCAGAAATAAAAGAAATTAATGAAAATAAGGTTCTTTTCAGGCCTTTTAGTCAATTTTTCTCCCTCCTGGGACCCGTTTCACCCCTCACCAGGACCAACCTTTTCCTCCTGTCCCACACCAATCTCCTGCTCCTGGATTTGGATCCCAACATTTTGTCTGCAGTGGTCTCCGGGAGTAGGTTCTCCTCCTCTTTTCCCCAGTCCCCTTTTACACGCTCCCAGCAAATCCCTCTGCACTCATCTCCCCCTCCAGACTAAACAATCCCAACTCTTTCCGTCCTTCCCTGGAGGTCATGTTTGCCGGACCTCTGATCGTTCCTGCTGCTCTCCCCTGGACTCCTTCCAGCTGGCCTTGGTCTCCCTCGGAATGCCTCGTCCCGGACTTCTGGGCTCCATCTGAAGCCTTTTGGGACTCCTCAACCCAGAGATCTCAGCTTGGCCCATCAGAGAGGGAGATTAAAGTTCCTAAGTCTGGATCAGGTTCCGAATCTGCGTCTCCTCCGTGCTTGGGATGGCTCTGCTGTTCTCACCAGGGACTGTGGGGAATGCAAATATCCCAAATGCTCCAAGATTTGAGAGCCAGCCCTGGACATGCGAAGAAAAGAGGGAATAGAAACTCTTCCCAAAGGTCCTCAAAGCACAGCACACCTGGAGACTTCCCAGGTCCATGTGCAGGATTTGAGGTGGGATGAAGGGAATTCTGCTGTCCCCAAATATCCCTCTTTTTACCTCGGAAAGTCGGGATAAGACAAAGGGAAATGAGTTTAAACTGAAAGAGGAGGATTTAGATGAGATTTGGGAAGGAATTCTTCCCTGTCAGGGTGGGGAGGGGCTGGGCTGGAATTCCCAGACCAGCTGTGGCTGCCCCTGGATCCCTGGGAATGTCCAAGGCCAGGTTGGACATTGGAGCTTGGAACCACCAGGGATAGTGGGAGGTGTTCTTGCCCATGGATGGGGTGGGAATGGGATGGGATTTATGGTCCCTTCCCACCCAAACTATTCCAGGATTCTAGAGCCCCTTTGGAGCCAGGCTGTGGGAGAGCTGGGAATGTTCCCCTGGAGAAGGAAAGCTCCTGCCCATGGATGGGGTGGCACTGGATGGTCCCATCCATCCCAAACCATTCCATGATTTTTTGGTGCTCCAAAACATCTCAACACTCTCCCATTTTGCTGCCAGGCCCTGCAGCTGCAGCTCCATCTGCGAACTTGGAAAAGAAGTCCAAAATCCAATCAATCCAACGCCAAAGATGTTCCCACTTCCCTTCATCCATAACAAGGTTTGTCCTTCCTCAAAGAAAAACTGACTCCTAAAAAAACCCCCATATATTAATAGAACCAAATTGACACTAATTAATGATTAACTGCTAATTAATGATTAACCATGTTAGAGCCCTCCAGGACTCAATTGATGCAAGGGGGAACAAAGAGCTCCAAGGATGAACCAGGAGATTCCCGTATAATCCTTTCAGCTCCGTTAATTCCAAATGTCTCACAGGAGAATTCCAGGCAGACGCATTTTCTACCCTGGCAGAGCCTCCCTACTTAATCCTATTTCTTATTAAAGCAAATATTTAATTGGCTACAAACCCCTATTTGATTTATTTGTCCTTTTCTCTCCCCATTACAAATTAGCAGGTCCCAAAATGCAATTATTTGGTTTATTTGTAATTAAGAGCTGCTAAATCCTTGGCTGTTTCAGCAGTTCATAATTCCAGCTGTAATTTCAGTGCTATTCTGGTCTCCTTGCTTTTATTCCCTGCTTTTTATTCCATGGGTTTTTTTTGGTTTTTTTTTTTAATTCCATGCTTTTCATTCCCTTGCTCTTATTCTGTGAAAATGGAGGAATGCAGGGACAAGCAGGAATAAAAAGTAATTTTAGTGTAATTCCAAGCCTTCCACACCCCCTTCCTGATGGGATGATCCCAAAGATGACATTGAGACCAGGCTGGAGTCATCTCCAAGTGGCACTGCATGGTTAATCCCTGTGGGAATCACCCTCTCCACCTCCTTCCTTTCCCTTTTATCCACATTCAGCTCACGTCTCCCACTTCTTTTTCCATGGATTCATTGGAGAAATCCATCCCTTCCTTATCCCAAAGCTGGAGTTTGCAGGGAGCTGCAACACAGGCAGGGTTGCTAATGAGCCACCTATAATCCAGGCATGGAATAACCTCCCATTCTCGCACACCTGGAATGAGACCTTGGATCCCGGAGATTCCTGCAGCAGGTCAGCGCTTCCTGGCCCAGCTCTGGGGCAATTCCCAGGAGTTTTCCCACCGGCTCTGCCCATCCAGCCCAGCTCCCAGGGCAGGATCAGGAATCCCATTGGCATTTCCACCCTCACTCCATGGGCAAATTCCCCTCCCACTCCTCTTTCTCCAGAGGGATTTGCTGAGGGAACAGCACGTCCATTTCCATCTGGGATGGTGCACAGGGCTCATGGATCAAAGCCTGTGGATAGCTGGAAAACCGGGAGCAGTCTAGCAAACGCTGTCCTGTGAACTTAGGCCGAGCCTAACCACCTTTCTGGATAAAGGGAAAGTGCTGGGAGGGGATCTTGGAATTCTGTCTTGAGGATTCATCCCGAAACTCCACAGACTGTGACTCATGAGTGTCCTGAAGGGGAACAACGCATTTCCCAACCTTTGGAGCCTTGGGAAGGCCATGCCAACGTTTTACCGGGAGAGGTGATTTCACTGGAATAGCTCTGCCTCCCAATGAATCCCCTCTCCTTTTCCCCAGTCACCAGAGACAGGCTGGCAATTCCAAGCAATCATCCCACTGGGAGCCAGATGTCTGAGCCAGATTAGGTGATTCAGCTGCTGGAGGGCCTGGAGAAGGAGCCTGGGATCAGACACCCCACTGGAATTTGGATACAATTATCCCAGGTGGCACCGCTCCGCCTCACCGATAATTGCACTGGCAGCCAGGGTCAGTCCACGTTTTCCATGGGAAACAGCCCCGATCCCCTCCCAAAATGAGGAATTCTGCTCATCAAAGAGGCTCTTCCAGGCAGAACCAAAACTTCCACATGATGCCACGGTTTGTGCGGCACAACCCTGAGCTGGAACAGCTTCTGCTGCAGGAATAAACCCCACATCCCATGGATCGGGATTTGGACTGGGACTGGGACGGAGCTGGGAGCTGTTATTCCAGTGGGAAAGGATGTTTGGTGGGATCTGCTGCCTTGCCCAGAGGTTGGCATCGGCTGATGGCAGCCCCTGAGGTCACAGGAGGTGGCAAAGTGAGAAGGAGGGCAGGATTGTCCAGCTGCTGAGTGTTCCGGCTCCAATGGAATCTTTTAGGGAATAAAATCCAGCAGAACACGCAGAAAACAGGGAAAATCCACCATCCCAAAAGGACAGATGGACGATGATTTTTGCGGGCTTGAATATTCAAATGAGGACCAGGTTTTATTTGGTTTTTGGGTTTTTTTTTGTTGTGTTTTGTTTTTTTTTTGAGGGCTTGAATATTTAAATGAGTAAGAAGATCCACTTAATTTCCTACAAAAGTGATGGAAAATAGGATAAAATAAGAATTATTGCAGCACAGAAACCCCTGACAAGGCAGATACTGAAATACCAGATACATATTGTTGAAAAGCTGTTTAAAAGGTGGATAGATCCGAGGAAAAACCAGGAGAAAATGATGTGGTGGAAGATCTTGGAAGCTCAACCTCATGGAAAAGGATGAAGGTATTAAAAGTGGGATTTATCTTACCTCCCTTTAGGAGTCTCGAAGGAAACCCAGGCTGGGATATTTGGCTTCCTGAAGAACCAGTGGAGAGGGAATTCCATTCCTGAATCCCAATCTTCACTCTCTGAGATGGATTCTCCAAGGGGGATCAGCCCCACATATCTAACCTTGGCTTTACAGAATTTAGGAGAAAAAAGAACAATTTTAGGGCGCTTTTTTTTTTTTTTTTTTTTTTTTTTTTCATACCCAAGTCCTTTGGAATAATTATCCCAGTGCATGTCTCTCTTCTCCAGCTAGAGGAGCATCAGGACATCCCACAGGAGATCCTGGAAACTTCAGTCACCAAAACTTCAAGATAAAGGATTTCTCTGCTTGGAGAAAAGGAAGAAGAGATATTCCTATACACTTAAGCAGGAATTCCATGGTTTTTCAGCATCCTGATGGCATCTTTAGCTCTAATTCATTGGGAATATTCATTGGGCTGTATTCATTTGGGAATATTCCCCCCTCATCCCAAGATATCCTATTGCATCATCTGAACCATCCTCCCAAAATATTGCTCACCATGAGGCCAACGAGCAGCTGCTGCCCAGGGGTCCCTCTCCAGGCTGGTTCCAGCTCCCAGGAGAGCTTTACTGGATCTGGGATGGAGAGGGACTGGGGACAAGGCCTGCAGGGACAGCACACAGGGAATGGCTCCCACTGGCAAAGGGCAGATTGGGCTGGGATCTTGGCAAGGAATTCCTGGCTGGGAGGGTGGGCAAGGGCTGGGCTGGAATTCCCAGAGCAGCTGTGGCTGCCCTGGATCCCTGGCAGTGCCCAAGGCCAGGCTGGATGGGGCTTGGATCTACCTAGAATAGTGGGAAGTGTGTCGGCCCATGACAGGGCTTTAAGATCCCTTCCCACCTGGACCATTCCATGATTTTATGATTTTATGACTCTCTAGCCAATCCAGACCTTTTTCACCACTGGAGGAATGAAGAATTGTT
This sequence comes from Pyrgilauda ruficollis, assembly GCF_017590135.1. Taxonomy (NCBI): domain Eukaryota; kingdom Metazoa; phylum Chordata; class Aves; order Passeriformes; family Passeridae; genus Pyrgilauda; species Pyrgilauda ruficollis. The sequence goes on along the minus strand of NW_024517096.1, from coordinate 490,685 downwards.
CCTTTCCATCCTGTATCCTACATTATCATGCGTTATCTACATTGTCCAGGAAAACTCTTCTTCAGAAGACTCCAAACTCATCCAGCTTTAGGCCTAACTCTTGGATAATGAGAGGTTCTGGCCTGGTTTAGCAAGGCGGGGATTTCAGGCTGTGATCTCCAGTAATGGAGACCTCGTGGTCCAAATCCAAATCCAAACCACTGGATTTTGGAGTATGGTGGTTGACCCCTGAGAGAACCCAGGAAAATAAATGTTGTTGGGAATGTTGTGCCGTGGGAATTCGGAGGAAGGACATCTGCACATGTAGCTGGAACAAGGAATCCATGTTTTGGGAGAAATTCCAGAAGGGATCCACTATTTAGGAGAAACTCTGGAAGGGGATCCATGTTTTAGTAGAAACTCTAGGAGGGGATCCATGTTTTAGGAGAAGCTCTGGAAGGGGGAGCATAACTTGTCTTCTCTCTTTGTTTCTGCCAAGCTGGAACAACCCAGGCTGGAGCAGGGATGGGAGGAAGAGCCAGAGGTGCTCTCCCGACCACGTGGGAACAACAGATTGGTGGGAAAAATCCTCTGGCTGCCAAGGAACATCGGGAATTACAGCATCAAACATGTCTCGGTGCACAATTACCAGAAATAAAGCTCCACACGGGCATTCCAAGATCAGAAACATTTCTATCCAGACAGGCCTCCTGCTTCCCATCCCAGGATTGAAACCAGATTGGAAAAGCCTTCCCGTGTCCTGATTCCCTCGTTAAACTGTAGCTGGTTCATCCCTCCATGTGGTGGATACCACGGGATTTGCTTTTCCATGTTTCTTTTGGTGTGTCAGCACTCCCCACCCATCTCCAGAGGATTTCCCAGGGAATTCTGTGGTGTTTCCCACTTCCTGCCCATCCGGGTTTGCCGTGCTGGAGGAGCACAAGGATTCCTTAGGCAAAGTTTGCTCTATGGACACAGGAAACTCCAGGAAAAGTCCTGCTCCTAAATTAAGTCATAAATTACAGGACCACTCAGGCAGAGGAAGGTGAGGGAGCTCCAGCCAAAAAAAAAGCAGGAAAATTTCCCCAGCCAGGAAAATTCCCAGAACAAGGTGCTGGGAATCCTTGTACATTGTGCTCATCTCTGTACAAGATAACACCAGAGTTTTATCAGTAGAACTTGAAATTTGGGATCATTTTGGAGTTGAAAATGGTTTTTCCCCTCTGCCTTTCCCAAAAAAATGTAATTTCTCAAAAAACAAATTTGTTTCTGCTGTCATTTTATCACCAAAATCCCAATAAAACCCCGGAATGCCAAAGAAGAATGGAAGAAAACCACCACTATTTTAACAATTACAAACCACGGAACAATGAACACCCCATGGATTTGGATCTAAAGGATCTTTAAGGTCCTTCCCAGTCCAAACCATTCTGGGATTCTCCAAAACAAAACCCACCAAAGAGAAGAGTTTTGGGCACGTCTTTGCCAACATTTTCAGGAAAACCAAACAAGGGGAGGATTTCTGTGCTCAGGTAGAAAATGACCCTTTTAATCCATGGAGAACCTCATTTCCGACTCTTTTAACCCTCAAGGAATTACAAAAGCCATCCTCTCAAACCACAATGAAATCCAAAATCCACCCTTTCAACCCCAATGAATTTCAAAAGCCACTCTCTCCAGCCTCAAGGAATTCAAAATCCATCCTCTCCAGCCTTAATGAAATCCCAAAGCCATCCTCTCAAATCCAAAGGAATTCCAAATCCCATCCTATCCGATCCTCAAGGAATTCCAAAAAACATCCTTTCCAGCCCCCAAGGAATTCCAAAAAACATCCTTTCCACCCTCAAGGAATTCCAAAAGCCATCCTCTCAAACCCTAATTAAATCCAAAATCCACCCTTTCCACCTTTAATGAAATCCCAAAGCCATCCTCTCAAATCCAAAGGAATTCCAAATCCCATCCTATCCGATCCTCACCAAAAGCCATCCTCTGAAACCCCAATGAAATCCAAAATCCACCATTTCCAGTCCCAAGGAATCCCCAAAGCCGTCCTTTCCTTCCTCAAGCGGTTCCAAAGCTATTCCAGTCTGCCAAACCATCCTTTCAAACCCAGCTTCAGGGAGAACAAGGTGAGGCAGCATCTTCTGATTGAAAATATCCCTCCCAAGCACTGAGTGGAAAATTTTGGGAAAACTGGGAATTTCCAGAGGTGCATTATCCCACTGCTGAGGCCATCCTCTTACCAGACATCCCCTGGTTACAAGATCACCCCAAAAATGTTCCGAGGACATTGTCCAACTCTCCACGGATAACCCGGCACATGCCATGAGCAGAATCCCCACGGAGTTCATTTAAGAATGACTGAGTGCATTCCTCGGGATTCCATTTGGGAAATCAAACTTATGAATGGCTCCTCTTCCAGCCCTGGCCAAGGCCGTGGTTTTCCGTGGAGCAGGGAGGAGGAGATGCAGACCTTTGGAATGGTCTCCACCGATGGGAATTCATCCGGGTTTGTTTTCTCAAGGCACAAATCCTTTTAAAGTCATGAGGCCTGGGAGGGGTGGGCAGAACAGGGAATGTTTGGGGTTATTTTTGGTCGGAGAGGAACAGTTCTGAAGTCATTCCAATCCCATTAAGTGAGTGCTTGGAAAGACAAAACCCTTTGGACTTTTACACTCGGCTACACTCGGAAGAAGCAGAGGCAAGAAAAGGGTGTTCCCCCTCTTCTGGATATTCCCTCCAATCCCACCATTCTAAATCCTGCCCCCGGATCCTCACAGCCTGCAGCATTTTGGGAAATCTGAGGGGATTTGCTCTTTTTTGGAGTTTAATTAAAGGATTAATATGGGACCCCCTCAGCTGGACATTCCCTCACCTCCCTAAATCCAGCTGGGAGCAAGGTGGGAATCCAACCATTCACCCTCTCAGGTGTGACACATTCCAGGGCTGTGGAGATCGGGCAAGGAGCAAGGATCTGATCCAGGTTTAAACACCCACTTTCCCCACCACAAATCTTGGGAATATTTTCCCTCAGGAAGGGCTGATCCAAACTCTGACTGCTCCATTCCCGTGAGGCCCAACAACCTTCTTCCATGGATCCATAGAGAACAGTTTCCATAACCACACCCATAAATGGTGGCTCCACTGAAAACCAGCTCCTGCCAGGTGTGTCCCATTCCTTATGGAGCAGCTTCCATGGACCTTGGGAACTGGAACAGCTCCATGGAGACTTCATGGGGCATCAGGCAGGGACTGGGGCATCTTCTCCTACCCCACAGCGGGAAGTGCTCAGCAGCTGGAGGTGGTGGTTCCCAAATATTCACTGCTATACACTCTTCTCCATGGGATGAGTTTGTATCCCGACCTTCCTCTGCCTGCAGGAAATCAGGAGTGTGGAAAGGTCAAGGGATGCAGTCAGAAAAGAAGGGACCATAAAGTCTATCCAGTGCCACCCCCTGCCAGGAGCAGGAACACCTTCCACTATCCCAAGTTGCTCCAAGCCCATCCAGCTTGGCCTTGGACACTTCCAGGAATGACTGGTGAGTTTTTGGGAGGCTTCCTTTGGATCAAAAAGAATGGAGAAGAAAGGAAAACTGGGAAAAAAAATTAAAAATCATGAGCTACAATTCCAGCCTCAAAACTGGGGATTTTTGCTATTATTCTTGAAGGTTTATCCATGAAAATAAATTGGAGAATCTCTCCCAAGCCCATCCTCGTGATTTTTTGCACCAAACTGATACAAACTGGAGCAATGTGGGATAACAAAGAGGAAATACAATGTCAATTTCCCTGATCATTTAAATGATTCTAAGAGCACCAAAAACTCCTTAAATCCAAAGACTCCGACCTCCTACAAAAGCCAGGCAGGAAAATCCCACCCAGGTATCCCTGCTCCGACCACAACCCCCAGATAACTTATGGAATCTCCTTTCCAGAGTCTCCCAACCTGTTTTAAACACCTGGAGCACTCCTGGACCAAACAACTGCAGGTTTGTGCCTGGATGATTCCACACCTAACGGCTCCCAAGGGAAAACATGGAAAACACGATCCATGAAAGCTCCAGCGGGAGCTGAGGGACAGGAAGAGTTCCTGGCCTCTCTTCCCAATTATTTTTATTTTTCCCCAAGCTGTGCCTTGAGGCAAAACCCTCTCAGGAGCATTTCCACAGTCAACGGGAGCTCCATTCATCCCAGAGAGATCTCCCTGGAATTCCTGCTCAGCTCCCGGAGGTCGATTCCCATTTTTTGGGGCCCGAAGCCACGGGATGCCGATAATTGCTCGGTGAATGACCCCTTGTTCGGGCCGCGCCGCCATGGCCGGGGGGCCCTTCCACACGTTTGGAGCTCGCACTTCCTGACATCTGGTTCCAATCCAATCCCTGTGCCTGCTGCTGGAATTCCAGCGAGCTCTTACCTGGGCAAAGGTACCAGGAAGCTGGAATTGCCCTCAGAATTCCTTCCCCGGCCGTTCGTGTGCCAAACTCATCCTTCATCCCAAATCCTCTGCTCCAGACCCAGCATTTCAGGCTCTGTCCCTTCTTTCTGCAGCTGTGTCCTCTCTTAGAGGTGGAGAAAATAATTAAAATTAATGAATTATTAATTTAATTCATTTTTTGGTGTTATTTGTTTCCCATCTCCCTCAGATTAACAGGATCTCCCCGGATCCAAGCCCCTCCATGCAGAGGCACCAGCATAGCCTCAAACAAGATAAATTAGGGAATTTTTGGGACTTTGATTCCATCCATCAGCTCCAAACAGCCTGGAGGTTGGGATTCAGAATTCCTCAACCACCAGCTTGGAGGATCAGATCCACCCACGTGTCCCAGGGTGGAATCCATGGTGCTTTTTCCATGCCCAGGGAAGCACACACAGGGACACAAGGCAGGGAAGCAAAATCATGTCCATTTTTTCAACAAAAATGTCCTTTCTTCTGTTTTTTTTCCCACCTTGACTCAATCTACAACAAATTCCAGCTGCTTCTCCACCCCGCTGACTCCATTTTTTCAGCCGTGACCTAAAATTCCCATATTTTCTGCTGTTTGGTGTGTGAAGGAATCACAAACCAATTCCCTCTCCCGCTCCTCCTTCTGCTGACCCATCTGCTCCTCCTGTTTAGCCTCGGGCGCCACCTCCCACATTCCCAGTGGGAATCCCTCCAGAGGAAATCCATGGCCTGCCAAGCAGAGCTTCGATACTCATCCACCAAAAAATTCCCATGGAAAGGAAAACGTGATCCATGCAACCCCAGGAACCAACGCAGGGCTCCAGGTCCTGGAAGGTGGAATCCCCCAATCCTACAAGTGGGATTTTCCCATCCCAGTGGAGCCCAAAACAACTTCCAGCTCCCAGGTGTTCCCGCTATCCAGAGCTGTGGTGGTCACAGTCAGGTTTCATCCCAAATTTTCCCACTGTGGAGCTTCTCAGCTGCTGTGGAATTTTGTAAAAGGTGGCTCTGGGAAGTGTGGCTGGAGCTGGGATTGTTCCTGGAAAGCTCAGAGGGATCCTGCCTCTTACTTAAACTCAGATTTTCTGGGAAGTGCCTTTGCCACCTCGTTCCCACCCTGCCACTGTTGGGATAACCTTGGCAAAGCCCCAGCTGAGCTCAGTTTTTCCATTTGGACACTCGGGATAATTGCAAAGCCCCTTTCTCTAACAAGGTGTTTCCAAATTCCCGGGGCAAATGTCCTGTGGAATTGCAGAACTCCTGGATTTCGGGGTGTTTGGAGATTCATTGGATGCCAAATCCAAACGCTGCCCAGGAAAATGAAGTGTTGGAGAGCCTGGGGGTGGGGAGGGTTTCAAGTTTTTCCTCCTTTTTAATGTTTGGATTTCCTCTGTGCCTGCAGAGCCCAAGCTGCCCCTGGAATTTTGTTTGGGCTCCTCTGGATCCCATCCAATCACAGCCTCTGGAAGAGGTGCTAAGAAATACCCTGGAGCTCCATGTCCAGGTTCCTGCTGTTCTGGGTTGGGATCAGATGGAAGGGTGGATATTCTGAACCAGCCCAAATTCCAGCTCAGGCTCCTGGGCCAGGAGAGATTTCCTGGGAAGGAAAAGGGATGGTGGAGTGGGAGCAGGGACCTGGATTTACCCAGCAGAGAGAGGGAAGAGGGGAAGGGAAAGCTCCAGGTCCAGTCTGTGCATGGAAAAACTTCCCAAACAGCACTGGGAATGGCCTGCAGTGATAATTACAGCCAAAACTGGGGTTTTCCAAGGAAATTGAGGGAATTTTCGCAGCTGGACAAGCTCCTGCATCCCTGAATCCCTCCACATTCTCCCACCCAGCATGGATCCCTTCAGGAATCATCTCCCGGGCATCTCCACATCCAGAGCCACTCCTGGGCTGACTCACATCCATCCCACGCGATCCTTCAGAGGCGAAAAGCCGTGGAAAAACTGCCCGGGAATGCTACGGGCGCCCTTTGGCACAGCTGGCTCCGGCTGCTGCTCCAGTGCCCGGCTGCCCTCGGAGTCTGGCTGCAGCAGGGCGCGGTTATTTTGGGATGCTGGGATGCGGGGAGCGGCCTGAGCCAGGCCAGGGCTATTTCCCCGGGATACGGGATGCGCTGAGCCCGGACACGGGACCTGCAGAGGGCAGCAAGGCAGCACAGCCATGGAATGTGCTGGTTCCCGATGCCCAGCGCCAGGATCCGGCTCCAAGAGCTCTTGGATGCGTTTGGGATTCAATAATACCCCAAAAATCCATGTCCTGCCTCAGATGCGCCCTTCCCACCGCCGTGTTCCCAAGGGCTCCCTCAGCCCCTTCCGTGATCCCACATCCCAGTGGGATGGGACTGGGCAGCCCCTGCTCCCTTGCACTTGGATTTGCAGCAGCAACAGAATTCATCCTACATTGAAACATCCTAAAAATTCCTCTCTCCATCCCCACCATCACAGGGACACCTTGGGAAGGTCTCTCCCCAAAAAAAGGAGTGCGGGATGGGGAGATCCTGATCCAGGAGCCTCTCCCTGCCCCAGCACCAACACCAGGACACTCAGCCCTGGCACAAACATTCCCAAAGCACACATGGAACAGGTGGAAATTCCCTTTCAGTCTCTGTCCCGGGATTTATCAGCGCAGGAAGGTGGAGAGACCTTGGAATGGAATTGCCAGATTTGCTGTGGCTGCCCCTGCATCCCTGGCAGTGCCCAAGGCCAGGTTGGACATTGGGGTTGGAGCAGCCTGGGACAGTGGGAGGTGTCCCTGGGTGGAACTGGATGGGATTTAAGGTCCCTGCAATCCAAACCATTCCATGATTCCACAATTCCTATGGAATAGCCAACATACAACCACTGCTCTAGAGGGACCTGCAGGAATTTTGCCGGCAGGACCGTGTCCTCTGGCTGCATCCTCACACCTGGAGCAGGAACATCCCAAAGGGCATTTTTGGGAGCCACATTCCCTGCCTGCTGCTGGCATTCCCAAAGCAGCTCCCTTCAGGATGCTGGAGCATCCCTGGAAGTCTGCACAGAACTTCAGAGAGAACACAGAGCGTCTGGAAACCCTGGCTGGAAGTGGACTGGAATTCTCTGAGCTCACCCCTGCCTGGGGGAAGTGGGATTGGGCCACGCACAGAAGGACCAGATCCTGCAAACACCCGAGACTAGGGGACAATTTCATGGAATCATGGAATGGTTTGGGTTACAAAGGACCTTAAAGACCCCGTTCCACTCCATCCATGGAAGGGACACCTCCCACTGTCCCAAGTGGATCCAGCCTGGCCTTGGGCACTGCCAGGGATCCAGGGGCAGCCACAGCTGCTCTGGGAATTCCAGCCCAGCCCCTGCCCACCCTCCCAGCCAGGAATTCCTTGCCAAGATCCCAGCCCAATCTGCCCTTTGCCAGTGGGAGCCATTCCCTGTGTGCTGTCCCTGCAGGCCTTGTCCCCAGTCCCTCTGCAGCTCTCCTGGAGCCCCTTCAGGGACTCTGAGCATTCCCTGGATTTTTCCCTTCTCCAAGGGAACATTCCCAGCTCTCCCAGCCTTTTCCCATGGAAAGGTGTTTGAGCCCTCTAATCCTTTCCAATCATTCACATTTTCCCTCTGAAAAATCCTGGTGTGAAGAGGTTTGTCCCTTTTTTCCCAACCTCCAGGGTCAAGATCACCTGTGGAGCCTCAGGTGGGCAAAGCCGGGCTCAAAGCCCCGACCTGCAGCTGCTCCTGGTGAGCCGGCAGAAAACGAGAGATGAAAGAGCTGCCACGGAGAGGACACAGCACCTCTGATCCCACACCTCTGCCCATGTGGGATTCCAGGCAGGAAAGCCACCAAATTCCAGATTCCAGACCCACAAAGCCACACAGCCACAGCCCAGCCCGGGGGATCCCAGCTTGGGCAGCCTGGACTTCATGGCCACACTAAAACCTGGTTTTAAGGTGACTTGGAGAGGTTTGCCTTTAAAATAAAGTAAGGAACTCGGAGAAATTTGGAGCAGTCTGGATTCTCACAGCTCTTCTGACTAAACAGAGGGTTGGACACATGGAACATCTTGGATTGGAAGGATTAAAGCCCAGTTTATCCCATTCCCTTGGGACACATCCCACCATCCCAGGTTGCTCCAAACCCCATCCAACCCGACCTTGGACACTCCCAGGGATGGGGCAGCCACAACATCTCCCAGAATCCACCTTTTCCAAAGATTTCAGATCCAGAGTTACCTGAGGATGGGTAACCCACATCACAAGGCTGGGAGAAGGAAAAATTGAATGGGATCTCCAAAGGCGGATTTTGGAGGCTGATGGATGCTCCTCGGTGATTTCTCCCTGCCAGAATGGATGAGGGAAAGCTGGGAAGAGTTTGCATCCCAGATTATTAAAAGGAAGATGAGTTAAGGAATGATTTTTAGGAAAACATTAAGGAATGACTTTTAGGAAAAAAAGGAGAAATTATTCCTGAGGCAGCTCAATAATTTTATCAAAAACCAGGATCTGGCTTGATCCCATCCCACAAACTCTTTCCCAGGAAGTGAAATCCAGATCCCGCAGAAATCCTTATCCCGAAGGTGAAAGGCAGAGCAGGAATGAATGTCTGGGAGTCAGAAAAATTCCAAGTGGAACAGACAGTGATAAAGCAGGGAAGTGATGGACTCACCTGATTTCAAGATGGGAATTTTCTCTGGGAAACTCCTGTGGAATTCCTGCAGCAACAGGAAAAAGGCTAAACTGGATCCATCCCTGATCCCAGGAAAACCTCCACACAAAGCTAGGGATGGCTCAGAACCCAGCAGGACAGATGGGAAAGGGGAGCAGTTCCCAAATGAACTGAGTTTGGAGGGAATCATTGGATAATTTGGAGTGGAAGGGACCTGCAGTGGTCACCTCACCCCGTCAGCTGCCCAGGAAGGGAGAGCAACCCACAGGAGATGGGGAATTTTGGGATACGGCAATGATCCACAGGCGATGGGGAATCCTGGGAATGGGACAATGATCCACAGGAGATGGGGAATCCTGGGAATGGGACAATGATCCACAGGAGATGGGGAATTTTGGGATAAGACAATAATCCACAGGAGATGGGGAATTTGGGAATGAGTGGGACAATGATCCAGCCGGAGAAATTTGGAGCAGTCTGGATTCTCACAGCTCTTCTGACTAAACAGAGGGTTGGACACATGGAACATCTTGGATTGGAAGGATTAAAGCCCAGTTTATCCCATTCCCTTGGGACACATCCCACCATCCCAGGTTGCTCCAAACCCCATCCAACCCGACCTTGGACACTCCCAGGGATGGGGCAGCCACAACATCTCCCAGAATCCACCTTTTCCAAAGATTTCAGATCCAGAGTTACCTGAGGATGGGTAACCCACATCACAAGGCTGGGAGAAGGAAAAATTGAATGGGATCTCCAAAGGCGGATTTTGGAGGCTGATGGATGCTCCTCGGTGATTTCTCCCTGCCAGAATGGATGAGGGAAAGCTGGGAAGAGTTTGCATCCCAGATTATTAAAAGGAAGATGAGTTAAGGAATGATTTTTAGGAAAACATTAAGGAATGACTTTTAGGAAAAAAAGGAGAAATTATTCCTGAGGCAGCTCAATAATTTTATCAAAAACCAGGATCTGGCTTGATCCCATCCCACAAACTCTTTCCCAGGAAGTGAAATCCAGATCCCGCAGAAATCCTTATCCCGAAGGTGAAAGGCAGAGCAGGAATGAATGTCTGGGAGTCAGAAAAATTCCAAGTGGAACAGACAGTGATAAAGCAGGGAAGTGATGGACTCACCTGATTTCAAGATGGGAATTTTCTCTGGGAAACTCCTGTGGAATTCCTGCAGCAACAGGAAAAAGGCTAAACTGGATCCATCCCTGATCCCAGGAAAACCTCCACACAAAGCTAGGGATGGCTCAGAACCCAGCAGGACAGATGGGAAAGGGGAGCAGTTCCCAAATGAACTGAGTTTGGAGGGAATCATTGGATAATTTGGAGTGGAAGGGACCTGCAGTGGTCACCTCACCCCGTCAGCTGCCCAGGAAGGGAGAGCAACCCACAGGAGATGGGGAATTTTGGGATACGGCAATGATCCACAGGCGATGGGGAATCCTGGGAATGGGACAATGATCCACAGGAGATGGGGAATCCTGGGAATGGGACAATGATCCACAGGAGATGGGGAATTTTGGGGATAGGACAATGATCCACAGGAGATGGGGAATTTTGGGAATGGGACAGTGATCCACAGGAGATGGGGAATTTGGGAATGAGTGGGACAATGATCCAGCGGAGATGGGGAATTTTGGGGGTGGGACAATGATCCACAGGAGATGAGGAATTTTGGAGGTGGACAGTGATCCACAGGAGATGGGGAATCCTGGGAATGGGACAATGATCCACAGGAGATGGGGAATTTTGGGATAAGACAATAATCCACAGGAGATGGGGAATTTTGGGATAAAACAATAATCCACAGGAGATGGGGAATTTTGGGATGGGACAGTGATCCACAGGAGATGGGGAATTTGGGAATGAGTGGGACAATGATCCACAGGAGATGGGGAATTTTGGGAATGAGTGAGACAAAGACATTAATTAATTCCCCCTGGGGGCCTCCAGAGCCTTATTAGCAGCACCTGACAAGGGCTCTTGCTGAGACCCCAGGGGTGGCTCAGACAATTCCAACATTCCAAATGCTGTAATCCCTAATTAATTGATCCCAAGGGCCTTCCCTGTAAATCAGCCTCCCCCATCTCGAGCAGCAGGATGGCTCTGGGCGCTCTCCGGGTCCATTTTTCCCACTTTTCCATGAACAAACACTGGTTAATTTTCTAGGAGTAACCTGATCCATCAATTTCCTCGCTCCAGATTTGTCCAGAGGCCCCTTTCCCGCCCCATGGAGCGCATCCACCCAGGGATGAATGTCCAGCAGAGGAAATGTTCTGCTTTATTAATAGATGCAATAATGGCTTAATGAGGCTCCTGCAAAAGCCATTCCGGTGCTCCCGGGTTTAAATAAACTCCGGCAGGAGAAGCTATGGCTCAGCCAGAGGCGGAGCTTGGGAATGGGAACGCCGGAGCGTCCGGCCCCATGACATGACGGGAGCCCAGGACACCCACGACATCCTCCCCTGGGATTGGGATGAGGCTTTGTGGTAAAGCCCAGCCCTTGGAGCGAGCCAGGCTTAACCCACAGCGCTGCCAGTGCTTCCCAATCCCTCGCTTTTCCAACCTTTTCCCTCCTTCCCAAGTGCTCTCCAGGCCACAGCACTGGGAGACAAGTTCCCACTTCAGATGGATTGTCCTTGCCTGGGCAGACGAGGGGATCACTGCAGGTCCCTTCCTCTCCAAATTATCCAATGATTCCCTGCAAACTGAGTTTATCTGGGAGCTGTTCCTCTTTCCCATCTCTCCTGCTGGGTTCTGGGCCATGCCCAACTTTGTGTGGATAAATCCCACTGTTTTCCCAGGATCAGGTATGGATCTGTTTTAACCCAACACAAATGTGCATTTTTGTCGGAAAATGCTTCTTCCACACAGGAATTGTGTGGGACACACATCCCACCTGGATTTACCTGGGGGCTACAGAATAATCCTGGTGCTCCACCAGGCCAGGACCTCCCAACCAACAGTTTAGCCAGGAAAGGTTTCCATCTCTACCTCCCCCATTTTTTCCAAGCTTTCCTGGAATAATTTGGGTTGGAAGGGGATTATCTGGTCCAGCCTCCAAATATACAAAATCCCAGAATCACTGAGGTTGGAAAATTCCTCCAGGATCATCCAGTCCAAGCTGTGCCCGATGCCCACCTTGGCACTGAGTGCCACATCCAGGAATTCCTTGGACACCTCCAGGGATGGGCACTCCAAACCTCCCTGGGCACCTCCAAGGCCTGAGCACCCTTTCCATGTAGGAATATTCCCAGTGCCCACCCTGAGGCTCCCCTGAGGCCGTTCCCTCTGCTCCTGTCCCTGTTCCCTGGAGCAGAGCCCGACCCCCCGGCTGTCCCCTCCTGGCAGGAGCTGTGCAGAGCCACAAGGTCCCCCCTGAGCCTCCTGTGCTCCAGGCTGAGCCCCTTCCCAGCTCCTCAGCAATTCTCCAGCCCCTTCCCAGCCCCCTCAGGAATTCTCCAGCCCCTTCCCAGCTCCTCAGCAATTCTCCAGCCCCTTCCCAGCCCCCTCAGGAATTCTCCAGCCCCTTCCCAGCTGTGTTCCCTGCCCTGGCCCAGAACTGGACACAGCCCTCAGCAGTGCCCGGCACAGAGGGACAATCCCTTCCCAGATCCTGCTGGACCCCATTCCTGATCCAAGTGCCCACCTGGGCTGACATTCACAGCTCCCAGGATATCCCCTTTCCCTCCCTGCACGTTCCTGGCCGGGCTCAGAGGCAGGAATTCCCTACAGCGGGACACCAGAGGTGCTCCTGCATTTCACCGATACCCAAAGAGCACATCCCACTTTTTGGGATGCAATCCCCCCCAAGCACGTCCCAAAAATCACCTTTCCCTCCCGAGCCAAGCGAATCCGTGAGGCCGTAATTGGACAAATATTGTTCAAGGAAAAGGGATCTGGGAATGTAGACTAAACACGGCTCCCATGCCAGAGAAAACGGCTCCTCACCCTGGAAAAGGAGCTCTCATTCCATAACAAACGCTCCAATTTGATACCTCAGGACAAATATACATAAACATATATCCCATCTACATTTATAACGGGGAAAAAAAGCATGGAAAGGCCTGATCCAGCTTCCAGCACTGGAAAAAAAGATATCTATTGACTTTGTCCAGTGCTGGAGGAGGACATGGAAGTGTAAGGCAAACTGAGGATGCTGGGAATGTCGTTTGGATGATGGGGTTTGATTATTAAAAGGGAATTTTCAGTGACTGAAAGGGAATTTTCAACTATTAAAATGGAATTTTCTCAGTGTGAGTGAATGGACTGCTTAAGCTGCTGCCTGGAATTCTCAGGGAATGTTCGGGTTTGAAGTCCCCGGGATTAGCTGGGGATTTAAGGATGCGGCCGGAGGAGGGGATTGTCCTGCTCTGCTCTGGGGCAGCTTTGGGCACCACCATCCAAGAAAGGCCCAAAACTCTTGGAGAGATTCCAAAGGAGGGACACGAGGATGGGGAAGGGTCTGGAGGAGCCGTGCGAGGAGCGGATGAGAGCACATGGAATGTTCAGCTGGAGAAGAGGAGCCCGAGGGAGATCCATTGGGATCTACAGCTCCCACCTCTGCTCTCTGTGACAGGGACAGGACCCAGGGAGTGCCTGGAGCTGCTCCAGGCAGGGGTAGGTTGGAAATCAGGAAAAGATTCCTCATCCAGAGGGTGCTGGGGCACTGGAACATCTTCCCAGGGAATGGCCACATTCCCAAGGCTGCCAGAGCTCCAGGAGCGTTTGGACAATGTTCCCATGGACAGGGTGGGATTGTTGGGATCGTCCTGGGCAGGGAAGGAGTCATATCCATGATCCCAGTGGGTCCCTTCCCGCTCAGGATATTCCAGGATTCTTTGCCTTAAGGGAATTTCACACCACCTCTCCATGTTTGGGAATTCCACGCTGACCAAACCTTTCCCAAGGTCTCCATCGTGAGGACCTGGCCCTGCAGCCCCTCGGATCTTCCCGGTCTCTTGGAAGCTCAATCCAACATGGGAGGACCAATTCCTGGTTTTCACATGGATAACCAATGGCATTCCTGCCCGTGGCAGGGGCAGCTGGAGTTGGGGGATTTTTAAGGTCCCTTCCAACTCATTCCATGTTTTTAAGAGGATGATTCCATGAAAACCTTAGGAACCTCCTGTGAAACCACCCCCAGGAACACACATGAAGCCTCACAGGGATGTTGTATCCTAACCTTCCCCTCATTCTCTAATTTTGGGTCTCTCCACTGCAGATTATTCCCAAAAAATCCACACAAATCCACCGAGACCCCAGACACAGCCTTCAAGCTTCCCTGACCCTCCCTTTCCCACATTTTTCCATGCAAACCTTTCTCATTTGTGTTTTATCCCATCAAAAATCCCACGTCAGCTGTGAAATAAATAATCAGGGAAACGCTCCAAGTCAGGATTTTGGTGCAATCCTCTTTTACAAAGGGAAATTTTCATTTGTAGCCTGGGATAAAATCAAAATCCTTCATTCCGAGTGCAGAGGGAGACCTTGAAAAGGGAATATTTGCCAGAAATCCATTTGCTATTCCAGCACTTTACATCCTGTTTGCTGTCACAGTTTATCATTTTTAAAATTCCAGATCAAGCCCCGAGGCCATCCAGGTACTCTGAATTATTACCCCAACACTTTGGAAGATTTATTAGGATTTATTTCAGGGTTTCATCCAGTTTTTCTCAGGATGTCAGCAGGGAATTAGATGCATGGAGAATTCCGAGCTCCTTTCACCCCAGGAGTCTAAAACTGGGGGGAAGTGAATCCTCCATGGAATGGTTTGGGTGGGAAGGACCTTAAATCCCATCCCATCCACCCGATCCATGGCAGGGACACCTCCCACCATCCCAGGCAGATCCAGCCTGGCCTGGGACACTGCCAGGGATCCAGGGGCAGCCACAGCTGCTCTGGGAATTCCAGCCCAGCCCCTGCCCACCCTCCCAGCCAGGAATTCCTTGCCAAGATCCCAGCCCAATCTCCCCTTTGCCAGTGGGAGCCATTCCCTGTGTGCTGTCCCTGCAGGCCTTGTCCCCAGTCCCTCTGCAGCTCTCCTGGAGCCCCTCCAGGCCCTGCCAGGGGCTCTGAGCTCTCCCTGGACTTTTCCCTTCTAGAATATTCTATTTTATTCAATTTTATTCTATTCCAAGGTACCTTCCATGTTTTAATTCCAGCCAAGGGCAGAGGGCAGGGTCCACCAGGGCTCCTAAAATATTCTGGAGAAAAACGACACCAAGAAACCACCTAGAAATCTATCCCTTTCTGCCATTTCTCTCCTTTCTATAATTCCTGTAAATGTTATTTAAGGACACTGCAGGATTTTAGCTCAACTTTTAGCTCAGCTCTAAATTCTAAATAGCTCTCATTCTCTTTTGGAATGGGCTGAGCCTGGAGATTTTCTGGTTAAATCCACATTTTAAGAGGGCACGAGGCCACTCTAGAATCCCATTTCATTTTGCAGGAGCCAACATTCCCTTTTTGTGTTCAGAAGGAGAAAAAAAAAAAGGAGGTGTAAAGAGGGGGGAAAAAACAATCCCTGGATGCATTCACACACCTTTTCTGTGCTCTCCCGTGCAATCTTTAAAAAGAAACTTTCCAAGAGTTCAGCTCAAGTTAAAACCAAGGGAGTAACGTGAGCCCCGGAGCCGGCGCCGAGTGGAAAGAACACGGAGTCCGAGGGACCTGTGCCGGGATCCAGCAGCTCCCGTGAGGCCATCCCAGAAAAAAACCTCTCCCTGCTTCTGCTGGAGCGCAGCGAGACACCTCATCCCACTCCAGGGGTGGTGCAGCTCCTCGCTGACAGCCGTAAATGCCAATAAATTATAAATAAATCCAAGCGAAGGGAGGGGAGCAGAGAAATCCCGAAAGGAAATGACCTCCCCTGCTCGGACAGAGGTGACAGACGGAGTTTGTGGTGCTTGGATGGGACAGAAAGGACAGGAAGGTGCCACCCCAGGCTGGGAACGGGACAGGAGCAGCGATGAGCGCAACCCAAGGGTGGAGTTTGGCCACAGCCAGGACAGAGCCGGCGAAATCCTGGCTGGCAGGACACATCCCAAAGTAGGGAAAGAGTGGCCACAAAGCTCTGGAGGGAGGGAGAGGAGCCTCGGAGCCTCGGGCTGCTCCGAAGGGACCCGGGCTGGGGTTTCACGGTCACATTTTCCAGCCAGAGCTCCGCTCATTCCCGCACTTGCCTTGGGATGTCATCGCTGGAAGCAACATCCTGTTCTGCACCGCTCACTCCCACCACGGCCAGGGCTCCGTCAGGGCTCTATTTATGGGGAAGAGAGGAAGGAGACAGAAGCCAATTACTTCACTAATTGCCTAATTACCATAAGCACTCCCAGCCCGCTCTGGAGCGGCTGCAGCTGCGGCTCCCACCGGGAGTTTGTCCTGGCACATCTCGTCATCCAAAGCTCTTCTCCCACCAGCCGGGGCCAGAGCTTCCTAAAATATTGATGGTTTAAAAACTTGACAGCAGCCCCAGCTCCCAGAAAACTCCAGGATTTGATGGGGAGGTGGAGTCAGTCTGCATGGAACCCAAGAGGGAGATGGTGGGAACCCAAATGGGAGATGGTGGGAACACAAGTGGGAGATGGTGGGAACCCAAATGGGAGATGATGGGAACCCAAGTGGGAGATGATGGGTTCCCGAGTGGGAGATGATGGGAACACAAGTGAGAGATGGTGGGATCCCAAATGGGAGATGGTGGGTACCCAAGTGGGAGATGATGGGAGCCCAAATGTGAGATGATGGGTACCCAAGTGGGAGATAGGGAGATGGTGGGAACCCAAATGGGAGATGATGGGAACCCAAGTGGGAGATGATGGGAACCCAAGTGGGAGATGGTCGGTACCCAAATGGGAGATGATGGGAGCCCAGGAGGGAGATGATGGGAGCCCAAGTGGGAGATGGTCGGTACCCAAGTGGGAGATGATCACCTGGTGCTCATCACAGGGTCATCCCCACCTTGGGTGGGAGAAATAGATTTGTAAAGAAAGCTTAAAGTTTGATAGGATTTTTTAGGGGTTTTTTTAGGATTTTAGGATTTCATTTTCAGGATTTTTTTTTAGTTTTGTATATTTGTACGTAAATTTGAATGTGAATTTGTATGTAAATATTGCGATGAGGTGTGTTGATTCAGGAAGGTTGTGGAATAGAGGTGATATTGTTGAGAGAGCGATTGAGTTAAAAATAAGTTTTAATACATTTTAAATATAGCTTTGTAAAATGATTCGGAATTTTAGAGAATTAGAGTTGTAAAAGGTGTATTGTAGTAGGATTACGTGGGGGGAAATATAGGTGATTAGTGTTAAAATAATAGCAGTATTGTGTAGTAAAAGTTAATAAGTTGAAAAATATTTATAAAGAATTGTAACTAAGAAATAAATTCATTTTTGATGGAATAGTGTTGAGTTTTACATCTTTTATGTCTCACCCTTCATCGAGACTGATAATAGAATAAAAACTTTTAAATCTAAAAAAAAAAAAAAAAAAAAAAAAAAGCTGTGGGACCTTGCCAGATCTGTGTCCAATCTTTGGGGAGGGAGACTCCAAATCTATCCCACTTAATTCAACACTTTACCATAAAACTTTAATTTAATTTAATTATGGAGTTTCCTGTATTTGGATCCATATCAGCCAAGATTCATCTTGGTCCAGGTCCTCTGGACTAGATCCCATCTCCAGGGATGGAGACTCCAGACATCTCCCACCTGATCCAAATTTTGAAATTCCTCCCCATAAAAAATATTTTATTTTAATTATTTTATTTTATCGTATTGTGGACTTTTCTGTATTTGGATCCATATCAGCCAGGGTTCACCTTGGACAGATGCCTCAGGTCCATGTCCAGTTGCCAGGGATGGAGACTCTAAACATCTCCCACCTGATCCAAATTTTGACAATTCTCCCCATAAAAATATTTTATTTATTCTATATTTTATCTTATTTTATTTTATTGTGGACTTTCCTGTATTTGGATCCACACCAGCCAGGGTTCACCTCGGTCTGGGTCTTCAGGACCATGTCCAGTCTCCAGGGATTGAGACTCCAAATCTCTGGACATCTTGATCCAACACCTGACCATCCTCCCCATAAAAATATTTAATCTTATGGGGGTTTTATTGTATTTTGAAGTGGAATTTCCTGCACTGGGGTCCCTGTCAGCTGGGATTCACCTTGGGCAGGTGGCTCAGGACTGTGTCCAATGTCCAGGGACAGGCATTCCCAATCTCCAGGGACAGACATTCCCAACCTCCAGGGATTCCCAGCCTCCAGGGACAGACATTCCCAGTCTCTGGACATCTCAATTCATCAACCTGACCACCGTCCCCATAATTTATTTTATTTTTAAGTGGAATTTCCTCCCTTTGGGTCCATACCAACCGGGGTTCACCTTGGCCATGGAGCCAAAATCTCACTTTATGGAATGCCCCAATTTTTGGAATGGTTCTCCCTGAGACCCAGAGGCCACAAGGCCTTCAAAGGAGCAGCAGCTGCAACACGAGGCCAAAACTTGGGAGCTCCAACCCCATTTTATTCCAGAATTCTAGAAAGAAGCCACAGGATTTGTTTCTTTTTTTTTGTTTTGTTTTGTTTTATTTTGGGATCACAAAATACACAACATTCATTTTAATATGGGACACAGAATATTCTGTACATATTAAAACCCACATGACTGCAACACAACCGCACACGGCACCAATTCCAGAACGGAAAAACCCCACAAGTGCTTTTTTCCTTTTTTTTTTAATATTAAAAACAAATAGGATAAAACATTAATATTTTTTTCCCAGACGACGTTTACAATAGAGGAAAAAAAAATCATATTTTTACTAAATAACAAATATTTAACAGCACAACTTTATCCTAAATATCTATTCTTGAATTATAACAAAAATAGCACTTATAATAGTTTATAAAGACAAACCAAAAAAAAAAAAATTTGTGTATAAAATAATATTATAGCAAATTGGACTGTGCTAATTAAAAAAAAAAAAAAAATCTGAGATTCAAAGTGCTTTATTCTGCAAACCCACTGCAGCAACTTTATTTTTTTAGTCAAGTTATATTAGTTAGGACTGGAACAACAAAGCCTGGCTTACTTCAGCCTGGATTAAATACTCCCCCACACAAACACTGTATATCCACGGGATGTTAATGGAATTTCAGGGATAGCTGCAGCTCCCATTCCCATCAAAACTCACTCCAGAGCAGGTTTGGTTCTCACTTTGGAATGACAGTGGAAGTTAAAACAAAAATTTCAGGGAAAAACTCTTCCCTGATTCCCCATGAAAAGAGCAACGGAGTCTTTCCAGAAAAGTCTATCCAAGAGATTTTGCCCGTCTACCCGAGGGATTTGTCTTTAACCAGACCTTCCATCCTGGCTGTCCATCCCCCTCTCCAGCTTTCCCCTTTCCCAGCCCACTCATCCCCAAGCACAGATCCCAGATGGAAACGGGGGCTCCTGGAGGGCACCCATGGGGTTCTCACCCTACAGCTCACCCACATTCCATCCCCATTCCCAAGTCCTGCAAAAACCATGGACACCTCCATGTGCCTCTCCAGGGATGTTTGTCCTTCGGAGACTCCCATTCCCACCACATCCAGGTTTGTGCTCCCCTTTGCCCTTTGGGATTTGGATTTCCACCCAGCTCCTTTTGGGAACGTTTTCTCTCCATCAGAGACAAGGAAACACCTGGAATCCCAACAGGGCCTGAGCTAGTGGTGTTCCATTTAAAAATTCCAGTCTGGAAAACTCTGAGCCTCTGCTCCAGGGCTCCTGAGACCTTCCTGTGGGTTTGGCACGTTGGTCACCACCCGGGAATGAGGCTGGGATAGGAATGGGAATGGGGAATCCCAGAAGATCGGGAGTTTTATACCAGCTTGAATCAAGCTGTGCACCCTGGTGGGAGGGACCACCATCCCCTGGGATGCTCCAGGGGGGATTTCTGGCAGCTTGGCTGACGGCATTCCAACCTCAAGTGCTTCCCTTGGCTCCAAACCTGCCTCCCTCCTCCTTGCCCCCGCCAGCGCCACGCCGGCCAAGGCGGCCTCGCCTCCGCTCGCTTCACACTTCCTGCCACCTTCCCAAGAGGCACCTCTTGCCAAAGAGGCAAAGGCACAACCTGCAAAGCCACCTGGTGAGCCACACCTGCCCCTTCTCCTTCCCCTTTCCAAGCCCTCGGACTTCTCTGGACCCCTGTGGAGCCGACAGCCTAGCTGTCCCCGCCAGCACGGGATCGCTGCCCGTCACCGTTCTCGGCCTCCTCGTGTCGCCCGTTCCGCCTCGGAGGGTTGGGATGGGACAGGAGTGGGGTTGGATGGGCTGGAAGAGCTGCCCCGAGTCACGGAGGGATCTCCCAAGCTGGTGTTTGGCTCTGGTTGGAACCCAACACCTGCCCAGGTGCTCAGGGAACTTGTGCTCCACACCCTCCCAACACAACCCTCCAAACTTCCAACTCATCCCAGAAGCCTCCTGCATGCAGAAAACCAAAATAAAATAATCCCCCCAGCAAATGGAAGGAAAGATACCTCTCAGTGGCTGCTGGCTTGTGCTGGAGAGGCTCTGGAATTCTCCTGGGATGCGGGGTGGGAGCTGACACGGAGCCCTCTCCTTCCTGCTGAGCTCTCCCGTTGCCAAAAAACCCCAAACACGAGACAAACAAATGCGTGCATTGGCTTAATTCGAGAGATCACCTTTAATGCAAATGCCCCTGGCAGGAGCAGCCCCGGTGCCCCCAGGTGCCCCCAGAGCCATGCTGGGGTCGGGGGCTGGTGCCAGCACCTTGAGGAGACAGCAAAGGCACCGAAATGTCCCCAAAGCCGGGTGCCTGTGCCCAGGGCTGGCGGGGGGCTGCGGAGGAGGGGGTGCTCACAGGCCGTGTAGCAGCAGCAGGAAACTCAATGAGAGAAAAAAAAAATGGGCATCCCCCTCCCCAGAGCTTCAAAACATCTTGGAAAATGCAAATCTGCCTCTCCCGAAGCCTGGGGGATGACTCAGCCCTGGGCAAGACACCACAGGAGGGGATTTTTGGGAAGGAAAACGACCCCTCCTCCTCCCCAGCCTGCCCCGGCACCAGCGGGAGAGGGGCTGGGAATGGGCAGCGTTGTCTCCCCCTGGCCAAGGAAAGGCTCCAATGCCCCAGAACAAACAACACAACCAAACAAATGAAAAAAAAAAAAAAAAAACCACCTCAAAAAACATAAAAACACTGTTATCACCAGCTAATTTAACACTGTTAAAAAAAAAAGGTCAGAGGTCACCCCAGAGCTGCCCCGGGACACCAGACCTCAGATCCTCGGCTGATTCCCAAGCCTTTCCCGCAGTCGGGCCTTCTCCTCCTGGCAGCAGAAGTGTTTTATAGATATTTATATATATATATTTATAATAATTAGATACTGTGTATGGTCGGCCATCCCAGCTCGACTCGGCTTTTGCGGATCTTCCTCCTTCCCGACGAAACAAGACGCCGCCGCCCCGACCTTCTCCGCGTCCCGCGGGAAGAGCAAAACGCTTCCGGCAGCTTCCCTGCTGGAAAAGCAGTCCCGATCCGGAGGTGAGCGCCGTGGAGAAGCTCCTCATCCCTCTCTCCTCCCCTCCTGTCCATCCCCTCGCCCCCACCCCACCCCTGCCTCCCCCGGCTGCCCATCCCTGGTGCCACCAGCGCGGGCTTTACACGGTGGCCCCCAGCATGGCGTCTGTGCCCGTCAGGATCTCATTCTGGTTGGAATCCAGTCCGAAGAATTTGACCTTGAGTCCGTCAACCGGGTGGACCACGGGCACCAGGGTGATTTTGGGGAAAGTCCTGGTGGCGAGCTCGAAGCGGCTGGTGCTGGCCAGCTCGATGGCCAGAGCCTTGAGGAAAAGCTTGGCCAGGTGCTTCCCCAGACAGGTCCGTACGCCTCCTCCGAAGGGGAGGTAGTGGAACCTGCCGTCCTTGTCTTCGCTCCGGCCCTGCCCGAAGCGGTCGGGGTCAAAGACGTCCACGTCCTTGAAGACGGGAGCGGTGTCGTGGGTGTCCCGGATGCTGTACATCACGCTCCAGCCCTTGGGGATTTGGAAACCCTGCGGAGAGGCAGGAAGGGGTGGAGAGGAGAGCAGAGTGGGTCAATCCTGCTGGAGAGGGAGCGGGAACAGGGGGATGAGATAAAGGAATTTTGTTTCCATGGAATGATGGAATGGTTTGGGTTGGGAGGGACCCTAAACTGATCCTGTCCCACCCCGCTCCATGGGCAGGGACACCTTCCATCACCCCAGGGTGCTCCAAGCCCCATCCAGACTTGGACACTTCCAGGGATTTGGCATCCACAATCCCTGGGCAATTTGTGCCAGGCAGCACCACCCTCACAGTTTTTCTTGCTTATTCCCATTTCTTTTGAGTTTATCCCTCAAGTGTGATGCAGATTTAAAGGAAAATCAGACAGCACAGCACAAAGAGATGCGAATCCTGGCTTCATTCCTCCCTCCGTCCCAAGGATTCGTGGGATGATCCATCTATTTATTTGCTTTGTGGTCACTGGCAGGAGCTGCCTACCAGGAACCCCGTGGTGCTGAGCAGGGGAAGCAGCTTCTCCCGTGCCATGCCCTACACATCAGCCAGCCCTTCCCAGAGCATCCCAGAGCATCCCAGAGGATCCCACAGCATCCCACACCCCGCTGCCTGTCAGCACCACACACCCAACACCCACGTTGGGGCCCGGGCGATGAGAAATGGGGTGGATTTATCATCCCCTGAGCACTTTAAAAGGTCTCTGACTCAAACCACTGCATTAGGAGGATTTACAGTGACAAGGCAGCTCCCGAGATTTTGTTTTGCTGGGAGGAAATTCCAGCCATGGTGGTGACTAATCCGCCTGTCATCCGGCAGCCTGGAGATGCCCTTTGCCGTAAACCTTTCCCCTGTCACACCCCAGCTCAGAATTTGGCGTCACTGTCACGAGCTGGGCTTTGAAGCATCACACCCGTCTGCTCTTTGACAGCTCCACGCATCCCTTGCTCCACATCCCATCACTGCTGGATCTGGAGCAAATCCCATTGCCGGAATCACAGAATTAATTAGGCTGCAAAAGCCTTTCAGATCATCACGTCCAAGCTGTGAGCTAACACCACCTCATCCACTAAACCGTGGCACTGAATGCCACATCCAGGCTTAAACCCCTCCAGGGATGGTGACTCCACCACCTCACCCCATTCCAATGCCCAACCACTCTTTCTGGGAAGAACTTTTTCCCTAATATCCAGCCTAAACTTCCCCTGGTCCAGCTTAGGGCTGCATCCCTTTATCCTACCACTGGTTGCCTGGGAGAAGGACTTAATTAGGCAGGACTTCATTTATCCCCTCGGAGGTCTCCTCTAAGCCAGGCTCAAGCCAGCCGGGCTGTTTTGGGGAGCTCGGGGTGCAGCACTACTCACGTCCAGCTCGAAGGTCTGCAGCACGGTCCGGTACCCCCCGGAGATGGGGGTGAAGAGCCGCAGAACCTCCTTGATGACGCAGTCCAGGTACTGGAGGCCGTTGATGTTGTCCAGGCGCAGGGAGCCCTCGCAGATGCAGCCGTTGTGGAGGATCCCTTTGCTCCGCAGCTCCTCCCGCAGCTTCTCCAGCACCCGCGGGTGTTTGAGGAGCTGCATGATCAGGGAGGTGCTGGCGCTGGCCGTGGTGGCGTAGGCGGCGAAGATGAGCTCCAGCGTGCCGTCCTGGGGGGCAGGAGAAAGGCCAGGGTGAGACACAGGGGTGGGGCAGAGGGGCCACCAGCCTCAGCGCCTCAAGGTGCCCCAGGGTGTTCTTCTCCCCAAAAGATTTCCAGCCTGGCCTCGGAATCGTGGAATGGTTTGGGTTGGATGGAAGTTAAGGATCAACTTGTTCCAGCCCCAGGGACACCTCCCACTGTCTCAGGGTGCTCCAAGCCCTGCCCAACCTCACCTTGGAGGCTCCCAGGGATGGAGCAGCCACAGATTTTCCCAAAAAACAGCTGCTCCAAAGATTTAAGATCCAAAGGGGCTGAGTGACCTGAGGAAGGATCACATCACAAAGCTGGGAGAGGGAAAAATGGAATGTGGAGGGAGATGGATTCTACTCTGGTGGTGATTTCCCACCCACCAGGATGGATGAGGGAAATCTGGGCAGAGTTTGTGTCTGTTGTTAATGGCCTGGGACACTTCCAGGGATGGGGCACCCACAGCCTGGTCACGTTTAACTGGAAGGTGACTCTTTGGACAGCCACCATGAGGAGCTTCACACAGAACCTCTGAGAATCAGACAAAAACCCAGGAGATGGCTCCTGGCATGCCACGGCCCTGCTGCAGATAAGAACCTGCTGAGGGGCTCCTGTGCCCTGCAAAGGAGGCACCAGGAGAAGTGGAAAGGTCAGGGGATGCAGCTGATCAAGGCTTCCATTGTGACCAGGGAGGTTCAGGTTGGATATCAGGAAGAATTCCTTTCCTGGAAGAGGGGCAAAGCGTTGGAAGAGACTGCCTGGGACGGCGATGGAGTCACCATCCCTGAAATCGTTCAAAAACCCAGTGGATGTGGAATTTCGTGGTATGGTTTAGTGGGGATGGAGGTTGGCCTTGGAGGCCTTTCCAAGCTTAATGATTCCATGGAACGTTTTGTAGAAAGGGCTGGGCACAACCAGCAAATGAATAAAGCAACTGGTCTGGATTGCATCCACCAACACATCGTGGTCCCCCAGCTCTCAGGTCTGCCCCAAAAGTTCCTCCTTGGAGCATCCCTCACTTTTCCCTTCAGGAAGGCCCTGCCCAAGGGGGCCCCAGGGAAGAGCTTTACCTTCAGCTCCTGCATGGTCAGCTCCTTGCCGTGCTCCTTCCCGCTCTCTATCAGGATGTCCAGGGCGTCGGCGTAGTCCTTGCCCTGCGTGTTCTGCAGCTTCTCCTGGATGGCTTTTTCCAGCCCCTTCTGCAGCGTCTCCCGGGCCCGGATTCCCTGCGGAGCAGGAAGCGCTCAGACCATGCCACCAGCAGCACCTTGCCCATCCCAGGAGCTGCAGGCGTGCTCAGGACAGGTCTGAGCCATAAAAGCAGAGGCTCAAAGAGGGGTGTGAAGATGTTGGAGGTGTCCCCTGGGCAGGAGGAGTGAAGCCGGAGTGGGGGAGATCACAGGAGGAGCAATCAACACCTAGGTGTAAATGACGGGTCTGGGCTGGGAGCCCCTGTCCGGCACCGGTTCACAGCCCCCGGCTCCTCCTGGGATGTATGGAAATCCCTGGGAAAATCGTCTCTCAAAGGAAAGCCCATTCATCCCAAAGAATCTTCTTCCCGAGCAATTTGATCACCTGGTCCCAGTAAAGCAATTCCTACAGGAGTGCAGCTGCTCGGGGCTAACCTGCTGCTGGGAATGATTCTGGGCTCCGAGGGGATGGAATCGTTCCCATGGGCAAATAGCAGTAAAAGAAAATGCAGGGATATCAGAAAAATAAATTTTGAACCCACGTATTTCTGTTATCAAAATTCCTCATGGGGAAAAAAAAAAATGATTTTATGTCTATTTTTTTGTTATGTTTTCATTTTGCGTGTTTCATCATAAAAACTGGAGTACTCCAGGAATTAGAAGGACCTGTTTTAGTTTTGGGAATTACAAGGATCTGCTTTAGCTCCTGGAATTACAAGGACCTGTTTCACTCCAAGTGAATTAAAAGGAGAAGGGTCCCACAAACTAAAAAAACACAGGCAAATTGCCAAATGAGGAAAAACACAAATTAAATCTGGGCAAGTCCTGGTTATTTCCTGTTATCAAACCACTCCAGCCACCAAGGAACAGATTTTCCCCTGCCTTCTCCACCAAATCAGGAATTGTGGCCCAAAACGGACTCCTTGAGGCCAGAGGATGAGAAATCCCACCGAGAACGGGGAAAGGCATGGATTAATCACCGCCCATTAATTAATTGAGAACCCGACCCCAGTCTCACCCTCCGGTAGCCGCTGAAGGGCAGGTCCACGGGCAGGGAGAAGACGTTCTCCACGAACTGCTGGTAGACCTCGAAGAGGCGGCCGAGCTCCTCGTCCGGGATGCGGAAGCCCAGCAGGACGCGGATGGCCATGCGGAATGTCAGCTTCTGCGCCTCGTGGTACACGTTGATGGACTCGGGCGTGCTGCTCCAGGCCCGCAGCGTGTCCTTGATCACCAGCTGGATCTTGGGGAGGTAACTCTCCAGAGCCTCGTGGCTGAAAATCTTGGAGAAAACCTACGGGAAACAGCAAAGAGAGGTTTGTCCACAGCCCCAATAGCCATGGCTTTCTCCAAGGTGTCCTACAGGGAGTTGTCACCATTCCAAACTCTTCATCCAGTTCCCAAAAAAGCTGGCAGAAACACCAGTTCCTCCCGAGATTCCCACCATGACCATCACAACTGACCAGGAGTAACGGAGCAAACCAGGATGGGAGGAATTCCTCCATCCCACGTGTGGCAGGAAGGACAGAGATGGCTTTCTGTGTCCAAAGGATCCCAGCTCTGTTCATCCCATGGTTTGGGTATCACTAATGCACCTTTTCCACAGGGATTCTCCAGCATCCAACATGGACAAACACAAGGGGAAAACACAACTCTCCCAACAGGAAGCACTGACAATTCCTCCCACCTCTCCATCACCTTTTCCTTTTTCTTTTTTTTTTTTTTTGCCTTCACGGATGCAAAACAAAGAAAAATAATTATTTTGGAGCCTTTAGGATCTCTGTGGAATCTGGCTGAACTCCGACAGGGGTTCAAGCGGGGAAGAGCCTCTGCACGTACGCAGAGGCCGCGATCGCCCTCGGCTCATTTCCTTGGGAAACCAGGGGAAAAAAAAAAAATTCCTGATGTCAGCAGCCAGCGTTAATTTAAGCCCTGCGAGTAAACAGTGAGCAGGACTGGGCCTCCCCAGGTCCCCCACGCTAACGGCTCCTTACTCCAATTTTTTTCCTCCAATTTGGGCCCGGGCCCGCTCGAGGAGCTCAGCAATGCCAGGAATGTCCCTTCCCGGCACAGCAGTGCTTTCATTCGGCATTCCCGCCGCATCCCTCGCCGAGCAAGGGGGGAAAGTGCTGTTTGTTTATTTTTTATTAACCTACACACACGCACGGGGCAGGGCGCACACGCACCGCAGGCCTCCAGGAAAATCCAATTAAACCAGGATTCCAAGGAGGGAGCTGCGCGCCGGAGCCTCCACCGGTGGCCGCTTCCCGGCGGGAATGGAGGCGAGGTGGGGGGGCTGCCAAGTTATCAACCCACCGAGAGGAGCGAAATCAAAGCCGCCCCCTCTTTTCCATGAGCGCCGGGCTCGCCGGAGCTGTAAATGTGAGAATTTCCTCCGCAGTCAGCACTCCAAGGGAAAGGTAATATTTTCCTGGCTGCGACCCCTCATTGCTAATGCCCGGCGTTCCCTGGGAGTTTGTTTGGTGAAAAAACACCTCTGTCCCCTCGCAGCTCCGGGCAGGAGCCTCCGCAAGAGCCGCTTCGCAGCGCCCCAGGTTGAGCCCCCAGTAAAACTCAGCGCCCGGCGCGGAGCTGCCCGCGGAAATCCCGGGATGCGAGGATGGATAGGGAAGAGAATCCGACCGTGGGGACAGGGAGCCATCCCTGGATGGCCGCAGAGAGCAGAGGCATGAATGAATGAGAGGAAGAATCAATGAATGAATGAATGAACAGCAGGGAGCGGGACGGGGCCGCCTCCTGCCTGCATCCAGCGCCGCTCCAGCCTGGAAAGGCAGCGGCGTTCGGGCATTTTCTGCTGGAAAAAGCAGCTGCTCGGGCAGGAAAAGCTGGAGGGGGTAAAGCCAAGACCCTCGGCTGCGCATTTTCTGCTGGAAAAAGCAGCAGGAAAAGCTGGAGGGGGTGAAGCCGAGACCCTCGGCTGTGTGGGGAAGGTGGGGAGGGAATGGGGAAGGTACAAGGGAGTGGGGAAGGGACAGTTCCTTTGTCCATGAGCAGGACACCGGGTCTAATGCAGATCCAGGATCCATGAGCTCTTCCACAGGGATGGGACAAGACCACCTGGCAAAGGGACACCGCTGTGTCCCCATCCAGCTCTCACCTGCCCTTCATCCATGCTGAGGAGCTTGGAATAAGGACAGAAGCTCCCAGTGAATGTCCTGAAACACTTCCCGTGCCTCAGTTTCCCCAGTTGGAAGCAGGGCCAGTGAGGGGACAACTTCTGCTTTAGGAGCACCGGGTCTACGTCCCTGCTGGGAGCCACCAGCCCAGTGGAGGTGGCCTTTGGGGGCTCCTGTACTCATCCTTCCCCGGCATCCCCCACAGGAGGAGCACAGGGAGACCCCCTGCTCCCTGAAGGAAGGACACAGACGTGCCTCTGGTCCCAAAACAGCTGCCGAGCTGTGGGGGGCTGGATCCACACCCCTGGATCAAGCCAAGCTTCCCAAGAGGAAAGATCCTGTCCTAAGGATTGGTGTGAACAGGAGGGAAGAGAAAACTGAGCCCCTGATGGGATCAGCACAAACCTGACCAGGGGCAGGTTAAGCTCCGGGGGGTGAGGGGGATTTTGTTCTTTCTCTGCAATTTTTGGGAGCTCTCCCCATGCCAGGAGGCTCCTCCAGCTGGCTGCTCCCTGGAGCTCCCAACCGAGCCACGGCCTGAGCCCCGGCCGCGCTGCTCCGTCCCGGCCGCCGCCGCCGCGCTCGCACCGCCTAATCCCACATGTCAGCAGATCCTTCCCCGGCCAGACACAAGTCTGGATCCCCTTCCAGTCACCTCCAGTTCAACCCTGCATCTTTCCAGTTGATTAAAAAGGAGGAGAAGGCAGCCAACTTTCCCCGACGAACCCCGGCACGTTCCCAGCCTAAAATTCCTGCGCCCTCTAGTGAAGTGGAGCCGAGCGGCTCGGCCGCTCCAGGAGCGAATCCAGGCAAAGCTGAGGAGAATCGGGGCAAGAAAAAGTTGTTCCAGAGCTGCCGAGAGGCAAAATCATCTCTAAGCTCAGCTTTGTTAACCCTGAGATGCCCCAGCCCGACTGTGGCGGCACCCAGCCACAAGGGATCATGGCAGGTCTAGGATTTTTTTGGGATGCTGGAAAGAGTTTTTCCATGTTGGGGTATGTCCCAAAAGAGCCAAATCTGGGAATTTGCTCCATGCAAAGGTGTTCATTTCCACTCTACACCCACACTGACGGAGACCCCACCACCCAGCGAGCCTGGCTGGAATTTTCCCACTCCGCCTCACATGGAAAAAGGATATTTATGGTTTTCCAAAGGCAGAAAATGTCTTCCCAGCGCCTCAGCTCCAGCTCCACGTGACAGCAAAGTGCCACCAGCCCCAGCTGGAGAACGCCCCAGCCCCATCCTTAAACCACAGCCAGGGAATTTGAGGGAATTCTGTGAGCTCCAGCAGTGATTCCATGCACGGTTGGGGTTTTGGGACCACTTTTCCCATGGCTTTCTCCTTCCCACTCCAAGCACCAGCACCAATCCCTGCCTTTTGCCATCCATGATTCCCAGGCCCCTCGCTCCCACCTGGCTCCCACAAGAGGGAATGGAGCTTTCCTTTCCTCCCCTCCAGGAGGAAAACTGAAAGTTTGGGATCAGCCACCTGCATCCCATCCAGCCTGGAGCCGCTGGCCCGACCAAAGGGAGGCAGGATGAGCCTGGAAATGTTTTCAGGAACCAATTTGGCATCTGCCGGAGGTTTGGCTGACAGGAGATGTCGGGAAGCATCCAAAGCAACATCTCAACCTGAATTCGTCCTAATTCTTCCCACATTTCCAAAGACCAGGCTGTGTTTGTCCCAGCCCTGTCCCATCACCACATGATCCTGGATGTCTGCCCCTCTCCAGAGCCCATTCCCATGCTCCAGCGGGCTTGGAAACCGGGATATTTTTGAAGGTGGTTCATGGGCAAGAGGCCCTCCTGGTACTGGGAGCATGAACAAAGGGAAAGCACAGCAAAAAAATTGGAAAGGCACCACAAAAGGAGAGAAAATTCCAAAAAATCCCATTCCTGCCCGGACACTCTGTTTATAAAAGGTTCAGCCTTTGTACAAAGCAAAGAATTGATTCCTTTTCTCCCCTTTTTTCCCTGGAAAATGGAGCACATGGAAGGCTCCATCCTGGAGGAATCCAGGCTCTCGTGAACGCTCCAGCCTCCAACAGGAGTCTGGGAACAGGAGCTGGAGCCTCCAGGCTAAAAGGAATGACGTGCCTTTGCCAAAGGCTCTTACACTGAAATTCGAATGATTCCCAGAAAAATCTGCTGGAAAAAATGGAAGGATCGTTTCAGACCCTCGGGTCATGTCATGACGTACCTTCGCGGGCGGTCCCTGCCCGTGATTTTAACATGTTAAAAAAAAAAAAAAAAAAAAAAAAAAAAGATTATGAGAAACCCCATCATTTCCAGTCAAGTTCAGAATAAGATGAAGGCCAAGATCTGCATTTCCCCACAACTCAAAAATCTCCATGTTCAAGGATGTCTCCTAGAAATCCCCCACATGGCATGGGAGGATTTCGATCCCAAACCCTTTAAGGCCCTGCTTTCAATCCCAAATTTTCAAGGCTGAGTTGTTAAAGGGGCTGTGGGGGAGAGTCAGGACCAAGCAGGACCTGCCTCAGCAGCCCCTCTGCAAAACTGCCTCAGTCTCCCAAAAATTCCATCCCCAGCAGAATTCCATCAAGACATTTCAGCTTCTCGGCCGAATTTTTGGGGATACCAAAAGGCACTGGGATTCTTTAGCTTGGGAATGATGCTCCAAGTGTCCTCTACCTTTTGTTTATGGAGAAAAAGGAGAATAAAAGTCACCTAATGCTCCTCAAGGAGGGAGAATGATCCCACATCTGTGGATGCCACGGCAAAGAAATGGGAGCTGTGTCCAGAGAAAAGGGATCAGAAAGTGGGATCAGCCGGCCAGAATCCAGCTGGGATCCCTGTGGATGGAGCTGTGGGGAAGGAGAATCCCACAAACCCAGCGGGCACGGTCAGAGCTCTCTTTCCTCAGGGAATCATGGAATGGTTTGGGTTGGAAGAGACCTTGAAGATGTAATTCCGACCCCTGGGATGGATCAGTGCCTGTGGTGTGGGCATGAAGGATTCCCTGGAGACAAGGGGGGGGAGAACAGCTTTCCCAGGGAACCAGTGGAAGTGAAATATCAGGAGGAAAATCCCAGTTTTTACTGAGTCAAAGGGTTTTCCTGGAGCGCAGAGAGAGGACAGAAGGGAAGGATCCCTATGGATTTAAGCAACCCAGAGCAGGATTCTTCTAGAGACAAAGCCAGACTTAAAAATAAACCAGCCCTTGGTCCAGCCAAGAATTCCAGAAACTGGGAACAGAGCAGAGCAAGAGGTGGTGACACTCGGGAGGGGATGAGTGAATTCCCAATCCATGATGCAGCCACTTCATCCCAAAGGAATAAAAACCCCTTCCAGAGCATGCACTGTGTTGTGGCAGGAATAAAGGGAAAAAGCTTGGAAAAGGGATTCCTCTAAGGAAATCCTGAGGATTGCAAGGCATCCACAGGATGAGCACCCGAGGAGCTCCTGCAGACCAGGCGAGGGTTAAAGCTGCTCCAGGGAGGGGGTGGCACGGCCTGAGGGGACCCCACAAGGTGATCCCAACTTTAGGCCACCCCACAAGGAGAAGGAAGCTGGAGAAGCAGCGGCTGGGAGAGATTTCACGGGAAAAATTCCACCTGGGAAGTGACGGAGAGCGGCCTTACCACCAGAGGGATGAGTGGAATGTCACAAACCACAACCGAGGAGGTTCCTTGGAAGGATGGAGGAGGACGGATGGAAAAAAACAAAGGGACGACGGTGCAGGATGGATCCTGACTCCCTGACATCCCTGGGATCAGCTCCCCATCCCTCTGGAAGTCGAGCCTGGATTGCAGTTCCACCCAGCTGCTGCCCAAGGAGGGGCTTCACCTTCTCCATGTCTCCCAAGACACCCAAAAACTCCCACCCTGGAAGGTGGAAAATCCAAATTTGGGGATCCCAGGGAATCCCACAGCCACAATCCTGCTCCACCAGCACAGCGGGCTCGGAGCTCGTGGGGAGTTTTGGGCCGGAAGGCACCATGAAATCCCCCAAATTTCTGTTTTAGACAAAGCTCCTCCATTTGGCTGCTTTTTTTTTTTTTTTAATCCCTTGCAATGACTCTGGATTTACACCCCTGGAGATGACAGAACTCCTTGCTCTAAAGTCAAGGAGCCAACCCAGCCCAGGAATTCTTCCCCTGGAACAGGAGCCCTGCTCCATACATGGAAGATTTTCCCTGCTCCAGAGGCTTTTGTCCATGGATTAAGGGCATGGAGAAGGAGCTGGAGCTGGTGGCAGCTGGAATTCGGCCTGTTTGATATAATTTTGGGAGCTGGCTCCCATGGATTGGGATGGTTTCTTTTCCACCACAGGCACACAGAATAGGCTGGGAAGGTTGGATAGACACAGAAAAAAAAATTTAAAAAAAAATCCTAAAAACCCTAAAAAAAAAAAAAACCTGTTAACAACCTCAGTCCAGGTTTTTTTGTCGGAAAAGATCCATTCCTGCCACCTCCCATCGCTCCTTCCTCCCCCATCCCGATCCCGATCCTTCCCTGCCCCCCAGCAGCTGGTTTATATTTGCCCGTAAATTTATGGCCCCTTTTGTGTTCTTAATCCCCTCGCAAACGATAAGAAAGCCTCGGACCTTTCCACTCGGTGCTAATGAGCTCAACACTTGCGTGCCTCGGAGGCAGGGCATTAATTGCGGTGTGTTAATGAGCGATGGAGCTTTGGACACTGAGACAAACCAGGGCCGCTCCTCCGCTCCGCTCCCTGCTGCTCCCTCCTGGAATCCCTGCATGTCTCCCCAGCAATCCCAAGGATTGCTTTTATTTTATTCCATCTTTGCCTTTTAATTTGTTTTAATTTCTTTTTTTATTTTTTTTTTCTGAGCCGGCTGTGCCTATTTTGGGATGGCTCTGCTGGAAGACGAGTCCGGCACTCTCCTGCCAAGCTGGATGATCCCGAGGAAAGCCTGATCCCACCTTTCCCTGGACATCCTGGGAATCTCCTTCCTGGCCCTGGGCGCTGCTCAGACTTGACCTAAACCCTAAAGGTCACGTCCTGGTCATTCCCAATTCCCATTTCCTTCTCCACCAGGATCCCTTGCAGGCACAGGAGTGCAGAATTCCAGCTTCCTGCTGGAATTAGATCCCATAAAAGCAGAGGCTGCCATATCCCTAAAATCAGGTTTGTTTTGCCCTCATTCACCCCAGAATCAACACTCCCAAAATCCAGGGTTTTCCAGGTGGAAATGGGAATTGAAGAGGTCGACAAGGACGAGATGGGATCGGATGGGACAAGGATGGAGGGAGGAGCCAGGGTGGGATAAGAGCGGGATGGGGAGACCCCCAGAGAATGGAGCAGGAGCTGGAATGATCCCACCAACCCTTCCCAGGGAGTTCCAGCAGGAGCTCCAATCCCAAGGGATGACATTCATCCTTCACAGGGCGGGCAGGGACAGGAATCTGCCACCAAAAACCCGGAGCAAAGACCCTGCTCAGCCACCGGGGTGGCTCCTGAGAGGAGCCTGGAGGTGACTCCAGACAAAAATTCCACTGTGGAGCTCCGGCTCCAGCAGGGGTGGCCCAGATCCCTCTCCAACATCAACACAAACTCCGTGATCCAGCAGCAGGAGCAGCCTGGCCGGGATAAATATCCCAGAAAAGTGGGAGAGGAGTTAGGAGCTGCTGTTGGTTGTTCCTTGTGAGCTGCTCTGGTCACCCAGCTCTGTCCAAGGCCAAAGCTGGAATCAACGCCAGGGACATCTGCACTGAAGCCATTCCATGGGGCAGGAATTTTCCCCATTCCCAGCCCTCCATCCTGCCCCAGGCTGACTCCAAACCCTCTCAGCAACTGAAGAGTTCATTTCCCAAAACAGGGATATTTTCCTTAATTTACAGGAATTTTCAGTGCCAGCGATATCTGCAGTGAAGGCATTCCCTGCTGCAGGAATTCCCCATTCCCAGCCTTCCATCCCTGCCCCAAGCTGATTCCACATCCTGCAATTCCCTCTCTACAACTGGAGAGTTCATATCCCAAAACAGGGAGGTTTCCTCCAATTTATAGGAATTTTGACAGCCTCCTGGATGGGAAATTGGATGAATTTGGGATGGGAAAAAGCTTCCGCAGGGTTAGGACTGGGGTGCTCCTGAGCACCTCCTGCATCCCAGAATCCTTTACCCACACCTACAGGATCAACACTTCCGGATATTCTGTATGGAACGGGATAATGAATCCATAAAGATCCCAAAAAACAGCTGGGACACGGAAACAGGAAAGAGAGAAGAGCTCCAACATCTGGATCATCCCACCCTATCCCTGATCCCACCCAGCGGATCCAGCGGGAATTCGCTGATCCCGGAATTCCACCGAGGAGCTGAAATTCCTTGGAAAGCTCCAGCGAGCAGCTGATCCCTGGCAGGATCCCAGAACCCTCCCGCAAGAACATGTTGGGTTTGGAGCTCATCTCCACATCCCGGTGACAATCTGGAGAGCGCGGATCGCCTGCCAGGGAATGCTGGAAGAGGAGCTGCTGGAAATAAATGCAGCTCCGTGGGGTTTTGGGAAGATGAGGGGGATTTACGGCCGTGGACAAGAGCTGGAGATGATCCCGAGTGGCTGGAAGCGCAGCAGAGGTGGGTTCCGCGCTCTGCTTTTCCTCATTTTGGCCAAAATCCTGTGCCAGGTGAGGAATTCCGTGTCAGTTTCTGGCAGGATCAGGGAATTGGGAAGGGACAAGCGAAGGGTCGAGCTGGGAGACGAAGCAAATCTGGAATCTGAGAGGTCACCGAACACCAGAGAACCCCACAATGCTTCAGAGTGGATCATCATCCAGCAAAAAGATTTCCCAGGAAATCCTCTCTCCACGGAGCTTCCAACTGCTCCAAACCTTTCCATGAACCTCCCAAGAGCAGGCCCCTCCCTGTGGAAATTGGGGAATCCCGTGGAAAATTCTGCCTTTTCCAAGTTCTTTCCTTGCTTCCCTGGCAGGTCAAGAGGAGAACTCGGGCTCAGTTTAGGATTTAAGCTCGTCCTAGGTCCAAATCCTTTCTCCTGAGAGCTCTCTGAATTTCAGGGGGGGGAGAGCTGGAAGTTGGAGCGGTGGAACAACAAAAACTCGGGAATGACGAGCTCAGAAGAGGCCACACCTGAAGGAAGGAGCCTTGATCTGCTCCTCAGAATCTTGATAAGAGCAGAATAACCGATTTTAACCCCATTAGAGGCAGGCTCAGCTTATCTCCGCGTGCAGCTCGGGGATGGGTTTTTAGGGAGAAGAGGATTCCCTAAATCGGGATCAGCCCAGGCTGGGTGGGGTGGGAGGTGCTCGGCTCCCAAAAGAAGCAATTAGCAGGTGATAGAGGGAAGAATAAGGCTAAAACTCCCGAATTCCAGAGCTGGGCACGCTGGACTCAATCTCCAGCTGATGAAAGGGAAAACTTGAAAAAGAATTAACTCCCAGAATGTCACAGATCCCAGGAAAAGAGTTTGTGGGAGCTCAAGGAGCGGGAGAAGGAGCCAGGGTTATCCTGGGACAGGGTTTGTTGGAATACCTGAGCTCGGGAGGCTTTTGGCCACCCCGATGCAGGAATTAGGATTTAGGAGTTAATTGGGATTTAGGAATGAATTAGGAATTGGGATCCTTGCCGGCTTGGAATCACAAGTGATGCCAAAAATCATGGAATTGTGGAACGGCTTGAGTTGGAAGGGACTTTGAAGATCATCGGTTGCACTCCCTGTCACGGCCAGGGACAGCTCCCAGGGTGCTCCGAATCCCATCCCAGCCTCGGGCACTGCCAGGGATCCAGGGGCACCCACAGCAAACCTGGGAATTCCATCCCAACCCCTGCCCACCCTCCCAGGGCACAATTCCTTCCTAACATCCAGCATCCACGCAGGATGCAAAAAGCGTTTTGAGGAGCACAGTGGAGACCTTTAGGGCCGAGAACATTCCAAAAGCTTTGGGTTTCAGAGTGTGGGGTTGGCCACGTGGTTTTTCCCAGCAGGAAAAACCCGGGAGTGAGAACACCAGGAAGAGCCGCGGAGGCGAGAGGAAACCTCCGCCGGGCTTGTGCCCAGCCCGGCCCTGGTGCCAATCCCAAAGCCACCAGGATCCCACAGAGGTCAGGCCTCCCTTTTCCATGACCCCATAACCCACAGTCCCCTGGGCCCGCTTCTGAGGCCGGAATTCCGTGGTTTTATCCCAGGCAAGCAAAGGCCACTTCGGATGAGCAAAAAATAAACCAGAGGCGCAGGAGGGTGAAAGGAGCAGGGAATGGGCACGGAGACACCTGCAGATCTCTGCCTGATCCTGCTTAACCCTCCTTGGATAGGGAATAAACCCTCCTTGGATAGGGAATAAACCCGCCCTGGATAGGGAATAAAATCTCCTTGGATAGGGAATAAACCCATTTTCCTCCTGGATGGAGGCAGCCGCATCACCACCCCCTTGGTAGGAAAAATATCTCCATTTTTAAGGAAAAAACCCCAGAACTGGAGGGGCTGAGCTGGTCCTGGTTTGGGGCAGGGACAGCCACAGCTTTTTTTGTGGTGTCACTCCTAAAAATTGTGACTAACGGGTGTCATGTGCTGTTTGTTTTCCCGTCATCTCCCCCAGGAGGAAAGAGGGAAGGAATTTTCGGAGGTTTGGAAGGGATTTCACAGCCTCCAAAATAGGAAACGCTGCTGGAGCAGGGACGCGGCCCCGGGGCAGGGATGGGGACGGCCTCGTGTCCCCAACAGTGTCACCAGGGCTGTGAGGGGGACACCCCCCCCTTCATCCCAAATCATTCCCAGCCCAGATCCAGCTGGGAAGGGGCCCCTGGGGTGTGACGGGCACGGCACCGCTGCCACCAGCCCTGCAGCGGGGGGGACACGGGGGCTGTCCCCAGCTCTGCCGGGGCTCAGCACCCCAAACCTCACTGGGGCTCTGAGGGGGGGACACAAGAGGGTCCCAGCACCCCAAACCAGGCTGATCTGGGGGTGTCACCTCAGGGGGACACAAAAGGGGCTCAGCACCCCAATCCAGGCTGATCTGGGAATGTCACCTCAGGGGGATACAAAAGGTCCCAGCACCCCAAACCAGACTGATCTGGGGGTGTCACCTCAGGGGGATACAAAAGGTCCCAGCACCCCAATCCAGGCTGATCTGGGGGTGTCACCTCAGGGGGATACAAAAGGTCCCAGCACCCCAATCCAGGCTGATCTGGGGGTTCTGAGGGGGAGTGTCACTTGTGGGGGACACAAACGGGTCCCAGCATCCCAAACCAGGCTGATCTGGGGGTGTCACCTCAGGGGGACACAAAAGGGGCTCAGCACCCCAATCCAGGCTGATCTGGGGGTGTCACCTCAGGAGGACACAAAAGGGGCTCAGCACCCCAATCCAGGCTGATCTGGGGGTTCTGAGGGGGGGTGTCACTTGTGGGGGACACAAACGGGTCCCAGCACCCCAAACCAGGCTGATCTGGGGGTGTCACCTCAGGGGGACACAAAAGGGTCTCAGCACTGATCTGGGGGTTCTAAGGTGACACAAAAGGGTCCCAGCACCCCCAAACAGGCTGCCCTGGGGATGTCACCTCAGGGGGACACAGAAAGGTCTCAACCCCCCCTCCAACCACGGCTTCACCCCAGAACCCCCACCCTCATCCCAAATTCCCTGAGATCCCAGGAAGGTCTCAGCACCACCCCCTCCATCAGAAGCCCCTCGGGGT